>NC_057925.1:25161895-25467520 GCF_018873765.1 Telopea speciosissima | reverse complement strand
AGACTTGAACTGACGGAATTGCCCTTCTAAGAAGAATCAAAAAAAAAAAAAAAAAAAACAACCAAAACCTGCAACTCATCTTCCCCAAAATCGAATGGAGAAGATGAGTTGCAGTAAACCATTCAAAATCTGGGAGAACTTATTTGGGTTCGATACGTTTTTCTGTTGATCATTCCAAGGAGGATAATTTCCATCATAAACCATCACAGAGAAGAACTTTTGAATAGCACAATTGGCAATATTCGTACCATATAATCGCATCTTCCTTCAGAGGACACAAAGATTGGATTTCTCGACTAGCATTCTCCACACAGTTCTAACAAACATCGCGGTTGACATCACCTCTACAGAGCCAAGCCCATAGACTTGGTTCGTGTCGTTGCCCACTGAAGTATTATAGAAACCACCTGAGACAGAGGTGTTCGAAGAAAGGGACAGGAGAAGTAGCTTAAGGTTAGATTCAAATGTTCTATTTTGTTTATATTGGGCTGGATTTGTGCAAAAGGAAAAAGTGGATCTTTGACAGACATGTTCTAAGAGAGAGAGGGATAGAGTAATTGTAAAAGTTGAAACTTGAAAGAGATTCAGTGCTTGTTGACACGTTTGCTGATGTTTCCTATTGTGCCAAGGAAGAAGAACGCTAGGGAATTTTCTCGTTTGCATTGTTGATTAGTTGAAGATACAGACTGGAAATTTTAATTCTTCTGCTGCATCTCATCAGTTTTAAAACCCAGGAATCAGATCCGGATTGGAATCTGCCTTGGGGATGAAAACGAGTTGCAGGTGAAAGGGGATTTGGGATTTTTCCCCAATTTCAAACCCTAAGCTTCTAAACGATTGAAAAGTGTTTTGAAACCCAATTGTCTAGGGTTTTCCAGTTTAAAACCCACTCCTTTTATTTCTCTTAATCATAATTACAGAAACAAAAGAAAAACCCTTATGGTAAACCTACAACTCGATCATCTTCCTCAATAGAATTGGGGAAGATGAGTTGCAATTTTTTTTTTTTTCCTTTGTAAGGGTAATTTTGTCCATTCACCTCTTTTTTTTTTTGGGTTCTTCTTAGAAGGGCAATTCTGTCAATTCAGGTCTAATTTTTAACAGTGTTAGTCATGAACTGACGGAATGGGCTTATTTGTTACCGTTTGCAAACCTCAGGGGGGTACGCAGAATTTTCCAAAACTGGGGGTGAAAATATTCTTTCGTCAAACCTCAGGGGTGGTATGTGTAAATTTCCCTTTTTTTTTTTATTTTCACAATGACGACTCAATATTATATCATCAAACCCGGAAAATCCATCCATACCCATTCGACGATTGCAGTCGTTGAACATTCTTATCCATGGTTCTCACACCTACACTGATGTGTGAAAAGTGGTAGAATATAAAATGTAATATGTGGTATTGTTAGGAATTAAGCTGGAAATGATTTAAGTTCATCACCAGCTGTTTTACCAATAAACTATTGAGAAGCCCAATTTGTGCCAATTCAAGCACATAGCCTTGGCTGGTTAGCGTTTTTGGAAGTTTAATTTTTATCAATCAAAAAATACTGTATGTCTGTCTAATTTTTAGTAATATATTTTGTCTTTTTCATCACAAAAAAAAAAAAACAACTACCTAACATTGAAGAACTTAATGTCAGTTTATGTCCTAAACTCCAAGTAAGGTGAATGATGAAGAAGAAGAAGAAGAAGAAAGAAGATCCAGATGTTCTCTTCCCAAGATTGAACACACTCACACTCAGGGAACTACTTGGACTAGAAAACATTGAAATTTCCAGAAAAAGTGAGATTTTAGATGTCCAAATTTTCTTGATTTGAGTTTTTGAATTGAGCAAAATGGATCTGCCTCCACTTTGAGGATGATTGAGGGTGAAAGAAACATTTCAAAAATCGGAATCCAATTAGACAAATGGGCAGATGCAGATCAGGATCATCAGAATCAATCGTGATCAATCCTGATTCCGGCCGCTTTGACATGGCCAATTCTTAATCAAAATCCCTAGAATCATTGAGAGTTCAGATTTTAAGGCCAACTCTGAGGATTTTTTTTTTGGGAGTGATCTAATCCGATCCCCAATTATGTGTTATGAATTCTCGGGTGAAAGCCAATGTGGAAAGACACATTGGAATGGGAACTCCAATTTCTTTTCCGTGCATTGTATTTTTTGGGACCGAGTTGTCCTCCACCCACCTATATTCACTGCAGGGCAGAGGAAGGTAGGAAAGAGCATCAGGAGGGTATTTTGGGAACATGCTAAAACCCTATAAGGGTTTATGAACCCTATGATGGTGGATGAACCATTCTCTATGAGTAGAAGAAAACTCTACTATTTTTTGAAATAATGTTTTTGGTATAATTTTTCTTATCAAAGGCATAACCGCCCCTCCCCTAGTGCCCCCCCCCCCCCTATCTCTTAGGGCCTCTTTGGTATCACTTTTCATTTTCATTTTCTGACACAAACGTTTTTACAAGTATTTGGTACAATTTATGGACCCTATTTCTATTTACAAAAGAACAAAATAATAGAAAACACCCGAAAACGGAGTCCATTATGGATTATGGCCAAAAACGATTTTCTTTCATTTTTCGCTAGTTTAATGAGCATGTGCTTATAACACTAAAATATGAGGGGTAAAATAGACATTTAATTTATTTTTAGAAAGACAAACCCCTTTGTTCCCCGACCCTGCACCTCCGCCCATCTTCTCGCTCCTCATCTCTCTACCGATCAAGGCGGCAAGTGGAACAAAATTATAATGATTACGCCTCCCTTCCGTGGATGCCATTTTGACAGGACCAGTCTCTTGTTCAAGCCCACAGCATTCAGAAAATAAAATTTTTGATGGACTGCTTTTGATGGTTTGAATTGTATGGTTGAAGGCGTTAAAGGCTGAAATTGTTAAGACCAAATCCCAACCCCCAAGTACTGCAAGTACTACTTAGTACCTGTTGCACAAAGATTGTTACCGAAGGAAAAACCCTCAGGCAGTACAACTTACAAGCTAGCCTTAGGCTAGGAAGGAATTAGGGAAGAATGAAGATAACACTGCGAAGTCTCTTGATTTCTTTATTGATAAAAGAATGGATGGATAAGTGAATGAATTTACATGAGCGCTAGGGCTCTTATTTATACAAGTTTGGGCCTAACCCCTTTCCTATTTAGTGAGATGGTCCCTGCGTGCTCGGATTAGGAAACTATGATGAAGGACCGAGATTCTCTCATTAAATCTTGGGATCCTTCCATATGTGGCACGTGGGTTACGGTTAGCAGCGTGTTCCCACTTGGAAGTTTTATAACCATCTTTGCTGACGTGTTCTGGTTGGTATAACCGTCTTGAGCATGGCTCTTTGGATCCCGGTTTGGGAATTGGTTTGCTTGTGGCCCAAGGGAGACCACATGTAAGGCAAAGATTGATCATATAAAAAGTAGTGTATCATTTGCGCCCTACTCCCTTTACCTGAAGTGAGGTATGGGGAATATATTTCTTTGGTATCTCGTGCTGGCTTGAATGCAGCTCGGGTTATGTGTTCGGCGATGCTGGCAGCTAGTGAATCAACTCGTTTTATCTTTTGGGTCATATTTCTTCTTTGGATGACTTTACCCTTCGTGGGTCTTTTATAATCGCGCCGCCATTGGCCGATGTTTGCACGTGGGTGTGAAATATCCTCCGGTTTTCACGCCTTTTGAGGAAAACTTGATGGGATGTCATAAAGTTTAAATTTAAACTTTCTTGCTTTCTCGGTGTTTTCCTTGTAAAGGTAGTTTTTCTCATCTTTGACATTCGTGTCTTTTCTTCATCTCCATCCTGGCATCCTGGCCGTTCAAGTAGAATGAATGGTTGGATTTGGAGGCTTTGTTCTACTGCCCCCAAGAGTATAAAATGTTCTAGCTTTCCCTATTTTTCCTTCTCCATCGTTTTCAGGTTTTCTTGCTAGAAACTCTTGGGTTCCTGAAGTCATCTCGCTCAATGCCTTTTTCTTCAACCGTATCCCTTCTTGCCCAAGTAAGTTTTTTCATTTCCCTTTCTCTTTAATCGCTTTGCTTTTTTGTTCATTCTGAGAGATGGGGAAATCTAAAAAAAGCTCGATCCCTGAATCCAATCAAGAGGAGGACTCTCTGTTAGATGAGGGTGAGATGTTGTTTCATGGAGAGGTTCCGAGAGAAAACCAAAGGGTTTCTCTGCGGTCGTCCATGAAGGGTGCTATAGCTTCCAGGATCCCCATATTAATTCCTCGAAGTTCATCTGGCGCTTTTGCTAGTACTTCCAGCTGTGGTTCCAAGAAATCATCGGCTAAAAGGGGTTATCGTGTTCGTTAACCCCAGCACGATCCCACCATCGAGAAAGGGTGGATGAGATCCCCTCCATACTGACAGAGTATAATCTGTTGGAGATCCGAAATGTTTATGTAATCCCAGAGTCTATTGATCTCAAGGTTCCATCTCCCGAGGATAGGTTAAACCAACTGCAACCCAATGAGGTTGGTCTCATTCTAGATGCTTTTAAGGCGGGGCTCCGTTATCCTCTTCCTACCTTTATTTCTTTTCTCCTTAGGCAGTACAGGGTTGCCCCCAGCTAACTGGTCCCCAACTGCTGGAGGTGTGTAGGAGCCTTTATTGTTAGATGTTCTCGGTTAGGTAGACATCCCTCTCCTGCTCTGTTCATCAAATGCTTCACCCTGAACTCAAATAGCAGTCATCCAGGGTGTTACTATCTCCGTCAACGTGACGTTCCTGTTGTGGGCAAGATCTCGTCGTCCATTCATGGCTGGAAACAGAGGTTCTTCTGGGCTTCGTATAAGGGGCCCAAGTGGAGAGGGGTGAGCACCTTGGGGATTTGCCTTTTCCCATCTCTTTCCCATAGACCTTTGCGTTGTACTAACTTTCTTTTTTATGTTGGTTGTAGTGGAATTTGCTTTGGATTCCCTCACTACGTTCATGGAGGCCGAGAATCTCTAGATAGTCGGGGATGTTGTTCTTCCTTCCTTGGATAAGAGCAAGAAAAGAAACATGCCTCCGACCGAGCATGACAAGGGTCTACCTAAGAAGGGCACCAAGAAACTTCCTCCCCCGTCTTCTCAGGGTCTCCAGATTCGAGAGAAACATTCAAATAAGGGGAAGACATCTTCCTCTTTCGGTCATGCAATATAGGAGGAGGGCTCTTTCGTAGTTTTCAAGGATCCCCCGCCTTCGAATAAGACCAAGAAGAACAAGGGGAAGGAGAAAGTAAGCTCGGATGTGTTTATCCTCAAGTGGTCAATCAATACTGACCAAAAAGTGATTGGCAACACCGCTGCTACTGAGAATCTGACCCTGAACTGCATTCCTCCTACTGACCAAGACTGGCTCTCAGAGATGGATGATGACACGCTGGAGAGATCTACCCTTGCGCGGGCTTATGAGGTAATACTCCTTTCTTTTCCTGAAGCTCGGGTTTCAGGCGATCCTTGCTAATTTTTCTTGTTCCAGGCTTTGGCTTTTGTCTCCGGCTTGGTGGAGCGTAAGAGAAAAATTGCCTCCGTGTATACTGAACTAGAGAAAGAGAGTCGGGAACTGAGCTAGTCGTGAAAGCGATGATCGGATTTACCTTTTGGACACCGAGGTGAAGGACCTGAAGGTGGGGAAGAAGATTACAGAGAAAGCTCGTGCCGAGGCAGAGGTGAAGCTTGCGGCGGCGGAGAAGCAAGTTAAGTCTCTCTCTTCTTCTTATGAGAAGACTAAGGAGAAGTTGCGTGAGAAGGAGCAACTGATCAAGGATCAGAAGAATGAAATTGCTGCTTTGAAGTCCCAGCTTGAGGATCCTTGCGCCAAGGCCATAGAAGAATATATCAACTCAGAGGCCAATACCAGAGAGCATCTGAAGACGGCCTCAAAGGTTTTTCTGAAAGTGTCTTATTCCATCTGGCGGCAAGTGAAGGAAAAGCAGCTTGATTTCGATTTTGGTGACATATCTAAGGTGCAGTCCATGCTTGCTTGGTTAGAATCGGGTGCTTATGTCCCCACTTTGTCTAAGGGCCAACTGGAGATTCCTCGGTCGTATCCTTCTTTTGTGGTTCCTTCTGTGGCTAGCACTAAGGTTAGGGGGCAACTTCTTCAGCTGGTGTGGTGGAGACCAGGACTCTGGCTCCCGAGCAGACTGAGGCAACTGCCCTTGTTTCTGAGCAAATCATCGAGCAGAATACTGAGCAAAGTGCTGAGCTGGGAGAGGAAAATCCTCCGTTAATACCCGCAAAGGGCGCGGTTCCTACCCCGGATGCCCAGGATCCCCAAGATGCTCCTGTAGTTTAGCTCTCCTACTTTTTCTGAGTCATTGTCATGTGTTGCTCTCTCTCTCTCTTTTTTTTTTTAAGATGTAATTTGCCTTAATTTTGTTAGTTGTCTTTTGATATTCTTCTCTTGGATTGAACCGTCAGTTTGTCCTTTAAATAGTGCCTCTACTCTCTACTTTTGCCATTCATAGCGAAGCCATGAGTCCCCTCTGCATATATCCTTCCTATGGTTTTGTTGAAGCTCTCATTCTTCTCTGGTGTTTTGGCTGCCGCTGCCTTTATGGCTATACAGGGTGCGTGTTTTTTAAGGGTTATCCTCCTATAGATGCTACTATTTTTGGCTCCGATCTTCAATCGACATTGGCCCTTACAGCTTCAATCCTCAATCGACGACACACAGTGTCCTTTGGGTTTCCAGGCTTTTGGGCCATCTCTCTGCGTAGTGTGCCCTTGCCGATGCTTAGAGGGATTATGCTATCGCAGAGAGAATGAGAATCTTGAGGGGGTTGTTTCTTGCCCACCCTAACCTCTTTAGGATTCGAGGTGTGGTGGTTTTGCACAAGCAGTGCACTGGAGAACCTAAACCGGTGGCACGCTCATCATCTTCAACCTCCTCGTCTCTTGCAGATGTAGAAGACCGATAATGGGGGCTATTTTGGGCTTTGGAGGAGCTTTAAGATGTCCTATGGTGATTCCCATTTGGCAAAGCAGTCCCCCCTTGGCTTCTCGGAGTCGCTTTGGAATAGGTCATATTGCATCATGAATGTCGGGGTTGGTCATGCACTACCCGATGTTCTTGTTATGGCTACGCCAGTTTCATATTTCTCGTCCCCTAGTTCATGTGTTCTTCAATGCTCTTCTCAGGAGGATCAAGACAAGGCAAATCGGGTTTGTGGGTTAGGCGCATTTCGATCTTACCTGGCTTTCGTCTTCCATGAGAAGAATCCACTTGGAACCGAGCTCAGTTTAACCTTTGTATTTGCTACATTGTTGGATGCTTGTAACAATCTCATGTATTTGTACTAGCATTTTGAAATGTCAATAAAGAACTTTGTTGCTTCTGACTTATGTCTACTTGTATTCCTTCTGTTGAGCTTTGCTTTCATTGATCAGTCTTTTATCTCCATAGTAATAACATGAACTTTGGACCTTTTCTATAGCTCGTTGTGCAATTCTAATTCGTGCTCAGGTCTCCATTTTCTTCATTGGGGAAATGTCCCTATGGTGCAACTCACCATTATGGTCGGATGACCATTGTCTTCATTGGGAAAACGCCCTTATGGTGTAACTCACCATTATGGTCAGATGACCATTGCCTTCATTGGGGAAACGCCAATATGGTGCAACTCACCATTATGGTCGGATGACCATTGTCTTCATTGGAAAAACATCCCTATGGTGTAACTCACCATTATGGTCGGATGACCATTATCTTCGTTGGGGAAACGCCCCTATGGTGCAACTCACCATTATGGTCGGATGACCATTGTCTTCGTTAGGGAAACACCCTTATGGTGCAACTCACCATTATGGTCGGATGACCATTGTCTTCATTGGCATATCATTAGTAATGACATATGAAATTTGTTTAAAAGAATGATTCCAAAGTTTTATTGCAAGAATAAACCATTGCTATAATTTGCTGAATAAGCATTGACATCTTTGTTGGTCGTAGCCATATGAAACTTGAAAATAATTTCTATTTTGATTCAAAACTAATGGGAACTGGCCTCAAACAAATGGGAACTGACTTCATTGATAAAATTTTTGCAAATTTCTGCATTCCAAGACCGTGGTATGGGTACTCCCTCCAAAGTCTCCAAATGAAAAGATCCTGGCGCCACCTGTTTGGAGATTCTATATGGTCCTTCCCAATTGGGTGCTAACTTTCCCATGGATCTCAGATCGGAGGCTTCTACCTTACGTAGAACCAATTCTCCTTAGTGAAATTTTCTAAGCTTCAGCTTCGAGTTATAACGATGGATCGTTTGTTGTTGGCGAGAAGCGTTCCTTACCCGAGCTGTTCCTCGTTTTTCTTCCAACAAGTCTAAATTCACTCTTAACTCTTCATCATTGGCTTCTGGATTGTATAATTGCACCCTCATTGACGTTTCCCCTATCTCCACGGGGATAACAATTTTTGTTCCATATACCAGCATGAAAGGTGTTTCTCCTGTCGCAAGTCTGGTTATTGTCCGGTATGCCCATAGAATGCTGGGCAATTCTTCTGCCCACAATTCTTTGGCCGTCTCCAGCTTCTTTTTTATTCCATCCAGTAGGATTTTAGCCAGGCCATTGGATTGTGGGTGCACTACCGAGGTCTTTCTCAGTTGAATTTCATACTGATCACTAAATTCCTTGAACTTTTGCTCAAATTGCTTCCTGTTGTCAGGGATAAGAATTCTTAGAATTCTATACCTATATATAACTAAGTGGAAGAAGAATTTCCATACCTTCGCGGATGAAATTACTACCAAAGCCTCTGCCTCTACCCATTTAATAAAGTAATCCACGGCCACGACCACAAATTGTCTATCCCCTGATGCCTTTGGGAAAGGACCTAGGATATCCATACCCCATTGCACAAAAGGTAAAGGGCATGAAATTGAAGTGAGCTCCGTGGCCAGTTGACGTGTGATCGGTGCAAACATTTGGCACTTGAGGCATTTGCGCACAAAACTCATTACTTCCTTCTGGAGGTATGGCCAAAAATATCCTTGCCTAATAACCTTGTAAGCCAATGCCATGCCCCCCAAGTGTTGTCCGCAAATGCCTGTGTGGATTTCCCGTAGAACATATTCTGCTTCGGATGGCCTGAGACATTTCAGGTATGGCATGGCATATACTTTTTTGTACAGCAGTCCTCCAAGCATCGTGTACCGTGCTGCCCTCATCCTTATCTTCTTGGCTTCTTCCTTATCTGTAGGGAGTGAGCCCCTTTGGAGATAGGCTATTAGGGGGTCCATCCAGCAAGGTTCCATTTCGATAGGTAGAACATCCTCGACTTCTTCTATACTGGGCGTACCGAGTACGTCAATGTATATGGTTCTACCCAGGTCTTGAAATTTTGAGGTGGCTAATCTAGAAAGCGCATCAGCCGAGGCGTTCTTTGCTCGGGGTACTTGTAGTATTTGGAAGCTGGCGAACTCATTAATTAAGTTGCGTACTTTGCTCAGGTATTGTGCCATGCGCGGTTCCTTTGCCTCATATTCTCCATTGACTTGATTGACCACCAACTGGGAGTCGCTATGCACAGTAATGTTCCTTACTACCAAACTCTTGGCCAGATTTAGACCTGCAATTAGGGCTTCATATTCTGCTCCGTTGTTTGTGGTCTGAAATTCAAACCTTAGTGCATATTACACTAAGAATCCCCCTGGACTTATCAGTATCACGCCTACTCCACACCCATTGGCACTATATGAACCGTCCACGAACAAGGTGCAAGTCTCTGTTGCCTCCCTAGCTTCAGTCTCTGGGGCTATCTCTTCTTCGGGTAGGGTGCCCTCGATGACAAAATCTGCAAGGGCTTGAGCTTTAATGGTCGTGCAGGGCTTATGCTAAATGTTGAATTCCCCCAGCTCTACCGACCATGCAATGAGCCTTCCAGAATGATCGTGCTTGGCCAGGATTTTCTTCAGAGGCTGATTTGTTATTACTTCTATGGTGTAGGATTGAAAATAAGGTCTCAATTTTCGAGCGGTTGTTATCAGAGCATAGGCATATTTCTCCACATTATTGTATCTGGTTTCTGTATCTAGGAGTACCTTACTAACACAATAGATGGGTCTCTGTACCCATCCGTCTCCTCGGACCAGCACCACGCTTACCGCTACTATGGTAATGGCTAAATAAAGCTGTAGCGTGTCTCCTGGTTCTGGTTTGGTCAGGAGTGGTGGTCGGGTCAAGTACCTCTTCAACTCTGCGAACGTTGTCTGGCATTCATCCGTCCATTCAAAAGTGAGCTTGGTCCCCTTTGTTTCTCTCTCTCACGTTCGATTTTTCAAAGCCTTGAAGAAGGGTAGGCAACGGTCACCCGTGGCCGAAATGAACCTCCCTAGCGCCGCTACTCTCCCTGTTAGCTCCTGCAATTCTTTGACTCTATCGGGTGCACGCATTTTTAGTATGGCTTGGATCTTAGCTCGATTAGCCTCTATTCCCCTTTCTGAGACCATAAACCAAAGAACTTTCCTGAGGTAACGCCAAAAGCGCAAAATGGTTCAACTTCATCTTGCTTTTTCTTAAGACTTGAAACGCCTCATCTAGGTCGGAGATAAGGTGTTTTGCCTTCAAGCTCTTTACCAGCATGTCGTCTACATATACTTCCATATTACGCCCTATTTGACTCTTGAAGATATGGTTCACCAGACATTGATACATGGCTCCAACGTTTTTCAACCCGAAGGGCATACGAGTATAACAATATGTATCTCTTCCAGCAATAAAAGAAATTTTCAGAATATCAGGCTTGTACATCCTAATCTGATTATATCCTGAATAGGCGTCCATGAAATTCAACATTTCATGGCCAGCCGTTGCATCTATCAATAAATCAATACGAGGTAAAGAGTAGTAGTCTTTAGGGCATGCTTTATTTAGATCAGTAAAATCAATACACATTCGCCAGTTTCCGTTAGGCTTTGGCACCATTACAACATTAGAAAGCCATTCTGGATAGATGGTCTCCTCTATAAAGCCTGCATCTAACAGGTTGGTTACCTCCTCGATCACCTTTTCTTATCGCTCTGGGCCGAAGGTCCTCTTTTTCTGGAAAACTGGTTTAGAGGTAGGATATACACTGAGTCTATGCTCGACTAACTCCCGATCCACTCCCAGCATGTCGGATGCTGACCACGCAAATATGTCTGCATTGGCCCTCAAGAAATTGATGAGGGCAATCCTTCGTTCACCACTTAAGCTTGCTCCAATCTGTATGGTACGCTTTGCATCTCCTTCAACAATCTCGATGGGGACCAAATCCTCCGCTGACTCTATTCTCTCGTGCTCGGTGGTATCCCGGTTATCATCTAGGTTGATTAAGAGCATCTGTGGCTCCTTTTCGTTGGCTCTCAGATACCCCTCGTAGTATCTTGTGGCAGCTATCTGACTTCCTCAGCATTCTCCTATTCCCTGATCAGTTGGGAATTTCATCACCTGATGTGGGGTGGATACCATTGCTTGCAGAGCATTAAGCCCCGGTTGTCCCAGTATTCCGTTGTGGGTAGAGTTCACTCTCACCACCAGGAAGTTCATTCTCACTGTAGCAAGCCTGGGCTCCATCCCCACTATCACCAATAGTTCAATCGACCCCTCAACATGTACCGGGGCCCCATTGAATCCATACAGGGGAGATTCAACTCTTTTCAGCATCTCGGGTTTCAAGAGCATCTTCTCAAAGACATTATAGTATATGTTACATCTGCGCCCGGATTTGCTATTAATTATAATTTCTCTCTCTTGTGACGTGTAGATTCTGCGACCGTGTACGCGGGTGAGCTGTTTTCACTTGTGGTCAAACCTAGCCACAAGATTGTTGACCAGTTCACGAGCCTGCCTGTGGAGGAGAGGTTCCTTAACCGGCAGTGGGGAAGATTTATCGATGGTGACTTCGTCGATCATCCTCCTAGCATGAGTTCTCAGAGTGAAGAGTACCAGAAGGCGTTCCCTGTGTCCCCGCACCTAGACACCTCCTTCAGCGATGAACTTAGCATCGCGATCGAAAAATTCTTTAGGATCACGAAGGACACGTCGTGACTGTCAAGGGGTAAGATACTGCCCTTATGAATCTTGGTATACCTTCTCCTTGTTGGCCTTGGAGTACGGGTCGAAGTCCAATCAATTTTCTTGGGGTCCTGCCCTTTACAGTAGCAACAGACGCACGAACGAACTCACCAAGACTACTACCGTTCGTTAGTTCGCCCGTGCTGTTTAAGGATTTTGGGTGTTTTCCTCGTATGGGACCCACATCCAGTGCCCCGGGCATCCAATCTAGTCACCTAGACAAGGTTGGCATTACCCTTGATCTCCTTGGCTTGTGGGTGTGCCATACAGGTGGACCCTTTTGCCTAAGTAGGCTTTTAAATGACTTTTGGCTCTTAAAGCCCAAGCCAAACAGGCCCTAAGTGGGGATTAGTCTTAAGGGTAAGACTTGGCTATTAAGTCTCATTACATCTCCTACCAACCTAAAATGTTGGGAGCTGAGGAGCATTGAAGGCTTTGGAGAAGAAGAGCTTGGAGGGGCTGTGGAGGTGGAAATCATCCATTAATCCATCCTTGAGGTAAATGTCCTTATCTTCCTCCCTCTCTTTTCCATTTCTGGGTTTGGAGATTCCCTTGGGATCGATTCCAAGCTTGGGGTTTCTCTTGGAAACCCAATAGTCCCTATTGAATGCTCCCTCTGAGATTTATATCCCCTTCCCTTAATGCCTTCATGGATTTGATAACCTAAATGTTGTTCAAAGCATTAGAGACCTAGTTAGGTTTGGGAAAAACCTTTGGAGATAGATCCAAATCTCTTGAATCCCCTAAATTCTTTAAAAGGACTATGTGTTTTGGACCTCCAACGAAGGTTTGGACTCACCTCCCCAATCCTAGGATCCTTATGGTTCCATGAACGAAGGGTTGGAGGTGGGGACCTTCACAGATTTCAAAAGAATGGCGACGGATCCACGAGTGGATCCACTATCCTGTATCCACCCATTAGTCCGTCCAGTATAACCTAGCTATTAGCTTGAGCGGAGCCACGAGAAGACTCACTGGGTAAATCCGCCCGTAGCTCAGGTTGCTCTCGGGAATGTCTCAGAGTTTGGACGGATGCACGAGCGGATCCATGTTCCACATCCACCCGTGAGTCCGTTCCATATATTTTTTGGGTTTGGCCTAGACGGATCCACGATCAGACTCACCTAGCTGCCTCCGTTCCTACATCCGCTCCTACTGTCTTGACTCAAACTTCAAATAAATTATTGGGACCCTTCATGGGACCCACCTATACACTTCTAACACTGTTCTCATGCACCCTCAAACTTCAGAATCTATATGGGAGTACGTGCACTAAAACAAACCTTACCAAACACCCTGAACGACAACAAGCAAATGGTGATTAGGCTTTGGGTGATGTTTGGGCTTGATATATAAAATATAATTATATAGATCACATGATGGTTTATGCTTGCATTCATTCTTATCATGTTGCATCTTTGCATATAAAACCCTATTGGATACGAAAGGATGAAATGCGGATATGTTTACTTTACTTCATTATATTGGGTTACGGTGTCGAGTATGCCGGTGTCGAAACCCTAAGAATTCTTATTATATTCATTGCTTGCCATCCTGGTCTGTATGCGCCGTGTTGTGCTGGTACCCAGGTACTAGATGGAATGGGACGTTGATGCACCCGGAATACCTCTCGGGACGATAGAACTTGCATGTAGTATATCTGTGGCTAGGATTTATACTCCCTTATGCTACGACCCTTGCCAACAGGGGTTTATGTGTTAGATAGTTTGAGCACATGTTGCTTGTGGAGGTGGGAGAGGCTAGGTCAGGGGTAGTAATGGCTATCAGGGTCTGCCACTAGGTGGTCTATGGCTTCTACCGACGTAGGCTCCCTCGTGATAATTGAGGTTTCACTGGGGCGATAGGATAAGTGACCCTCAGTGTCTTTCGAGTTATCACAGTAGCATATACCATGACTTAGACTGTTTGTTAGGTGAAAAATAAATTTAACATTACATGCATCATAGACTATGTGTGATTGTGTGTTTGTGCACTCCCCTTTTCCCTCACTGGCTCAGTGGAGTTAACCCCCTGGGTACACAATTTTTTAGATTTCGATGCAGATGGTGGCTACTTGGTTGGCTTAGAAGCTCAGCCGGCAAATTATGACAACATTGGCCCAGAGGAGCCTGAGTTTGTGTCTAATGAACATGACGACGGTTGCCCATGAGATGATTGTGCTTACGGGCACTGATGTTGTTGGGGTTTGTCCCCACTTTTGATTCTTTTGGGACTTTGTGCCCATTATAAACACTTTTTGTAATAACTTACTAATATTCTGAGTAGTTATGTCATGGTCAGTTGGTGGTCGAGTCTAACTATTACTGTATCACTTAGCCAACTGAACATATTGTAATTGCTATATTTAAATATTGCTTCCGCTCTTATTATCTCTGATGTTAAATGGAATATTCCTTTATTTACGCAAACGTGATCATATGGGTGGGTCCTTGGTTGTTGACTATGGCTTGGGACACTGTGTCGTTGATCTTGGTAGAAATTGGGGTAACGCATGTCATCCTAATCACCCTCTTGACTGTGCTTACAGCACAAGCTTGGGATAGGGGCGTGACAGTATAAGATGTCCACTGAACTCCCGTTGTCCACGAGTACCCTTCCCACCGAACAATTGGCGATAGTCATCTTGATCACCAGAGCATCGTTGTGGGGAGACTGGATGTCGGATAAATCTTCATCCGAGAAGGTAATTTGATGCTCGGTTCTTCTCCTTTTGTCTGGCACTTCTATTTGGAATATGCTCCGAGCATGGTTTTTTCTTGAATTGGAGGTTTCACCTCCCAGCCCCGGGCCTCCATAGATCGTGGCTATTTCCCTTACGGGGGCATTCTCAGCATGTTGCTTCCCTCCAGTATGGTCCTCCCTATCCAACAGAGCAGGCGATCGGGGCTTTAGCTCAGATTCCCGGGCGCGATAGTCTTGCCTTCTATCACCGCCATTTTTCTTGAAAAACCGGCCCAGATGGCCTCTCTGGATGAGTGCTTCTATCTCGTCCTTTAGTTATCTGCAATCCTCGGTGTCGTGGCCATGGTCCTGATGAAATCGACAGTATTTATTCTTATAGTGCTCATGCGCAGGTTTCACCATTTTAGCCGGCCAACATAGAGTCACCTGATCCTTTATCTCGTTCAAGATGTATGCTCGATTGTGTGTGAGGGCCGTGTAAACAGGCTCTGGTTCCACGTCACTCTTGGGAAACCATGGTTTCTTGTCCTCTCTCTTCCTCCTTCCTTCCTTCTAATCTCTGTTGCGCTTGGCACTGCTTTCCCCCACCTGGGTATCTTTCTTTTCTTGACCCTTCTTCTCGGGTTTATCCTCCTTTTCTTGCTCGACGGCCAAAACTTCAGCCAGATTAATATACTTCTCACAGCGTGAGAAAAGCTCGTACATATCTCCTGGTTCATCCATTATTAAAGACTTCTTCAGCTCGACATCTCGGATGCCACTACGCAACGCCTGAAACTTCATCATCTAATCCAGGTTTCGCACTTCCAGGGCCTCCTTATTGAATCTTGTAAGAAAGCTCCTGATTGACTCATCGAGGCATTGCTTTATGGCCAGAAGATTGGAGCAGTTTTCTTGTGGACCTCACTGCTTACAAAGTGAGCCAAGAAGGCTCGCCCCAGGCCCACAAAGTTGGAGAGGGAGAGCGGCTGGAGGCGCGAGAATCATTATCACGCCGCCCCCTTCAGGGTGGAGGGGAACGCTCTCCACATTATGGTGTCCGAGGCGCCCGAAAGAACATCAAGGACTTAAAGGTTTCCAAGTGATCTTTCGGATCCGTGGTACCCGCGTATTTCTCTATGGTCGGCATCTTGAACCCCTTCGGCAGAGGTTCCAGCCAGATTTCATCTGTAAACGCCAGATCAGTAGTGAAGTGGAAGTCATGACTAGGGGCTAGGTTCTTTTCTCGCATGACCTCCTGGATTTGATCCTAAAGTTTCACGACTTTGTCATTTAGAGCTTGTTCAACTTTGGTCATCTGGGAACCCTGATTCTTAGCGTTCCCTGGTACTTCTCTGTCCTTCTGTCTGGCGTTGTTTGTGTTATTGTGATTCTCGCTATGCTCCAAGGAAGGAGTTCTTTCTCTGTCCTGCGGCGGAGGTGGGGGTATTTGGATCCCCTGCAAGAAATCACGCCGCAGCTCCATCATCTGTTCCATCTTGTCCTGCCAGCGAGTCTGCAGCGCGTCGAATTGTTCCACCGTCACATACCACGGTGGGTCTCCGGGCAGTCTTGGATGAGATTCCTCCTGCTGTGATTCATTCACCTCAAGGATAGGATCTTCCGCCGTCTAACGAGAGCCTGCAGGTTCACCCAAAGTTCCCCCCTAAACAACGGCGGGAGGAACAATTGGAGCAGCGGTTGCTGCAGCGGCGGTAGCGAAGGCCCTGGTGACTTTGGACTGATTTCTGGTGTTAGTCATGGTGGGAACTTCGTGGGCCTCTGTTCTTCGCTTCCCACAGACGGTGCCAAAATGTTGCACAAAGATTGTTACAGAAGGAAAAACCCTCAGGTAGTACAACTTACAAGCTAGCCTTAGGCTAGGAAGGAATTAGGGGAGAACGAAGATAACACTGCAAAGTCTCTTGATCTCTTTATTGATAAAAGAATGGATGGATGAGTGAATGAATTTACATGAGCGCTAAGGCTCTTATTTATACAAGTTTGGGTCTAACCCCTTTCCTTTTTAGTAAGATGGGCCCTGCGTGCTCGGATTAGGAAACTATGATGAAGGACTAAGATTCTCTCATTAAATATTGGGATCCTTCCATAGGTGGCACGTGGGTTACGGTTAGCAATGAGTTCCCACTTGGAAGTTTTATAATCGTCTTTGCTGGCGTGTTCTGGTTGATATAACTATCTCGAGCGTGGCTCTTTGGATCTGGGTTTGGGAACTGGTTTGCTTGTGGCCCAAGGGGGACCACATGTAAGGCAGAGATTGATCACATAAAAAGTAGTGTATCAGTACCTGAAGATTATTAAGGAGGTAATGTTTTTTTTTTTTTTTTGCTGAAAGCTAATGGGTTTGTATATGTTTGTATATGTATAGAGACAGAGCTCACCTGAGTAACCCCTTCTGTTGCACTTGGGTAACCCCTTCTAACCCCTTATGCTCTCCTTGTAATCTCCGATTGTGTTTATTAGATGTTGCTACTCGAAGGGGCATGCGTTTGTTTGCAACTAAAAACTGCCCCAACCCCCCTCTTCTTCAGCCTTAATCAATGCAGAGATCGCTTTATTCGAACCCACCTTCACCTTCCCCACCCCTGGCCACTACTTTCCAAGATTCACAGAGCCCTCTTCTCTATAAATAAAAAGTAGAAATTCTCCATTTATTACTTCTCTCCATTTTTCTATAGCTAAAAAAACATAAAAGGAACTCTTCGCTCGATCCGGGAAAAAAGATAGGTGATGGGAGAATTTTTTCACCTATCATTAAAATGTTTGAAAATTATTTACACATAAGTAATTACCAAACTTATTTTTCATTCTACAATCTATTATGTTTAGTAGTTACCAAACAATTTTTCATTTTTGATCAAAATGAATTATAGCAATGAATTTTTTTATATAAGCCAAAACTAAAATGAAAAGTGACTCCAAAGAGACCTTAGTGCCCCCTGTATCTCTCTCTTGTTTCCCCATGAAATGACCTCTGCCACCTATTAATTGAATCAATAAAGAGGCATTGATTGGTTCTCGCTCAACCTTTATTTTATTTTATTTTTTTGAAAGAGAATGCTGCCTAGGTCTCAAGATCCTACACACTACCTAGCTAATAGGAGCACAAGCATAAGCATCGACCTGAGCAAGATTTTCGGCTTAAGCCACATGAACCACCCCACCTGATCATGTAACGTTATTTTCCCCCTTTTTTTTTATTCTAGTTTTCTTCATCGAAAGCAAATGCTATGAGTAATTATTCACTGTACAACTTCTTTTCCCCCATACATTCATATCTGGTAAACCCAAAAAAGCAGGTTGAGGCCCATTACCACCCACACCAATGGGTGCAAGTTTAAAGCAGGTTGAGGCCCATTACCACCCACACCAATAATTAGGGGTGTACGTTTGGCCCTGTCGGCCCAAGCCAGCCCTGACCCCGAATAGAGACTGGACTGAAATTTTCAACTCCGAAGGCGGGTTAGGGCTGAAATTTCTAAGATGCATTCTCACCATTTGTTGTAGACTTTGACCCTGTATTCTCACCATTTGTTGCCAAAACCATGGTTGCTATATATAGAGGCGGCAAGAAGAATTCAAAATTAATACTCTTTTCCAACACATTAAATATTTAACAAAGACTGAAGAAAAACAAATCAAATAACCCCTAACCAACCCACAATTGACCAAACACAACCTTTCAAGATTTGCTAACCAAAAACTACCACAATAAACAAAGAAATGCATCTTCTTTCCATCATCCTTCCAAGATTTGCTAACCAAAAAGTGCTTAACTTTCTGCAACAGAATATAGATGTTCTTAACTTTCACTCAATTAACTTGGGATAATTGTTGCAGTTCTATTTTAAAATGTAGATCAGATGATGCTAACGACTCCTCATTCTCTATGATCAACTTAAATTATCAAGTTCTAAACAAAATATAACTGAAGATGAATTCATTCAGAAACTACAGAATCTGAATCCATAAAAGGTATAGAGGAGAAAGTAAATAAAAATCCTTTGTACATATAGTTTAGAAGAACACAAATTAAAATAACCAGATCCACACCATGGGCTTCACTCTCCTAAGCAATAAGAAAGGGCAACACAGTCAACATGAAAGACTCATAGGTGAATGTTGCTGAACCTGAGTATGTTGTGTCCTTCTCCTTGAACTTCTCTGTGAGCCCCTGCACACAAACCCAAACCCACTCAATACAAATTTTACATTAATTGTATAGAAAAAAGAGAAAAAAGAGAAAAAAGAGAAAAAAGATTTACAAAACGCCAGCTAAAAAAAGAAATTTTAGCCCCCTCCCCCCCACATATCACTGTTCATGTGATGAGGTGATGTCATAAATGTCCCTCCCCCTATTGTTAGATTTCAAAAGGGATTCCCTTATTTGTCCAAAACTGCACTTGGGCAGTGTACGAAACCGTTTCACATAGAAAAATGTACACCTTAACTAAATTCCAAACATATATGACCATTGGTTTTAATTCATCAGATCAAGTTTGATTCTTGTCAACACCGATTTAACCTTAGCAAACAAAAAACCAGAAAGCAAGGGAAGAGCTTCAACCTGCTGGAGTTTTTGGTGGGGTTTTTAAACCGATTCCAATTCTCTTGGCAATCAGACTAGAGAAATGCTGTCTGCTTTTTTCAATTCAACCGACAGCTAGTTTTGGAAACCATAAACTTGTAACCAGTGTTTCAAGAATCAGAATCGGTTGATACAAACTGGATTTCTAGGGTTAGGGCATATGTTGGTCTGATTTCGTTCTTTTAAACCTTGGTTGTAACAGCTAGAGATTATTGAGGATATGGTAATTACCTTAACTGTGAGGCAACACCTGCATTTATGAATCAAGGGAAGGGGAATAAAAAAGAAACAAATTAATAAGTACTACACCAATCTATAGATTTAAGTACGAACAGTGAATGGATAATAAACAGAGATAGAATATGACATACTCGATGAAATTATCGTATTCGATTGCCTTGTTTTTACCACCACTTTTGTCAAATTTAGAGACAAGCAAACCCAAGATGACTGGAGAAACAGAAAATCCAAGACTGAGAAGTGCCTCCCGAAGCTCCAATTCATCGATTTTCCCGCTATGATCTCGATCAAACCTCTCAAAAATTGACTGAATTTTCAAAATGCATACTATTAATTTTATTCTAGAGGAACTTAATGTTCATAAACTAGAGGCTAAATGTCATACTACAAGCATTAATTTAAGCAGAAGCAAAATTAGCTCTAGAAGTGAGGACTTACCCTCCAGTTCTGAAGACTGTAGAACACTGCTGTGAACTCCTTGGGTCCTGCTTGGTTTGAAAATTCAAAAAGAAGAAAAGTTACATTAACAAAAGTGGTTTCCACCTAACAAAATGGCTGGTGTTTGTTTTTTTTTTTCTTTTTTTTTGGTGGAAGGCTGGTGTATGTTATAACTACCAAAATTTAATTTACCACTTTGCCATGCAGCCATACGAAGTATTTGAGGGTTTTAAAGGAATATCACGTCTACCGCAGAAATGATACTTCCATACAAAAAAAAATACGCGGAATATTATCAACGGTCAGACTACAAAGACGTTCGCGATTTCATCCGTATAATGGGCCCCACTTCAAATGATGCATGATAGTTAAACACGTGATCTTCTACGTGATCTTCTACTGTCGAGTTGTCCAATAGGACCGTACAACCCAGACAAAGCTTACCCCGTTCAAGGCATTTGGTTAGGGGGCAGGCGATCACTGCACGTTTCAGCTTGTCTGGATTACACGTGGGTTGCACGGTCCTGCCTGGCAGCTCGACAGTATAGGATCTGGATTGTAGATAAGAACGTTCCATAAAAAATAAAAAAATAAAAAAAAATTGAAAATAAGAACGACGGAAGCACACCACTCACGAGTCATCGCCGATGATCTACCGAAGTGAAAACCCAACTATCCTCACTTCAAAGAATCATGATTCTTGAGAAAATCCGCGGTTACAGGGGTGTTTTGGTCATTCCGATGATCACCGGAATTCCTCAAGAAACCGAAACACGTTAAGGTGAACTGCAAACTCCGATTTCTCCGCCATGTAAAGAAAGGAACAACAAAAAAATGAAAGAGGAAAACGAGTTCACTCACCGATCTTACGGGTATTGGAACCGGTGAAGAGGTACATAAGAAGGTGAACAGTTCTGAGGCTGAAGCTCTGGTTGTAAGACGATAAGGCCCTCTGCAACTCCTTATCATCTATGAAGCCGCTACCGTCCTGGTCGGCTGCCTGAAAACAAGCCACCACGTTTGGATCGGTTCCCGGTGGGAACGTCGACGGCAACAGAGACGAGAATGGGCTTGCGTACCCCGCCGGAGGGTATCCAGACTGCTGCGGTGGTGGACCGTAACCAGGTTGCTGCGGTGGTGGGCCGTATCCAGGCTGCTGCGGTGGTGGACCATATCCAGGCTGCTGCGGTGGCGCGCCGCTTCCATGCGGCTTGTCCTTGGGAGGCTTCTCGTATGGTGCCGACGGAGCACTACCATAGGGATTGTATGGCTGTGCCGTCGGTGGCGCACCGTATGGTGCCGATCCGTAGGGCTGTGGCTGTTGCTGTTGCTGTGGTGATGGCGATCCATACGGCTGCGGCGGTGGCGCACCATAGCCGTACCCTGGTGTTCCATGTGGATACCCTGACATTCTTTTCGCGATTCCAGAAACACAAATTTGCAGAAGAAGAGAGAGAGATGACTGGTTCAATTGAAAATTGAAATGACACAAATGAACCTTAGAATCATTATATAGGAGATGGTTGAAATTGAAATTGAAATTGAAATTGAGTTTGAGCCCTTCCCAAAAGAACGGCCTTTTTAGATTTAGAAAGGGAATTGCTACCGACAAAGAAGGGAGAGATAGCCAAAGAGGGATTTAGCTTTCTTCATCCGCAGGAGTATAATATTTATCTCCTAAAATGGAAAAGGAAGGGCACACCTAGGAATTTCACATCTTACACGACTACATGTATAGCCGTTTATAGCTATGGTATGTGCGTTCTATTGCTACTACTTGATGGGGAAGTTATGAGATCGATTCACGGTCGGTTTACGCGGTGTGGATCTCGAACTTTTCCTCTCTCGACTTTAACTCTATCTAAGTCAATCTAATCCACCTGGCCGTCATGCATTAGCTTCCATTTCTCATGATTTCTCCGCCTCCATGCTGCAGTTCTCACCATGCATTGGCCCATACTTTTTTAAGGGCGTTGGGTTCGGCCGGGTCTACCCGGGTCTCACGGTGCTTAAAATCCACTATCCTGTTTAAGTATTTGGGTTAAGTTGGGCTTCGGGTTATAATCGGGTAATATAATCGATCCTTAACCGGGCCTTAAACGGTACAAAACTGGGCTATGATCCTGTTTAAATATAAAAGGGCTTTAAACGGTGCAGCCTGTTAAAACTTAATATTTTAATTTTACAAAGAGGTCTACCATCTTATCACCTCTTTTCTGTCTTTTCCTATAAAAATTGAATATTTCAACCGTTCGAATATGACCGATTCATTAGAAATAGGCTAAGATAGTATAACTCGTGTTGGCCCATGATATAAATTTAAGCTAAAAAAATAAGGGTTAATTCCAAATGCCCCCCTGAAAATGGCCAAACTAAGTACTAATATAGTCCCCTCCCGTTAGTCTGAGACGTTAAGTGATAACAGAATCTAGTTTTTGAAAACTTATGGACCATTCTGCCCCTTGATAGGGTAGAATGATAGAAATACCCTTATTTGAAAAAAAAAAACAAAAAAAAAAATCCCTGCAACTCATCTTCCCCAAATCGTTTAGGGTTTGGGGAAGATAAATTTTTGAATCTGAAATGGAACAATTTCCTGCACACTCATCTCAGAGGGTTTTAGTTTCATCCAAACTCTATGAAAGTCGCTGCTTCAATTTTCTGAATTCTGAAACGGTGATGACGTCCTTACATTCATGGATTGCAACAACAATAAAAACAAATTCTGTTCTCACTTTCTCCTCCTCTACGTCTTCTTCCTCTTCCAATCTTTCAAAATACCATTCAAATCCTTCATCATCTTCTCCCACTCGTCTCATCTGTCGATGCGAAAACCTCAACAATGACCTCAAATTTTTCCTCCATGATGCCCTCGACGATTCCGGTATCGATACCAAACATGCCTGGGTGAACGTCTTTTTTTTTTTTTTCAAATTCTGTTCTCACTCTCTCTTTCTCTGTGTGAGAATTGTTTGATTGATGATTTGGTGGGTTTGATTAGCAGAACGAGAGAGGGCTTCTGCTCTCAGATTCAGAGGTTATCGAATGTGGAGAGGGAGACGAGCATCTGCATAAATAGAAGGGTTGATTTGGCGAAAACGGCTCTACTCATTGATGCGCACTTTGGATGTGAATTTATATAGGGAAGGGACTTTCATTCTTGATTTCTGATTCAAGAACTCATCTTCCCCAAACCCTAAACGATTTGGGGAAGATGAGTTGTAGGTTTTTTTTTTGTTTTTTGTTTTTTTTTTTCAGGTAAGGTCATTTTGGTCATTTTACCCACAAAGGCAAAATGGTCCATCAAAGTTCAAAAATTGGGATCCGTTATATTATAACGTCTCTGTCTAACGGGAGGGACTATATTGGTACTTAGTTTGAAAAGCAGGGGGGCGCATTGCATTAGTGAAAGTTCAGGGGGGCAACCGTATGTTTGGCCATTTTCAGGGGGGCATTTGGAATTAATATCATAAAAATATACCCAATATATCAGGCCCAACCCAACATAAAATTTATTTTATAAAAATATACAGCCTAGCCCAACAGAAAAGTTAATGCCATAAACAAAATTGGGCCAATAAATCAAACAGGGCCCAAAACCATAGCAAAGTTTACAAGTTAAAGGGTCGAGCTAGGTCGGGTTTTAATCGGTCGGGCTAGGTTGGGCTTAGAATCGATCAGTCCAGTCGGGCGCCCGACAGACTAGGACTCTACATTGGCACCGCCCAGTTAGTAAACGTGTCGGGCTCAGTTGGTTCTGCCAGGCTAGGCCTGGAATTGACACCCCTACTTCTTTTACTCTTGCTCTTATGACAACAATGACCTTTCCTGTAACGCCTCCGAAACCACCCTAGCGGTTTAGGGACATTGACGGTCCACAAGATCGTTTATGTCAAAGAGATATGAATTGGAATAGAATCAAAACACAAACACATGTCTAAAATGTATAGAGTAAGAATTCAACTAAAGTAGCATAGTCAAACTAAGCTATTACAACTTCCAATTTAAACTTAAAATTCTGAAATAAAGGTTACAATCTTAAAAAATTAAATTAAACTCAAACAAACTAAAAGTTCATCTAAAATTTAAAAGAAAGTGTAAAGTTTCTAATAATAGTTGTCCTCTTCTAATCCAAACGCTTCGTCCTCTTAGACCTCCTCCTCTAATACATCCAAGTTCGCATTCATAAAGTTGTTCATTGGAAAGGTGGTGAGGGCAAGTTTCAGGAAAAGCTTAGCAAGTAAATCCACAGTAATTATACAGGTGTGAAAACATGCATAAGTAATATAAAATGTAAAGACATACAATAATATGTATATATAGATCCGAAACAAAATAAAACAAAATGATTATAACCATATTTGCTTATCACCACTACTGTAATGAAAAAGTATATATGACAACAATCAACAAAAGATGCATCAAAAGAACATAAAATAACAAACACATTACTCCCTGATAGACTAGTGTGAACTAGTTAACATACACTGGTCAAGGCTCTCATGATAGCAGCGTATGAACTCCAGTTATGATCAACTACAACACCATTGTCCCCTCTCAACATCAAGAAACTAATGGAGAAACTAGTAACCAAACTTGTCCCAGACCGAGTCAAAGCCCCCGAAAGTTTTACCAGCAATGCACTCTTGGAGAGTTTTTGATCATCTCCATCTTTCTAGTAGTTCATTTAGTTCCATTAAAGATAAGTCTGTAGCTCAAAAATCCGCCAACTTATCCTTATCGCAACATATTCACCAATGTCGGTAAGATAAACAACAAAATAATAATCAAGCATTTGCTTATAATTTAAAGCTTTACATTCAAGTTCAGAACTTAGGGGTCATGACTCCCCATTTCATCCTAACACATGCTATTGAAAAGAATGAAAATAAAATGTTAAAATACTAACTTTTATCAACATATCAATGCATAAAGTGACACAATAATAGTGAAGATTGGACTTAATCTTCGCAATTATTTATCCAACAATAACATCAATGAAAATTAAAGGATAAACTCTAAACAAAATCAAATTTTTATGCATCATCCAAAAACATCATGCATTAGGTTATAATCATGAAGAAACATTCATAGACCTTCCTCATAATGTCAACAATCAAACATTGGATTCATTACTCTATAAACATGACATTATTAATGTCACGCCCCCATTCCGATAGGGATAAAATACAGTAAAAAAGGGTGACTAGGATGACATGTGTCACCCTATAAAGCTACTAGGATCACTGACACAGTGTTCCAATCCACAGTCCTGAACTAACATCAATTTCACATTAATATTAGAGTGCGAAAGAAGGTAAATATTACATTACCAAAAGTAAACAAATACGCAGATGCGTTTAAGAGAATAGTTACATTATGTTCAATCACTAAGTGATACAGTAGGTTAACACCATGTTCGGACTGACCATAACATAACTATGCAAAATATATGTATAACAATGAATGTTTATACATGGCCCAAGGCCCAAAAGTAAACAAAAGGTGGGAACAATCCCAAGTGTCAGTACAGTCCATAAGAACAATCATCACAAGAACAATCCTCGTCGTGTTCCTCAAACACAACTTCAAGTTCCTCCGCGCCAATATCATCGTACTCAAAAGGCTGGGCATCAAGTCCAGTTAGGTAACCACCGTCTGCATTGATGAGCACATTAATATGTGAAATCTTAAGGTCATAAGCATGCATTTTACTCACATTTTATGGAGCTACTCGGGTATTTTTCTGGGTTTTTCAGGTTTTAGGTCTTTTTGGTCACTTTATGCTATCGAGAGTTGAATCTCCAAATTCACACATAAAGCTGCCCAATGTTTTGCATGGCTGTGTTTAGAGCTAAAAGTTAGGCAAGATGGACATGACAGAATTCAAGTACGCATTCAGTTAGGCCATCACATGAGCAATTATCATTTTCAGGCCGTAAATGAATAATGGGCCAGAAATGATCTGAAATGCAAGCCCGGGCCAGTCTGCATTTTTTGAGAGTTATATTTGGCATCAAGAAAGACAATTATGATCAAGGGTTGAGATCCTCTCAAGCATTTACCCTCTTTTTGCATTTTTCACTATTGGAGGAGAGAAAAAAACCACATGGGACCTACACCTGTTCACATGTGACCAAGGGTAGGATGGGAATAATTTTCACTAAAGCAACCAAGGACAAAGGAGGAATTTCATATTCAAATTAGAAGATTGATTAGAAAGTGGGTTGCAAGCAAGGATCGGCCAAGATGGGATTTGCGCAAGAAAGAAAGGAGAAAGAGTAGGAGAGATAGGAAAAAAAAAAAAAAAAAAAAAATTCCATCCCACTCACGTTTCTCTCCACTTCTCTCCTATTTTTTCTCTTTCTTCCATCTCAATTCCCACTCACGGCCTTCTCTCCCTCTTTCCTAATCTCTCTCCCGCTTTCCTAATCTATCTTTCACAATTTCATCCCACTCACGGCTCTCACCACCTCTCACCTATTTTTTTCTCTCTCTTCCATATAAATTCCACTCATGGCCTCTCTCTCTATCTCACCATTCCATCTCATTTTCTTCCTTCTCTCCTAAAATCTCTCCCCCTCTTTAATACTACTTGCCCCACCAAATATCCCCCTTCTCTAATTAGATTTTCCTATTCTCTCTATCTCTTTTCTCTTATCTTTTATCTTATTTTTTATTTTTTTCTTATTTCTCCCACCTAACCACCCTCCACAGTTTTAGAAGGAGAAGAGCTCCCAAAACCATGGGCTCTCTCCTCTCCTCTTCTCCTCCTTCTCCTATATATACCCCTAGGATTGGGGCTTGTAACTTGTTCAATTGCTTAATAAATTTTTGCTTTCTTCTCCTTCTAATTTTTGGTTTTCTAAGTTTTAGTTTGATTTTATGAGTTTAATTCTATGGTTGTAATGCTTTTGATTCAAGCTTTAATTTGATTATATCTTCAATATGGTTGTAATCTCTTAATTCTAGTTCTAGTTTTAAAGCTTTCTAGTCTAGGCTTCTAATTCTTGTGAGAAGAATTAGAGACTTGGAAGAGGGAGCCATGCAAGGTTTATTCAAGTTGTTCAAGTTTAATCAACTTCATTCATGCAAAGCCTAATCAATTCATGCACTTTCAACTTTGGTAGAAGGAAGTATTGGTTCAAGTTCTTATTTTTAGTTTTATTTTCTTCTTCTTCTTAACCTCTAAATTCTTCCGTTATTTTTATTTTAATCTCACTCTCATCCCCTCTATTCCCTCCATTCTATTAGGACTTTAATTCTCCAATTTTTACTTTTATTCTCATTCTCTACCTCTTTAATGCTTCCATGCTTTTGGAATCTTATTTTCTATTTTCTATTATCATCATGCATTATGTTAAGTTCTTACTATAATTATTTTTTTGTTTATTTTTCAGATTTGGTAGTGTCATTTCAAGTGTGATATCAAATTCAATCCGGTTCAAGCTTCAATTAGTTAGTTCTATTTCTTTGATTTCTAGCTTTTGATTGTGTGGTAGCGTCATTTTAATTCCTCCAATTTCGTCAATCCACGTTAGATGCATAATAGGTTAGATGGATGTGTGTTAGGATGTAGATGCTTGTCAGTTAGGCTTCGTTAGTTTAATTACCGTTAGTTTAATCCAACACTTTAATTAATTTGGTTCACTTTGCATTGCTTTTAGGGAAAATATCATCTCCCTCCCCTCTAAGTTTGCCTAATATCAATCCAGTACCCAAGTTTTCAAAAATATCTACCCCCTCCCCTACTTTATAAAGATTTTATCAACCGTACCCCAACCGTTAAAAAACACCACTAAGTGATGATGTGGCATGCATAAAATTTCTAAAACCCCAAAATACCCTTAACCCAATCCAACCCAACCCTAACCTAACCTAACCTAACCTAACATTCTCTCTCCTCTCTCACCCCTCCCCATCCCTCGTTTCTCTTTCTTTCATTCTCCGGCGAACACCACCACCATCACACCTGCAACTCTTCTTCTCCGGCAAAACTAGTGAAAGAATCACAGAAATTATAAGTCTCTCTATTGATCAATCCTGCCTTGACAACTATCCTGCTTTTTTTGTTTCATCTTAAAATTCATGTTCTCGATTGGATCAACCTCATTAGTTTGCAATTTAAAGAGCATCGAAAGTGCCCTAGATAAAAACCTTGAGGTTTGCATGCCCAACAACCTCATCACAAAATCTGAAACCAATGGTTTCCCATTTTGCATTGAAATGGAGGAGGGCGTGAGAATATCAACCAAGAACTAGAAAATGATAAATCTCTATAACCCAATTCAGATCAATGCAAGCAAAAGCAACAAACCCCAGTTTTCAAAGATTTCAAAAAATGCTATAGATCTTTCTCACATTAAGAAGAATCTTACTTATGTAAATTCCTACATAAATTATCATTGATTCACAGCTATTGGAATTACTTCGTTAGGGCTTATGCTTCTCTTTAATAGCACTGCTTCTGACACCCTTCTTTGATTCCTTACCCTTTAGGAATTAGGTAAGTAATCGAAGAGGTGTTAATACAAACAGAGTTGAAAAACCAACCTCAAAAGCGAAAAAAAGAAAAGATCTAAGAGTTGCTGGAAGTGAGGACTCTAAGTTGTGCTTCGGTTTCGGGCAAGGGTTTGGGTTTGAAGATTTGAACAGAAGCAAGCCTGAGAGCCACCTTCAATAGCGAGAACTTGAAGGCATCTTTGTCCAAGGGACTGTACAAGAAAAGATCTGAATTGTTGTACACCTTCAGAACCTTATCTATGATCGAAGGCCCTGTGAGCTCGAACCTCCTGGCTCCACCTACTAGATAGAGCGCGATTTTGACCGGTCCAACTCCTCTTTCCTCTGCCTCCTCTTCATCTGCTCCGCCGATTCTCTGGGATTGGGGGATGGAATCGGAGACGGAGGTGGAGGAGTGACGAATGGGAACGAGGATTGAGGTGCTTGAGGAGAAAGAAAGGATTTGAGAGGATTGTGTCTTTCATTGGTTTCGCCGGAGAAGAAGAGTTGCAGGTGTGACGATGATAGTGTTCGCAGGAGAAGAAAGAAAGAGAAACGAGGGATGGGGAGGAGTAGAGAGAGGAGAGAGAATGTTAGGTTAGGTTAGGCTTGGGTTGGGTTGGGTTAAGGGTATTTTGGGATTTTATAAATTTTATACATGCCACATCATCACTTAATGGCATTTTTTAACAGTTAGGGTATAGTTGATAAAATCTTTATAAAGTAGGGGAGGGGGTAGATATTTTTGAAAACTTGGGTACTGGATTGATATTAGGCAAACTTAGAGGGGAGGGGGATGATATTTTCCCTTACTTTTAAATAAGTAAGATAGAGTGGCATACATCTCCTTGTGATCGACCCGTAGCTATGATTGACCCGTACGTTTACTGTAACTTTTAAACTCAAACAAGTTTTTGGCGCCGTTGCTAGGGAGATTATTGTCCACTTTATTTTTCTCATTTTTAAGTAATTCGAAATGCTTTACTTTCTTGTCTTTTTCCTTTTATTCTTTAAGAAAAAAAAAAAAAAGAGAGAAAACCTCATCTTTGTGTCTCTTCTGTTCCAAAGAGTGTGCACTAAGTCTAAAGTTTTTTATATGCCCAAACCCCGCCTCTTTTGGTGTCCCTCATAGGATTAAGTTACCTATGACGCTGCATCTTGATTTGGTTGGGTGGAATGGCATGTGACTTATCTTTGGAGGTGACCACTTTTGATAACAGGAAAGCGACATAGTGAGTGCTTTTGGAGACAAAAATGTATAGTAGTCCTCCACTCTACATCAGAATCCACTTGGAGTTGAACGTAGGTGGCTATTGAAGACTATACAGGTTCCCTTGCTGTCAACCTATATGACAACCTTACACCTTTGGAATCATTGTTTCGATCCTTAAGGGCAATGCACCAACTGTCTATTAATTCCCTCGTGTTTCTTATGATTTTCCTTTTTTTTGTTTGTAAAAAAAAAAAATTTTGTTTTAGGGAGACCTCAATTTTGGATAGGTGGTTAGTTTATGCATGTTTGGAATAATGGGAGATACACTTCCACCTATGACTTTGGGGGAAAGGTGGAACCATGCTAAGGCACAGATGACTTTGGGGGAAAGGTTTAAACAGGCTAGGGCAGCCAAAAGTAGTGAGATAGAGAACAACTTTGCACCACCCCAGTACAATTTTGTTTCCCAACCCAACTATGGGCTTTCAGGAAACTTTGATTGGTCACCTCCCCAGACTATCCATGTTATGGAAGAATGCCCTAATCTTTATGGGAGTAGCTATGGTGATGTGAGTCCTCTATTTTAGCACAATTCTTTTCACACTTACAATCAGGGGTGGAGTGATCATCCCAATTTCTCGTGGGATCAATGGAATAACCAAGCTGGACCATCCAATTTCCAATATCATGGTCAGTTTGGTCCTCCGATGCCCAACCCTCCGTTGAATCTCAATGAGCCACCTCTCCTTGCACCATATCAACAACCCCCTGAGTTTCAAAACATGGGTGAGGAGGCCGGAATGAGTGAGTTTACGAAGAATGTTGCCCTTTTCATAGAAAGTAGTAATAACATGGAGAAGCAACTCTCTCAACTGATCACCATAGTGCAGGAGAAGGAAACAGGTACATTACCTAGTCAACCTGAACCTAATCCATATTATCAGATTCCAGTTCAGAATGAACCGCCCCATCCCCAGTTTAATGAAATTGAAATTCCACCACCCCAGTTTGAAGTTAATGAGAGTCACTCCAAACAAAATGATTTTCAAGATGATTTATTTGTTGAAATTGAGTCTCTTGAAGATGTTAGTGAAGCAAAGTTTAATGAGCCACCTGGGGAAGTCCAACTCTTTCCTAAAAATTCTGATCTTAGTGAGGCTAGTGTTTCCACTGATTTAGAATCAGATTTTCATGATAGCATAGAAACCCTGAAATTTTGAATTCCCTCTCCCTCTTTGGAAAACCCAGATGATTGTCATACTAAGGATTGTTTTGTCCCATATGTTGATTTGTCCAAACCTCCTAGGTTTGATGATTTTATTGAGGAGGACATTGTTAGTCATGATGCTTTTCAAGCATTTTATCATGATCGTTATTTGGCAAACCAAGTTACGCAAAGGGCGGAGAGTTGTATTGCTAGGATTGATTTGAGTAAACCTCCCATTTTTTATGATTATTTTAATGAGGTTATTCATGATCCTTTTTATGCTTACTACGATCCATTCTTGGTTGGTTTTTGCGATAATGACATGCATTCTGCAATAACCATGGGAGGGAATGGGAAGAGTTGTCTACATGGACTATTTTTCACTGCCTTCATTTTTCACTGTCCTATGTGGACAGATTGTCCTGTTGGGTATTTCTTATTTGTGCTTAGCTTCCATATTATTTCTCGCTTAACTAAAGTTCATGGTCGAGTATTTTCTGGTTTTAAAGCTCTTTTTACATGTACCGACCATGGATTGAGATTTCTGTTGATGATCCTAGTACCTGTTGTAGAGCTCATGACTCTTCATGACCTCTTTGTTGCTTATGTCTGGTAAGCCCCCCTCATCCCCTCCCTCGTCCTTATTCTTTATTTTTTGCATGCATTGAAGACACTGCATGAGTTAAGTGTGGGGGGGTGTGTTGACCTTAATTGGTGAATTTTGATTGTGGCGGTAGTTTTGGTTTTGTGCATATATTTTTTTGATTATGAAGCGAGAGAAAGAGGGAATTAGGTGCCCTAGCATGCAAAATAATAAAAAAAATCCCTTTTCAAGGACGGTGATTGGTATGTATCCGGTGATGGGGATTGAGTTAGAAAATATGAGCATTATTTCATTTGATGGCTAGATTCCTCTATGTGTTTTATGGACCCTTTGATCTTTTGGCCAGTAGTTGAGACCAATATGTTTATGGCAAGGCATGAAAGTGAATGACAAAAAAGAAACAAGAAAAAAAAAAAAAAAAAAGAAACAAGAAAAGGAAAGTGGAATCCCTTGGAACTAGACAGGGTACTGGTGCCTCAGGAAGCAGGGTGACTTGTTCGAAATTCCTTGGAAGGAAACTCAAAAAAAGACTATTGCAGCAATGTCTCAATGTCTTTATGGATATATGCAAAAAGCGAAGCTACCAAGTACTTGGGTGTCTAATGTATGCTCCACCATGTCATTCAGAGAACAGTAGTGGAGTAGAAATAGAGTTTACTGTGGAGAAAAGCTTTTGCCTTAATGCCTGAAAAGAAAGTATGGTAAAAAAATACTCAAAGGCTAAGTCTTTGGTTCCATCGATGCTATGAGTGGTTTACCTGAAGGTGAGTAGTGTTCAAAAGATATGAGGAGATCCCTTAATCTTGATACATACTTGTTGCTTGAGTTGATGTGGGGTAATAAAATTCAAGTGTGGGGGAATCTTTGACTCCTTAATATTTAGTTGAGCATTTTTAGAGCTTGTGTGCACTATCCTACTTATGCCATGATTAAAATTTACAGCATTCTTTTTGACTTATTGAATTTTGGGGGTACATTCACTGCAAACACCCACGAGACACAACTTGTCCACTAGGGGTAACCTAGGGGTTCAAAGGTTTGTTGCACATGCTAAGTGCAACTATGATTCCTATGAAAGTGAGTTAGGATTTTTATTTTTATTTTTATTTTTTTTGTTGCATTCTAGGTTAGTTTTTCTTTTTTGCTTTACTTGAGGACAAGAAAAGTTCAAGTGTGGGGGAATCTGATAAGCACATTAATGTGTGAAATCTTAGGGTCATAAGCATGCATTTTACTCACATTTTATGGAGCTACTCGGGTATTTTTCTGTGTTTTTCAAGTTTTAGGTCTTTTTGGTCACTTTATGCTATCGGGAGTTGAATCTCCAAATTCACACGTAAAGTTGCCCAATGTTTTTGCACGGCTGTGTTCAGAGCTAAAAGTTAGGCTAGATGGACGTGACAGAATTCAAGTACGCATTCGGTTAGGCCATCACACGAGCAATTATCATTTTCAGGCCGTAAAAGAATAATGGGTCAGAAATGAGCTGAAATGCAAGCCCGGGACAGTCTGCATTTTTTTAGAGTTATATTTGGCATCAAGAAAGACAATTATGATCAAGGGTTGAGATCCTCTCAAGCATTTACCCTCTTTTTGCAGTTTTCACTATTGGAAGAGAGAAAAAAACCACATAGGACCTACACCTGTTCACATGTGACTAAGGGTAGGATGAGAATAATTCTCACTAAAGCAACCAAGGACAAAGGAGGAATTTCATATTCAAATTAGAAGTTTGACTAGAAAGTGGGCTGCAAGCAAGGATCGGCCAAGATGGGATTTGCGCAAGAAAGAAAGGAGAAAGAGTAGGAGAGATAGGGAAAAAAAAACAAAAAAAAAAAAAGAAATTCCATCCTACTCACGTTTCTCTCCACTTCTCTCTTATTTTTTCTCTTTCTTCCATCTCAATTCCCACTCACGGCCTCTCTCTCCCTCTTTCCTAATCTGTCTCTCACAATTTCATCCCACTCACGGCGCTCACCACCTCTCTCCTATTTTTTTCTCTCTCTTCCATCTAAATTCCCACTCACGGCCTCTGTCTCTCTCTCACCATTCTGTCTCATTTTCTTCCCTCTCTCCTAAAATCTCTCCCCCTCTTTAATACTACTTCCCCCCACCGAATATCCCCCTTCTCTAATTAGATTTTCCTATTCTCTCTATCTCTTTTCTCTTATCTTTTATCTTATTTTTTATTTTTTTATTATTTCTCCCACCTAATCACCCTCCACAGTTTTAGAAGGAGAAGAGCTCCCAAAACCATGGGCTCTCTCCTCTCCTCTTCTCCTCCTTCTCCTATATATACCCCTAGGGTTGGGGCTTGTAACTTGTTCAATTGCTTAATAAATTTTTGCTTTCTTCTCCTTCTAATTTTTGGCTTTCTAAGTTTTAGTTTGATTTTATGAGTTTAATAATTCCATGGTTGTAATGCTTTTGATTCAAGCTTTAATTTGATTATATCTTCAATATGGTTGTAATCTCTTAATTCTAGTTCTAGTTTTAAAGCTTTCTAGTCTATACTTCTAATCCTTGTGAGAAGAATTAGAGACTTGGAAGAGGGAGCCATGCAAGGTTTATTCAAGTTGTTCAAGCTTCATCAACTTCATTCATGCAAAGTCTAATCAATTCATGCACTTTCAACTTTGGTAGAAGGGAGTATTGGTTCAAGTTCTTATTTTTAGTTTTATTTTTTTCTTCTTCTTATCCTCTAAATTCTTCTATTATTTTTATTTTAATCTCACTCTCATCCCCTCTATTCCTTCTATTCTAGTAGGACTTTAATTCTCTAATTTTTACTTTTATTCTCATTCTCTACCTCTTTAATTCTTCCATGCTTTTGGAATCTTATTTTCTATTTTCTATTATCATCATGCATTATGTTAAGTTCTTAATATAATTATTTATTTATTTATTTTTCAGTTTTGGTAGCGTCATTTCAAGTGTGATATTAACTTCAATCCGGTTCAAGCTTCAATTAGTTAGTTCTATTTCTTTGATTTCTAGCTTTTGATTGTGGGGTAGCGCCATTTTAATTCCTCCAATTTCGTCAATCCGCGTTAGCTGCATAATAGGTTAGATGGATGTGTGCTAGGACGTAGATGCTTGTGAGTTAGGCTTCGTTAGTTTAATTACCGTTAGTTTAATCCAACACTTTAATTAATTTGGTTCTTGCTTTTAAGTAAGTAAGATAGAGTGGCATACATTTCCTTGTGATCGACCCGTAGCTACGATTGACCCGTACGCTTGCGGTAATTTTTAAACTCAAACATGCATCAAAATCTAAAAAGAAGTGTACACAGGGGGCTAGTTCCACTGAACCAGTGAGGGGATGGGGAATGCGCAAACACACAGTTCACAAATAATCTATGATATATGAAATGTTAATAGATTTTACACCTAGCAATCAAACTAAGTCAATGGTATATGCTACTGTGATAACTCAGATAAACACCGTAGATCACTTAACTTCTCGCCACAGTGAACCTTCGTTATCACAAGGGAGCCTACGCCTGTCGAAACCTCAATACCACCTAGTGACAAACCCCAATAACCATTACTATCCCTGGCCTGGCCTCTCTCACATTCCACAGGCGGCAGGTGCTCTGGCTATCCAACACCTAAACCCCTGTTGGTAAGGGTTGTAGCATAAGGGTACAAAGATCCTAGCTACAGTTATACTACATGCAAGATCCTATCGTCCCGAGAGCTATTCCGGGTGCATCAACGTCTCATACCATCTAGCACCCGGGTACCAGCATGCTACAATGCATGCAGACCAATATGACAAGCAATTTAAAGAGCGTAATCATTTCTAGGGTTCCGGCACCGTAACCCGATACTAGATAAGCTATACATGTCATCACAATCACATCAATTGTAACAAGATAAATAATATGCAATATGCAACATGCTTGATAATGATGCAATAATAAATATAACATGTTTAATAATTAAACAAGCCCAAACAAAGCCCAAAACCCACTTACCAAATATTCGTGTAATGTTCGGGTGTTTAGAAGAGGTTGCCGAACACACATCTTTGAATAAGTTAGATTGCCTACGGATGCGTGAGATAAGTGTTAGAAGAGTGTATGTGGGCCCCTTGATGAGTCCCAAAAGTCAAAGTTAAGTAACTCAAAGTACAATGGGGACAGATTCAGGAACGGAGGTAGCAGGGTGAGTCCATCCCTGGTTCCGTCCAGGCTATAGGGTCAAATCGTTAAGGATGGATCCATAGACGAAACCTACCCATGGATCCGTTCGTGCAACCGTTTGATACCCTGAGACATTCTTGAAAGGTATGGAACTACGGATGGAGGCACAGGGTGAGTCCGACCCTGGTTCCGCCCAGGTAAAACACACAAAATGCAAGGGACAGATCTACAGATTGAAACACGACGCTAGATCCATTCGTTGATCCTTCCAAGTTTTAGAATTTAAACACTTCCACCTTCAACCCTTGAGATCCCATGGCTTCAAGAGCTAGGGAGGGGTGATCTAAACCTTCCTAGGGTCACTAGGTAACCAACCATCCATAGGTTTTAGGGTTTACAATGGTTTAAACCTTTCCTTGGTCAATTCTAGGGTTATGGTTAATGGGAGTTAAGAACAGCAACAATGTTGCAAGTAAGGCATTCTTGGAGTTCAATATTAATTTCAAAACCCCAAGAGGGAGTCCAACATACCACTAAGCACATGACTTGGGTCCCAAGTAGAATCCTAAGTCTATCCATACCAAAGTGGGATCCCCCAAAACCCAAAATGGAAAGGTGGGGAGGAGAGAGAGGTGTGAGCTTTACCTTTAGACCCTTGGAAGCCAAGATTCCACCTCCAAGTAATCAAGCCTCACCAACTTAGCCTTCTTCCCTCTTCCTTCTCCTCTCTTCAATGCCCAATCGATGGTGGTTGTGAAGAGTAATGGCCAATAAAGGCCAAGTTCCCTTATGAACTAAGTCTACGGCCCTAGGGCCTGTTTGGCTTAGGTCCCTAATAACAAAAATCTAATTTAGAACTCATTACTAGGCTTATGGGCCCACCAACATAGCCCATATAAGGAAGTCAAGGGTGGGGTCTGCCATGCTCGGGGCATAGTCATGAGGTTTGAGACACGGGGATGGGGGCCCCACACTAGAAAAACATCCAAAAGCATGAGACAACATGGACGGAACATCGAATGGATTTAATCCGGTGAGTTCGTCCGTGACTCTGTCGCTGCTGTAAAGTTTGAAAACACACTGAAAGCCATCAGGCTTTGACCCACACTTCAAGGCCATAGAGGGGAGGATAAACAAGTATACTTAAGGTTAGTAGCTCATCCTTTGATCGTCACGGCATACCCCCCATGATTCCGAAGAGCTTCCCCACAGCGACGCTAAGCTCATCTTTGAGCAAAGTGTCCAAATGGAGCAACACTGGGTGTGCCCTCTGATACTCCTCGCTCTTAGGGCTGGTACTAGGAGGGTAGTCGACAAAGTCGCCAACGATGAATTTTCCATACTGTCGATTGAGGAACCTTTCTTTGACGGACAAGCCTATATAGTGGTCAATGATCTTATGAGTGGGCTTGACCATCAATGAGAACAGCTCACCGGCATACGTGGCAGCACCATCTATACGTCACACGGATAACAATAAAATATTAGGACTTCGGGTGTGGGTATAACATTCCCCCCACCTTATAAGAAATTTCATCCCCAAAATTTGTCGTACCTTGTAAGTAACCCAGGGAAGGGTACTTCGCCCGCACCTCAACTTTCGCTCCCCAAGATGCTTCTTCCTCCGGATGATTGCACCACTTCATCTTCACATAGTGCATAGGTCGGTTGTGAAGGTGAACAATCTTACTATCCAGAATCTTCTCAGGCTGCTCCTTGTAGGACATATCAGTGGTGAGCTCTGGGGGTTCTAGAGATAGAATATGGCTCAGGTCGTGAACGTACTTCCTCAACATGGAAACATAGAAGACATTATGCATACCATCCAGTGATGGTGGGAGTGCAAATCAATAAGCCACCAGCCCGATCTTTGCAAGGATCTCATATGGTCCAATGAATATCAGACTCAACTTGCTCTTCTTGCTGAACCGCATCACCCCTTTAGTAGGTGATACCTTAAGAAACACTTTATCGCCGATAGTAAATTCCAGATCCTTTCAATGTTGATCTGCATAACCCTTTTGTCTAGATTAGGCTGCCTTGATTCGTTCACGAATCAGATCCACCTTCTCATTTGTTGCCTGGATCAACTCAGGACCAAGGATACGACGTTCACCCACCTCATCCCAGTATAGAGGTGTTTGACCCTTCTTCCCACACTAGGTTTCAAACGGTGCCATTCCAATGGTAGCTTGGTAACTGTTGTTATAAGCAAACTCAATGAGTGAGATATGCTCATCCCAGCTGCCTTGCATATCAATGGTACAGGCTCAGAGCATATCTTCTAATGTCTGGATGGTCCTCTTTGACTATCCGTCTGTCTAAGGATGGAAAACAGTAATAAAACTCAGTAATGTACCCATTGCTTTCTGAAATCAGTCCCAGAACTTAGATGTAAACCTGGGATCATAGTCAGAGACGATGCTAACCAAAACTCCATACAGGCAAACCACATTATCGATATACAAGTGAGACATCTTGCCACAAACTCAACTACATCCCTCTTCATTCCCACTCCACCAGTAGTGACCCTTCAAGTCTCTGTACATATTTGTGCTACCTGGATGGATTGAATAAAGAGAGTCATAAGCTTCGGATAACACTTTCTTCCTCAACTGTGTATCACTAGGAACGCAAAGTCAGTCTCTAAACATGAGGACTCCACTCTTAGCCAAGGTAAAGTCTAGTTCTCGCTGGGTGTCTTCTTTGATTGCTTCATTGATTCTTTGAAACTCTTCATCAGAGGCTTGGGCCGACTTGATCTTTTCCACCAAGGTCGACTGTACTAATAAGGCTATCATAGACAAGGTAACACCCTCTACCAGTAGCTCTAGGTTCATCCTCCTAGCTTCTTCAATAACCTCTTCACTGACCGCCAAAGACACTAAAAACAAAGTCTATGATTTTCGGCTCAGCGCATCAGCTACTATATTTGCCTTACCAGGGTGGTAATGGATAGTGCAGTCATAGTCTTTCATCAACTCCAACCACCGCCGCTGTCGCATATTAAGCTCCTTCCTTATGAAGAAGTACTTGAGACTCTTGTGGTCACTGTAAATCTCGCTCTTCTCGCTGTACAAGTAATGTCTCTAGATTTTCAAAGCGAAAACCATAGCTGCAAGCTCTAGATCATAGGTAGGGTAATTCTTCTCATAATCCTTCAACTGTCGAGAAGCGTAGGCCACTACCGTCCCATCTTGCATTAGAACACTACCTAAGCCCATTTTGGATGCGTCACTATAGACTACCATCCCTCTAGTACCATTTTGAATAGTGAGTACCGGAGTAGAAATCAGCCTCTACTTTAGCTCTTGGAAGCTATTCTCACAGTTCTCAGATTACTCGAACTTCACTCCCTTTTGGGTCAGTAGTGCCATAGGAGCGGAAATCGTTGAGAAGTTCTCAATGAATCTTCTATAATAGCCTACTAAACCCAAGAAACTGTGAATGTCTGCTACATTCATGGGTGTCTCCCAGTTAACTACTGATTTTACCTTGCCAAGGTCAACTTCAATACCCTTGGCGGAAACAAAATGTCCCAGAAATGCCACTTGTTGTAGCCAAAACTCACACTTACAGAATTTGGCGTACAGTTATTTCTCTCTCAAGTGCTGCAATACCAGACGGAGATGATTTGCATGCTCTTCTTTAATCGTGGAATAGATCAAGATGTCATCTATGAAGAGGATAACATACTTATCTAGGACATTATGGAACACCCGATTCATCAACTCCATGAAGGTAGCCGGGGCATTGGTCTGCCTGAAGGACATGACCAAGAACTCATAATGACCATAGCGAGATCTAAATGTTGTCTTGCCAATGTCACCTTCCCTGATCTTCAGTTGATGGTACCCCGATCGAAGGTCAATCTTTGAGAAAACCTTGGCACCCTGTAATTGGTTGAATTAGTCATCGATTCTGGGCAAAGGATACCGATTCTTGATCGATCATCAATTTGTTGAGCTCATGATAATCAATGCACATCTGCATACTACCGTCATTCTTCACAAAAAACACAGGCGCTCCCCAAGGAGACACACTAAGTCTAATGAAGCCTTTCTTTAATAAGTCATTTAGTTGCACCTATAACTCCTTCAACTCAGATGGGGCCATCCTGTAAGGAGCCTTGGACACTGGAGCTGCACTAGGTACCAGATCAATCATGAACTCTATTTCACGATCTGGTGGTAACCATGTCAAATCTTTCGGGAAGACATCTAGAAAGTCTCTTACCACACTTATCTCTTCCAACGGCTTGACTTTCATCTCCGCATCTACCACAGATGCCAGTAACACTGACATCCCTCATCCAACAGTTTCTAAACTTAGAGAGTAGAGATAATAGTTTTCTTGGGTTTCTCCCACCTAATACCTTTGAACACAAACTCTACACCACTCTCTGGTTTGAACAGGACTGTCCTTTTGGCAAAGATTAGGCTAGCTCCATTAGTGGACAGCCAATCCATTCCCAAGGTGACGTCAAAGTCCTTCATGTCATGGACTATCAAACTTGCCACTAGCCCATGATTACATACACGTACAGGACAAGGATCATAATTCATGTCGAGTTTGACCTTGCTGCCCGTTGGTGTACTAACCATCAGGTTTTAAGCCATCTTCTTTGGTTTGATAGGCAACTTCTTGAAGGGGATACGAAGGAGTGTGACGCACCCGATTCAAACAAGGTATAAGCAGGTAGAGAGCAAACATAAATCATACCTGACAAACAACAGACAACCAATCATAGAAACAAAACTTACATGAATGCACATCTCAAGAGTTGAGTGCATTACCTATGATAACGCCGGGATCAGCCCGGGCTTCTTCATTGGTAACAAAGTACACCTGCCCTTGAGTTTTGCTGGTAGGGGCAGGAAGAAGAGAGTGAACGGCTGCCTTAGCTTGAGGTGCCTTTGGAGACATAGTAGGCCATGAATTTCCATGGCGGGGCTTCTGGCAATCTCTGCTTATGTGCCCGACTTCCTTGCAGTTATGGCATGTGATGGTCTGAATCCCATAGTGAGGGTTCATGGGGGCCTAGGCACATCGGGCTTGCGAGACTGAATAGGGAATGCATTAGTGTAAGATCTGCTTCTCTGAAACTTGCCAGATCCTCTGGAATCATAAGAGATCATAGGCCTCTTGCCAGCTTGGATAGCCCTGTAATTCTCTCTTTGCTCATCCTCAATGATCTTGGCCGCCTGCACTACCTCAGTATAGGTGAGGTAGTTGTACAACACTACAGATGTGCTAATGCTAGCCCTCAGCCCTTTCTTGAACTTTCTCGCCTTGACATCGTCAGGCTTTTGGTGAGCAGGAGCAAAGTAGAACAAATCCTCGAACTACTGCTAATAGTTGAGGACTGACTTAGAGCCTTGGTACACATTCATGAACTCTACCTCCCTTCTATCCTGAAAGTTTCGAGGAAAGAAGTTCTATAGTAAGACCTCTGTGAACTGAGCCCATATAGCATTAGGGTGTGTGGCCCAGAAGTTTTCCTTAGTGGAATGCCAAAAAGAATCGACATCACCCCAAAATTGATACACCGCACACCTGATCTTCTCAGTATCGGAGCACTGAAGCACTTCGAAAATCTTCTCAAGGTTCCGAATCCAATGGACCGGTAGAAAAGTGTCACCGATCGACTTCTCGAACACAGGAGGACGGTGTTTTTGAAACTTCTCTAAACGTTTGGAGGGATCCGCATAAGCTGGTGCCACCATTGAAACTTGTGGAGCCTGAGGAGTAGGAGGAAGAGGTGGTACTGGCACAACTTGTGCCAAAGGAGTCCCAGCAGTGGGTGCCGAGAGGGATGCCGGCCCAGGCAAACGTCTGGGGGGGGGGGGGGGGGGGGGGGGGGGGGGGGGGGGGGGGGGGGGGGGGGGGGGGGGCAGGAGCTAGAGGGGGAGGAACTGCATGTACTAGAGGGGGTACTTGTTGCCGTTCTCTAGAGATCTCCCCGAGTTGATTAGTCATTTCTGCATGAAGGTGCGTTGTTCTTGTTATGCCTCTCAATGCTCCCGTTGCAATGCTTGCAACATATTGCTCATCAATGCGGCCACATTTGCACTATTATTGATTAGCGGAGGTACCACTAAGGCAGTGTGTATCGCCCTTGAAACCACCTTAGTGGTTTAGGGACATTTACAGTCCACAAAATCTCAAGCTAAAGGTTATGAACCAGAGCTGAACCAAAGACAGATACATTAAAAGCAAAATGGTTAAACTAAAGATGTTCCATTAATATTAAAAATTTTAAAGTTGCTGAAATGAAAATTACATCCTTGAAAATTCAAACCATAATTAAAAGTCTAATTCCAATTTATATAAAACCTCAAGAATAACTTAAGTCTTAAAACATAAAAGTCTTAATCCAAAGTCTAAAGCTAAAGATAGTTAATATAAAGGTTCATCCTCCTCATCATGAGTAAAGTCCTCAACGCCCTCATACGTATAGTCACCTCCAAATTCCATTATATCTTAAATGTAGTGGGGATAAGCTTCGAAAAAAGTTTAGCAAGTACATTACATGATTCCACAAGTGTAAAAAAATAATCATACAAACAAGTCCAAAAGACATATATATAATGTAAGATATTTAGTATCCTATCAAGAAAATGTACATCACCATGATCATAGCGTATCATCAAATAGATAAGCCAAGATGTTAATACTCATCAACACAGCAATAAAGATAGTAAATAAATAAATGTTGAAAGTAAAGGCAGAAGAAAATAATTACGTCTCTTATGTAAAATCGACTAGTAGAGCGATTGCAATCATACACTGATCATGGCCTTTGTGGTAGCAACACATGCAACAGTCTTGAACTACATCCTCCTACCGTCCCTCTCAATCAAACAAAAACGATTGACACTACCAGTGACCTATAGTAACAGTAGCTCCGCAATGCCCCCAAAGGTTTTACCAACATGCTTCTCAAACTCAAATACTATGGTATGGAAGCACAATGTTCCAACAAGGAAAGTCATCTTACCTCGTCCCCACTCGTAAGCCCATACAGGTAAGGCAAAGCAAATCAATAAAAATATCCTATAACATACATACAATTTTTGAAATAAAGGTTAGCTACACCTCAACTCCACCCTATGATATACTAATGGTAAAACGAACTAAAAATGTGAAAATAAATTTTTTATGTGAAAACAGAATTTTTAAAGAATGAAATAAATATGAGAAAACAAAAATTTTAAAACACCAATAAGTATCCAAAACATGCACTTATAATCGTGAAGATCAAACAATAATCTCCAATCAAATGGTAAACAACTTCTCCAATTAGAAAATAAAGTTACTATAATTAGGGATTCTTATTGTGGACTACTTCTTTATTAAAAGATCTAATTAATTAAATGATTTCAATCTCTTCTATCCTATTGGTTAGGTGTCACCATAATAAAATTTGAAGGATAATTGCACTAAATAGGATTATTCTTATAGATAAAATCTAATTTAACTTAAATATCATCCTAGTGGTTGAGTAATGTGGTAATAGTATTGGGAGTGTTTAAGACCTTTGGATTAGAATTTCTTGAGCTAGAAGCAAGGGAGAGAGAGAGAGAAAGTCCAAGTTGGAAGAAAATAAGTCATTGCGACTAGACTAGAATGAAGCCACGATTCTACTCATTCTCTTATTCCCTCATTCCCTCATTCAAAAAAAATAAATCGTTCAAGGAGAGAGAAGGGCTGGAAAATTCGAAGAAGGGAGGAAGAGAAAGAAAAGGAAGAAGAAGAGAAAGAAAAGGAAGAAGAAGAGAAGAGAAGAAGAAGGAAGGAGAAGAGGGGGATTCAGACTGTGCAGGACCAGTCACTTGACAGGAAATTTTGATCCTTTTTAGAGTCGAATTAAGAAAATTCTATTTCACAATAAAACGTAGCCTCATCTCTTAGCTTCACAACCAAACTAGAGTCACCCCAATCGGATATTGGAGCAGAGAGATATCACGAATTTACTAAAGGTATGTTTTTCTGTCAATAATCTGTGTTTCCCAATTCTGAATTTAAAAAATACTTTGAAGTTAATTTCATAATTAATTTATTCCTTGAACTCCATTCAATCTTCTCAACCCTAGAAGAGGAAGATCATCACCATTAGAGCACTTAGCAAGCTTGAGATTTCAATAACTTTTGGAATTTTTGTCTAATCGGATTTTCTCGAAGAGGTGAGTACTGTACATGATTTTACTTGATATTTTATATATGTCAAACCAGAATTTTATTTCATATCTCTTGTTTAGTTAATTATTTCATGCTCATTTCAAATTTTTATATTGTTTAATTGATGCATGCACTTGAGTGTTTGAGAAGAGTATTTTATTCTTGACTATTTAACTCAAGATAGGTGCTGTTGAAATTTTCTTTAAAAGTATGAATGCTTCAGATAAAATTTATACATGATTGTGATGGTATGACGAAGTGCTTTGAATGGTGCTTCCTAATTGATAAATTCATACATTTTATTGTGCATAAAAATTCTGTTTTATTATTTTGAATTAAAACTTGTAGTTACGTTCCAAGAGAATTGGAGAACTCCAAATGGAGAAGTATTCCTTTCTGATATGGAGTCAGTCTTTCCAAATCTCCATATCCTCAGTCTCAGATTGACATTGAAGAGATGGAGAGGATTCTCTATGCCTCTGCAGTAGGGAGTCTTGTGTAATCTATGTTGTGTACGATTGTGAGTCGTTACCAGTCTAATCCTGGATGAGAACGTTAGACTGCTGTCAAGAATATCCTAAAGTACCTAAGAAGGACTAAGGATTTTCTTTATTTTTGTATTTGATCAGTTGTCAGTTCTAGGCTACACGTCTGGGATGGTATAGCTAATGGATGGAGGTGCATTGTATAGAGGAGTACAAAATAGAAATCTACAATCGATTCCAATTTTTTATGTGATGCAACAAAATAAGGTGTTTGGGTTAGGAAATTCGTAACTTTTCTAGAGAAGTCTCTGATCTTGTCAAATACCCTATTCCCCTATTATGTGACAACAGAGGGGCAGTTGCACAAGCAAAGGAGCCTAGGGCTCATCAGAGGAACAAGCATGTGTAGCGAAAGTATCATCTTATCAGAGAGATTATCCAGCTGGCCGACGTGAGTATCTCCAAAGTAGACACTACTGGAAATATGTCAGATGACATGGCAAAGAGTTTGTCTCCTAGAATGTTTGAAAAACACATGGACAGCATGGTTTTAAAATGTATGGGAAATTGGCTTTGATGTACAAGTGGGAGATTGTTGGATTTATGTGTCCATAAAACCTAGTTCGGTCCGATTCAGTTCGTTTTACTTTGTACTGAACCTGTAATACATTTTGATTTAATATTATCATATAGAATATAAACTTTTTGAGCATTATGTGTCCATAAGTTTTACTTAAAATGGTAGTCACGACTAGGGTTTGGGCTGGGCACCCTTATCATATGATTGTCACATTGGGTATGCCTAGACATATTGATGTTAAGGTACGAATGCGAGTACACATTATGTTGTGCATTGGCAAAAATCTTATTTTTCGATTCCCTCATGTATTACTGCCAAATGTAGGATGGGATAAACATGTGTCACTGAGACCCTGTACCTGAGAGGACCTTGTCACTATGAAATGTGACCGCATTCTTTGGATCATCAATGACTAAGATTCGAGAGAGTCAAAGCTGGTGTTCTGGGAATGCGTGAACATTTCATGAGTGAGAGAGTTACTCAACATGGTCACATAAAGCCTTGTGACCTATAGGTCTTGGTTGGCATGAACGCCTCATGGCCGACAGGCCTTGGTGCTTGTGCGAACTTGATCAGCAATGGAGAAGTACAACTAAGACCTTTTATTACTTGAAAATCTTTAACTTGGGAAATACATAAAAAATTCCTCCTTGAAAAAACTTCAAAAAATTCTTGAAACATAAAAATAACTAAACTAAACTAAGTGTGGTTGATCCTTTACTAGTAGAACTTTTTCAGATGTTCAGAGTTCCAAGGCCGATCTCTCTTCTTACCCCCCAAGAATTTTCAAGGGATATGTCCCTGGTTGTATCTGCTTAGAAACTATGTAGGGCCCTTCTTAGTTTGCCGATAGTTTACCTTCCTTCCTTGGCTGTGATGCTCAAGCCCTTCTTAGAACTAGGTCTCCTTGGTGAAACAACCTCTCTCTGACCCTTGAATTATAGTACTTGGCTGTTCACTACTGGTATGCCATGTTCCTGAGTAATACCTTCTTGCGAACCTCATCCAAGAAATCCAAATTCGCTCAAAGTCCATTATCGTATGTTCACTCATTGAAGTGCAAGACTCAATGTGACAAGGAGAGGACCTCGACTGGTGCTAGAGTTTCGGTTCCATATGCTAGTTGGAATGGGCTCTCTCTTGTGGGTGTCCTCACTGTTGTTTGGTATGCCTATAGGACACTGAGAAGTTCTTCCACCCATCTCCCCTTTGCTTCAGCTAGTCTCCTCTTGATTCCCTCGAGTAGTGTTCTATTTGTTACCTCTACCTGACCATTGGCCTATGGGTAAGCTATGGAGATGGGTCGGAAGTCAATGTGGTACGTTTGACAGAAGATCTTGAATATGGGATTGCTGAAGTGTGTCCCACTATCCATGACAAGAATCCTTGGTATCCCAGACTGGTAGATCACTTTATCGTGAACAAATTTTCCATCTCTTTCTCCATTATCTTCGCCAATGGTTCAGCTTTAAACCATTTGGTAAAATAGTCAATTGCCACCACCAAGTATTTTCTATTCCCGGACGCTGGTGTGAAGTCTCCCAGAATTTCCATCCCTCACATGGTGAAAGGTATAGGACTAAGGATGGAAGTCAATTGTGTCGTTGACTGATGGGGTACTGGGGCGAATAGTTGACATTTCTCGCAGGCCTTAACATAGTTTATAGCCTCTTCTTGCATCTTCGGCCAATAATATCCTTGACATAGTATTTTATAGACTAGGTTTTGTCCTCCCATGTGGCTTTCGCATATTCCTTTATGCACCTCTGCTAAGGCATACTTAGCTCCCTTGGGTCCTTGGCACCTAAGTAGCGGCGCCGTGACCGCTCTGTTATATAGCACTCCATCAATCAACGTGTATTTGGCTGCCCGAATTTTTACCTTTCTAGCTTCGAACTATCCTCGGGCAATACATCATTTTGTAGATAGTTGACAATGGGATCCATCCAGCTTGGCCCTTCCTTGATCTTGTTGACTTGTTTTTCCTTATATGTCGGTTCATGAAGTACCTCGATGTATACCGCACTGGCCAAGTTTTGGAGTTCATTATTTGCAAGCCTTGATAGGGCATTTGCTACAACTTTCTTGATCCGCAGGACTCGAACCATCTTGAACTTCTCAAACTCGACCACTAAATCATGAGCTCACATCAGGTAGGCTGTCATGCGCTCATCCTTTGCCTCGTAATCTTCGTTTACTTGGTTTACCACGAGTTGGGAATCACTTCGGATGGCTAGGAGGGTGATTAGGATTGCTCTTGCGACTGGTAGTTTGGCAAGCAATGTCTCATACTCTGCCTTGTTGTTTGAGGTTTGGAAGGTGAATCGAAGTATGTATTGAATCTAGAAACCTTTTGGTCTAGTGATTATGAACCCAGCCCTGCTCCCTGCTGCGTTACTCGACCCATCCACGAGCATCTTCCACGATCCTCGATTATGCTCCTCATGTCCAACCTCTTTTGGCTCGATCTCTAAGAAAGTGCGTTCGACGATGAAGTCCGCTAGGGCAGACCTTTGATTGTCATTCGAGGTTGGAACTTGATGTCATACTCGCTTAACTCCACTACCCAGGTGATCAGTCGCCTTGATATATCTGGCTTGTGTAACACATTCTTCAATGGTAGGTCTGTGAGTACAATGGCCGTATGGGCTTGGAAGTATGGCCTTAGCTTCCTTGTAGTGATCACGAGCATATAGGCTATCTTCTCTATCTTGGTGTACCTGGTCTCTACATCGATCAATATGTGGTTGACGTAGTAGTTGGGCTTCTGTTGTTTGTCTTCTTCCTTCAGTAATACTGCACTTACTGCTACTGGGGTTACCGCCAAGTAGAGCTGCAATTCCTTATTAGGTTCTGGTCGCCCCAGCAACGGTGGACTCTCCAAATATTTCTTTAATTCCTCGAAGGCTCTCTGGCATTCTTCCGTCCATGTGAAGTCTTTGGAGCTTCTTAGGTTCTCCAAAGTTTTGAAGAATGGTAGGCACTTGTCCCTAGCTCGCAACATGAACCTCATCAAGGCTGCTATCCTTCCATTCAGTCTTTGCACCTCTCTTACTGTTCGGGGTGGCGGCATCTCTTGGATGGCCTTGATCTTCACCGGATTAGCTTCTATGCCTCAAGCTGAAACCATAAAGCCTAGAAATTTTCTTAATGTCATGCCGAAGGTGCACTTTGCCGGGCTCAACTTCATCTGGTTTTCCTCAATACCTCAAACACTTATTTGAGATCGGCTAAATGATCTTTGGCCTTGACACTTTTTACAAGCATATCATCTATGTACACTTCCATGTTGCACCTAATCTGTGCCTCGAACATTTTATTGACCATCCTCTGGTAGGTTGCTCCTGCATTCTTTAGCCCAAACGGAATGACTCAGTAATAATAGTTCTCCTGATCTATCTTGAACGCCGTGTAGATCTCATCCTCTTCTTTCATAAGGATCTGGTTGTAGCCTGAGTATGCATCCATAAAGCTTAGCATCTCATGACCTGCGATCGCATCGATTAGCAAGTCAATCCTTGGCAGGGGATATTCATCTTTGGGACATGCCTTGTTTAGGTCGGTATAATCCACGCACATTCTGTACTTGTTTGGTTTGAGAACCATCACGGTGTTTGCGAGCCAAGTAGGGAATTTCTCCCCCTAATGAACCCCGAACAACTCAGCTTCTCGACCTCTTATTTGATTATAGCTTGTCTGTCGAGGGTAAAATTCCTCCACTTTTGTTAGACTGGCTTCTTAGTTGGATCCACATGTAGCCTATGTTTGACAATGTGTTGAGGTATGCCTAGCATGTTGGAGGCCGACCATGCGAAGACATCCGAGTTCTCCTTCAAGAGTTCCCCAACTTACCTTTCTATTCTTTATCTAGCAACGATCCAACCTGCACTATCTTGGTGGGTTCATCCTTGGTAAGAGGGAATGGGATGAGGTCTTCCACCAGTTTTCCTCTTTGTTCTATGAACTCATCCCTCTGATCGCTAATGAGGTTCTCTATGCATAGAGCCATCCCCCAAGTGTTGCCATTATTCTTCTTAACAAATAGTGCATAACACTCCCTAGCTTTCTTTTGGTCCCCCTTAATCTCGCCAACTCCATTCTCTGTTGGGAACTTTATCTTCAGGTGTATCGGTGATACCATTCCCTTCAGGGCATTTAGGGTTGGTCATCCCAGGATGCCGATAAAGGATATGACTGACCTTAGTACCATAAAGGTAAGTAATCATGATCGTAACTTATCGAGGGTGGTCTCCGAAGGTGTCTGACAATTCGATTGTTCCTCTAATGGAAGAGGAGGCTCCTGAGAACCCATGGAGGTAGGTTGCTTCAGGCTTGAGCTTATCATCACTAAACCCAAACTGCCTGTAGGCCTCCAGTGAGATTATATCTACAGACGCTCCAGTGTCAACCAGCATCCTATGCACGGCTCAATTGGCTATCTCCACCTGCACCACGAGGGCATCTTCATGCAGTAAGCTCACTCCTTCTAGCTCAGCGTTGGTGAAGGAGATTACCATTTTGGTCTTGGCTACTTTGTTCGGCATCTTTGTTACCCCTATGAACCAAGCATGGGCTTTTGCCTTTCTTATAGACTCCTGTCCTGGTCCCCCCACTATAGTGAGGATTGGGGCTCCTCTGGTATTGCTTGGTCCTAGAGCATACCTTCCTTCTTCGTGGCGGCCTCTGTCCCCATCACGATCTATTCTCCTCTCCTCTCGTCGTGGCTCCTCTCTTCCCCGACAATGATCTCTACCTCCTTGACCCGAACGGCTCTCACGAACTCCCTTCACGTACTTATTCAGGTTCTTTGCTTTGATGAGTTGTTCAATCTCCGTCTTCAGTTGAATGCACTCTTCTATGTCATGTTTTGTGTCTTAGTGGAAGAGACAATACTTATTTGGATTTTGCTTCTCGGGTCTTGTAAGCATGGGTCGCGATCAATGGAGCAAGCCACGGTCTTGAATCTATAAAAGGATCTGTGACCTTGTAGTGTTCAGGGGAGTGTAGTCGGGGCTTCTAGCTCGATCAATCTTCTCTGGGCGATGCTCAGTTTTTTCTGATCGGTGATCACCCTTCTCTTATCGATGCTCAATTTTAGTCCGTTTGCTTTCTCCGCGATCATCTGGTGCCGATCTCTTAACCTCCTGTGGTTTGGCTTCGATCACTTTCTTTCGGGCTTGTAGTACTTCGACCATGTTAGCAAACTCATTGCATCGCTCCAGTAGTTCTCTCATTGTCTGGGTCTCATGCCATGCCAGGTCCTTGATAAGGTCTAGGTCTCTTATTCCCCCAGCTAGGGTTGCATGTTGAGTTTGGTCGTCCAGGTCTCTACCTCTAGGGATTCCTTCATAAATCTTGTGACATACTCCCTGAGGGACTCCCCTGGATTCTATACCATGTTCAATAAGTTAACTGTGGTTTTCTTCTGTTTGACACTGCATTGGAAGCGAGTGACAAACTGTTCGCAGAGTTCTGCGAAGGTGTTTATTGATCGAGGCTTAAGCCTTGAGAACCACGAAGTGGTCGCCCCTTTGAGGGTTGCCAGGAAAGCTTGGCAAGAGATAACCTCTGATCCACCAAATAGGGTCATCATCCCATTAAAGTAGTTGATGTGATCATTGGGGTCCGTGGTTCTGCTGTAGAGTTCGAAGGTAGATAACCTGAATCTGGAGGGGAGAGATGCGCTTATGATTTCTGTCGAGAATGGATGTTGGCCTGGTAAGGAGTGTGTTTCGCCTTTCGTCTACTTCTTCAATCCTTCCAACTTCTCGTCCAATTCTCGGAGTCTTTTATCTAACTCCTCATCACGTGACTGTCCATCACGCCTGGTTGCATGTTCACTGTGAACCCGCGCTCGACCACTTCTTGATGTTTCCTCCCGTGGTGAGTTTTAACGTGATGGTGAGAGCTTACGGCGTGATGAGCCTTAATGTGAACGTGAGGGACTCTCTTCATGATATGTCCGACTTGGCCTCAGTGTGCGACTTCCTCATAGTCGCCCCTAGAATACCGATCTTCTAATCATACCATCCTGATTAGGTTCCACCAACCTATGTGTCTGGGATGCCACATGTTCTAATTGGATCGACAGATCCGTAATCCTCTCAGGATGAGGTGAAGGATTTCCTTATGGATGGGCCGAACCTGTGCGTTTCACGGGTCTCTCTGATTTTTTACCTTCAGGGAGAGACCTCCTAGGGTTTTGCTCTTGCCGAGGAATTGGTCCTATCCTTGGTAGTGGCACCACCCTTGTGTGGGAAATCACCCGCTGTCTTAGAAAGTCACGAAAGAGGCCTTGGTCATGTAGAATTTGTCTCTATAAGTCATTGATTTGAACCACAGCTGGTGGTGCATTTGGGTCAGGTACAGCCTCCACAGCTACTTCGTTACTGAGATTTACTTCTACATCGACGTGCTCATTCTTTAGGTTCTCCATCTCTTGAAGTTCATGATTATTGGCTCTCCGAAGAGACCTCTCCGGTGGTGGCGTCTCATTCCTCTCCCTCGAAGCATTGGTAGAGGAAGTTGCCTTCTTACACGGTGCCATTGAGTACTTGGGGATGCGAGCTAGTAGAAACATTGGCTAGCGTCGTTCCCACAGACGACGCCAATCTGTTGCATCAGGAAATCTCCTATAGGTCCTTTTGGTGCCGCAACCTACAAAAGGACCTCAGAGACAAGGGAGAACCGATGTAGTTCCAGCTTAGGACTCTCCAATGCCTAAGTTAGATCTCTCTTAGCAACAGATGAATTACTGGAATTTAATATTGTTGGGGAACTCTAACCCACCTCCATTGGTGTTTTGATGATAACAAACAGATGATAACAAACATGTTGACAAGGTTGTGTGTGTCTCTATGTCGACAGGAAAATAAGATGTGAAACTTAAAGACACAAAGTAAGAGAAGATAATAAAGAGAAGTTCAAGAACTAACCATTGAAGACCATATGACAAAGCTTGACAAGCATAGAAAACATCAAAAGAGTTATTGAAGAGTGAAGAGTGACGAAGATGCTCGTGTGCACTCTTAGAACACTAATTGCATGACTGTAATTGCACTTGCATAAAATAAATGAATGAGCATGTGCATCTTTTAGGGACCATAGGAGGATACAAATGAATCCCCTATGACCTTAGAATAAGCCAAAATTGGTTGGAAAAAGTCCCGGACCAAATCCATCAGTCATACAGTCAGAATCAAATCCTGACTATGATCCGGTCTGTTGATCCGATCGATCGAATCTCAGGGTGTGCATAGACCGGATTAGGCAGTAGCCTCATGGGTACGTTCCCATAGATGATTTGATCGATCGGATCATATAGGACGATGATCCAGTCGACCGGACATCGATTGGATGCCCTTGCTGCCTTTGAATAAATGGTTTCCAACGGCTACTTTTTGTAACAGCTAGGATTCGATCGACCGGATCAGTTTTCAGGTCGACCGGATTGGTAAAAATAGAGCCGTTAGAGCACTTTTTATACATGTTTCTTAGGCCATTAATGAGCCTATAAATAGAGAACATGTCAGACCTTTTCACCTATCCATTACAGTCCAAAATCCTACTTTTGAGAAAGGTGAAAAGTGAGAATTGCTCTCATAAGTAAAGTCTTGTCCGCATCGATCAAGAGTTGACTTCAAAGCTTTAAAGGACCTTCCCAAGCTCATTCAAGGAATTAATTCTAAAAGAAGGTCTGCATTGTGCAAGCATACATTCGCATCATTTGGCACTTGCAAGGAGTACACATCACACTCCTTGCTTAGGTATTTCTACCTTATTTCTTTTTGTATTTAGTTTATGCTTTTAAGTTTAAAAAGCATTGTTTGCATTGGCCTAGACTGTACTTAGGCATTGCAAGGATCCTCTTATCCTTAAAAGATTTCGGATTCTCTTATCCTTAAAAGATTGGGATCCTCTTATCCCGTGTAAAAAGAATGTAAAGGTATTCTTCCCACCTACTGTACTGAAAAGAAAAAACTAGTGAATTCTCTCAAGGTTGAGAGGAGTGGACGTAGGCTAAGTTTAACCGAACCACTATAAATTCTTTGTGTCCTCTATTTGCGCACTCTCTTTTTCTCTATCTTATTTAATTTTTTTCAAAATTTAAGAAGGACATAAATTCACTAGTGATAACCTATTCACCCCCTCTAGGTTATCCAACAGTGGTATCAGAGCGGGAGCTCATTTTGATTGAGACTAAGATCTATGGGATCGCATTACACCAATCCTCTTGAGGAGCTAAATGTCTCTAGACCTCCCTTGTTCAATGGAGATAATTTTTCTTATTGGAAAATTAGATTTTGGAACTTCACATGTGCACATAATCTTGAAATTTGGCATGTAATTGAACATGGACCTTACTCTTTCAATAAGACTGTAGATGATGAAAGTGTACCTAAAGAAACCTCTGAATTGACTCCTGCTGAAAAGGAGAAAATTTAGTACAATTTCAAGGCTATCACCTTCCTACAATATGCTTTGACTGATTTTGAATTTAATAAAATAGCCATGTGTGAAACGGCTAAAGAAATATGGGATATACTTGTGGTTTCATATGAAGGAACCTCACAAGTAAAAGAATCCAAGATTGATAAATTAGTACATGAATATGAACTGTTTAAAATGTTAGAAAATGAGAGCATTTCTAGTATGTTTTTGCGTTTTACTAACATCACCAACAAGTTGAATAGCTTGGGTAAAACATATACCAAGTCCGAAAATGTGAGAAAAATTCTCAGGTCACTTTCCCCCAAGTAAAGACCGAAAGTAACAGCCATTAAGGAAGCAAAGGACCTCGACAAAGTGAGCCTGGACAAACTACTTGGATCTCTTCTTAGTCACGAAGTCGAATTGAGTGAAGATGAAAGATGGTCGAAAATAAAAGAACCAAAGAAGAAGATAATAGCTCTCAAGACAGCTAAATCATTAGATGAAGAGAGCAATAAAGAAGAGGATATCAATTTCTCAGAAAAGGAAATGTCTCTTACCACCAAGAAATTCCAAAAATTCCTCAAAAGAAAAGGAGGCAAATACTTTAATAAGGGATAAGCAAGCAAAGGCAAGATTCTTACCAAAGATAAAACTTTTCCTTCTAAGAAAGATATTATCTGCTATGACTGCAAAAAGTCTAGCCACTTTAGAACTGAGTGCCCAAAAGGATAAGAAAAGAAGAAAGCTTATGCCGCTGAAATTTCATGGGACTCAAGTGAAGAAGAAGTGGTAGGGGATTCTGATGAAGAAGTCACAAATCTAGCTCTAATGGCAACAGAAGATGACAGAGAGGTAAGTTCGGCCTATCTTACTTCTAATTCTAAATATAGTGATTCAATTGATGAGATAGATATGGATGACATAGATGAAGATGATATTGAAAAGGCATTTGAAGCTCTCTATGAGGCAAGTCGAAAGCTTGAAGCTTCAAACTCTTTTTTAGAAAAGGAAGTAATAGAGTTGAACAATAAAATAGATGACCTACGGATCTACATTGCCCAGCTCGAAGGAGAAAATGGGAGATTGACATCAGCTTGGCTAACCTTCACCAAAGGTAAAAAATCTTTAGACACTCTCCTTGGTACCCCTCAAAAGCCACCACAAGACAAAGAAGGTTTAGGCTATAATGGAAAAATCCCATGCCATGCCAAAGGTAAAGAAAAAGTGGTAGAGGGAAGAACATACCAAGGTCAAACGTCAACTTCTCATGTTCCCCTTTCAAGGAATCAAGGATATAGAAATCAAGAGCATAGAAATCAAAGGTATAGAAATCAACATCATCATGCATTTCAATATACCTCTCAAAGAAGGAATAGACCTCAAAGGGAATATGTACCTCAAAGACCTCAAAGACCCCAAGGTCAATATTATAGGCCATATGCTCCATACTCGGTAGAAAGAAGCTATAGACCTCAACCAAATCATAGGCCATATATAAAGTATAACTCATATAGACCTTATGACCATCAAAGATTCCAAAGAGGTAGAAGGACTCAAAACTCCTTCAATAATCAAAGACCACAAAGGCAGAAAAGGACATCATCTCCATTTGACATTTGTGACCCTAGGTGCCAATGACCTAAGAACTATGTTCCAGACACAAACTATAGTCCTAATTACAAGACAGTTTGGATACCTAAGGAATCTCTCAACTCTAACAACAATAGACCCATGAGATTATGGGGACCAATGCATGTGTAAACCTTGTTTTGTAGGTATGCTTGAAGAGCAAAGGGCAAGTAGAATGGTATATCGATAGTGGATGCTCCAAGCATATGACGGAAAATACGAAGTTATTCACAAAGTTGAGAAAGTATGATGGAGGATGGGTGACTTTTGGAGATAATGGCAAAGGAAAGATAATTGACATTGGAAACATCAATATAGAAGGTACTACCATCTCAAACGTCTATCTAGTAAACAAACTTGCCTACAACCTACTCAGTGTAAGTCAACTATGTAGTGTTGGATATAAAGTAAGTTTTGATGTTTCACATTGCTTAGTTATGGATACAAATAACAAAGTAGTATTGAAAGGAACTAGAAATAACAATATATATACTTGTATCATTGATGAAGCTAGTTCTAGCAATACTTGCTTAGTTTCCTATGAAGATTAAAGTGTTTAGCATAGAAAACTTGGGCATATAAATATCAAATTGATTCAATCAATAGCTTCCAAGGATCTTGTCCAAAACTTACCTAAACTAAAGTTTGACAAGAATCATTTTTGTGATACATGCTAAAAGGGTAAACAAGTTAAGGTTTCTCACAAATTTAAGAACATAGTTTCAACTTTTAGACCACTTGAACTTCTTCATTTAGATCTTTTTGGTCCTATCCCTACTCCAAGCTTGAGTGGAAAAGTATACACTTTTGTTATTGTTGATGATTATTCTAAATGTACTTGGACCTCTTCTCTTAGACATAAAAATGAGGCTTTCGATGAATTTTCAAAATTATGTAAGAAAATCCAAAACCAAAAGGGCTATTTGGTCACTACAATAAGAAGTGATCATGGTGATGAGTTTGACAACTCAAACCAGTTTGGGAAATACTGTGATGATGAAAGCATCACTCATAATTTTTTTGCTCCTAGAACACCCCAATCCAATGGGGTTGTTGAAAGGAAAAATAGATCTCTTCAAGAGATTGCTCGGACTATGCTTAATAAATATTCCCTACCTAAATATTTTTGGGCTGAAGCTGTGAATACTGCTTGTTATGTTTTAAACCGTGTTTTGATTCGAAAGATCCTATCCAAAACACCTTATGAGTTATATTTTGAAAAGAAACCCAAAGTTGATTATTTTCAGATTTTTTGTTGTAAATGTTTCATTTTGAATATTAAAGACTTCAAAGAAAAATTTGATGAAAAATCATATGAAGGCATTTTTCTTAGGTACTCTAGCAATAATCGTGCATATAGAGTATTCAACAAAAACACCTTAGTAGTGGAGGAATCTATGAACATTAGATTTGATATTTCTACTCCAAAAGAAAAGTATAAACCTCTAGTTGATGATGATGAGGATGTTATATCCGAAATCTCAAAAAGAGTTGAGACTACCTCTTTAAATGAGAATAATTCTCTTCTAGACACATCAAATGAAGACTCATTAGAACTTCCTAAAGAAGTTAGACTAGTAAGAAATCATCCATTAGAATAAGTTATTGGTGATTTAAAATCAGGTGTTCAAACTAGGTCTAAACTTCAAAACACTTGCAATTTTTCTGCATTTCTATCCATGGTAGAGCCTAAGAACATTAAAGAAGCCTTGATGGATAATGATTGGATTTTGGCCATGCAAGAAGAATTTCATTAATTCGAAAGAAATGATGTTTGGGAGCTTGTGCCCAAACCCAAGAATAAATCCATAATTGGAACAAAATGGGTATTCAGAAATAAATTGGATGAAAATGGTATTGTGGTAAGAAATAAAGCTAGACTAGTGGCTCAAGGATATAATCAGTAGGAGGGAATTGATTTTGATGAGACATATGCCTCTGTTGCTAGATTAGAAGCCATTAGAATGCTCCTAGCTTTTGCTTGTCATAAAAATTTTAAACTTTTTCAATTGGATGTGAAAAGTGTTTTCTTGAATGGGTTTATTGAAGAAGAAGTGTATGTATCTCAACCTCCTGGTTTTGAAAGTTCTTCTCACCCTGATCATGTTTTTGGATTAAAGAAAGCTTTATATGGACTTAAACAAGCACCAAGAGCATGGTATGACAGATTTAAGACATTTTTGATAAAAAATGCTTATACCATTGGTAAGATAGATACTATATTATTTGTTAAACGTAAGGGCTCTAATTTGATTATAGTGCAAATATATATAGATGATATTATATTTGGTGCTACTGATGATTCACTATGTATTGAATTTAGTAATTGCATGAAAAGTGAGTTTGAAATGAGTTTAATGGGTGAACTCAATTTCTTTTTAGGCCTTCAAATCAAACAAACTGAAAATGAGATTTTTATCAATCAATCTAAATATATCAAAGAGTTGCTAAAAAAATTTGATATTAACTCCCAAAAGGCCTCTAACACTCCAATGAGTACCTCTATAACTCTCTCAAAAGATGAGAGTGGAACCCCTGTTAATCCTACTCGTTATCGAGGTATGATTGGAAGTTTGTTATATTTAACTGCTAGTAGACCTGACATCATGTTTAGTGTTTGTGCATGTGCTAGATTTCAGGCTAGTCCAATGCAATCACATATTAGTGCAGTTAAAAGAATCTTTAAATATTTAAAAGGGTCAATTAATATAGGATTATGGTATCCAATGCATAATAATTTTGAATTACTTAGTTTCTCTGAAGCTGATTTTGCTGGTTGTCATGTTGATCGCAAGAGCACGAGTGGTACTCTTGGATCTTGTTTGGTTTCTTGGTTCAGCAAGAAGCAAAACTGTGTGGCACTCTCAACCACCGAAGGTGAATATATTACAGCCGGCAGGTGTTGTGCCCAAATTCTTTGGATGCGTTAGACTCTTCAAGATTATGGACTCCAATTCAATCCTTCCAAAATACTCTGCGACAGCACTAGCGCCATCAATTTGAGCAAAAACCCAATTCTTCACTCAAGAGCAAAACATATAGATGTTCACCATCACTTTCTTTGAGACACTGTCCAAAAGGGAGAAGTAGTACTCGAACACATTGAGACTGAAAAACAAGTTACGGATATCTTCACCAAACCTTTGTCCGAAGAACGTTTCTGCAATCTTCGTTGAGAGTTAGGTATGTATAACCCTTTCGATTGAGAAAAATCCTCTGTGCCTGTCCCTATAGACCTTACGATCCAAATCTGGGGAAGACCGGATGGCGGAAATCTTGTTTTAAACCCAAATCCGTGGGTTCTCAAACCCATTTCTAATTTTTCAAAATCTATCTCTCTTCTCTCCCAAACCCCTCTTTTGAGTTTCTAGGGCAAAATCTTGCCAAATCCTTGAAGATTTTTGCTTTTTTGGTGATCCAAACTCATTCTCACCATCAAATCTCTAGTTTTTCACACCTTTTCTTTTCAAAATCCTTTCCAATCCCTCTTTCTCAAAACCCTTGCTCTCAATGGCTTCAAAAGGAGAATCATCAAAGAAGAGAAAGACTGTGGCTTTAAAGAAGGATCAATATAATGGAACTTTGTTCATCTCAAAGGAGGCATCGATTTGGTGGAAAGAATTTCAACTGAAGAAACTCATTCAAGAAAGGCTAGTAAGTGTTATCGAACTCAATGCCATTCTTTCTTATGAGATAAACACTTTCTTTGAGATGTTGGGTTGGGATGCTATTCTCTATCCCCAAGAGAAAGCCTATACTAGGCTTGTGCAACTATTTTATTACAATCTCAAAGTAGTTGGTATTGAAGGTGACTACACCATCACCTCCTTAGTTAAGGGCAAATATATTTCCTTTGACACTGTAGAACTTGCCCAAATAATTGGGGTTGATGACTCTGGAGAACAAAAGTATCTCCATACCAAGACTTCCCCTACAGAATTTATGGATGTTGATGCAGTGTATGGTTCAATTTTTAAGAATTATTTGGGGGAAACCAAGGGTCTTACTGCTATTCATCTTGGAGACATTCCTAGGGTAGTCAATTTGATTTTGACCTATAATATCCTCCCACTTGGTGGGCATAGAGATGCAGTTATCCATTTCCAAGCATATCTCATTTGGTGCATTGTCAATACTCATCAAATTTGTCTTCCCTATGTGATTATGAAAACTATGGAATTGGCTGCTGAAAGGGACTCCAAGGCAAGCCTCCCCTATAGTCGGTTCCTAACAGTTATCTTCAAGCATTTTGAAGTTGATCAATCTGATGAAATTCCAACTTCAAGTCCTTCGGCAATTAATTCTTCCACTTTGAAGAAGATGGCTATCTCTACTAGTGGAGCTGATCCTCCTCCTCCTCCTCCTCCTCCTCCTCCTCCTCCGGGTCTTCAGGCTAGGCGTAAGCAAGCCTCTTCATCCATCGTTGATAGTGATGCTTCTGATGAGGATGCTAGCGAAGATGAAGAATATGTGACAAGGGTCGAATTTGCTGCATACCAGGAGAAGCTTGATTCTCGCCTGCAGGGCTTTGATAATCAGTTCACAGAACTTCGTGGAGACAACAAGGAGATCATGGCTCAGCTTAGGGCGATTACTTAGCATTTCCACATCTCTACCCCTCCTGCAGATGATTAGTTTTATTTACTTATGTTTTCTTTTAAAGACAATTTGGGTTGTAATACTTTAAACCTACTGCTTTACTTTTGCTATGACTTTTCAGTAGTGCACCTCTCTAGGGGGAGAGTGTTTTGATCTTTAAAGATGATAGACCTGCTTTAGACTCTTACAACTATGTGATGGATGTTATTGCCTTTGGTTGAAATTATTCTACTTATTGCTCATGGATGTCTATTGCAGGGGGAGCCTTCTCTACCTTTGTTGGTAATGACAAAGGGGGAGAAGCTATGCTGATTTGCATGTTATGATTTGCATTTTATATTTGGATTTTATGCTATGATATGCCTGCATATACTTGGTGGATATGATTTTGATGCTTAGTTTGATAACTTTGATCTTTTGATAATGAATGTTGTGCTATATTTATTATTGCCAAATCATATGTTTGTCATCATCAAAAAGGGGGAGAATGTTGGGGAATTCTAACCCACCTCCATTATTGTTTTGATGATAACAAACATGTAGACAAGGTTGTGTGTGTGGTCTTGTGTGTGTCTCTATGTCGACAAAAAAATAAGATGTAAAACTTGAAGACACAAAGTAAGAGAAGATAATAAAGAGAAGTTCAAGAACTAACCATTGAAGACTATGAAGGCATGACAAAGCTTGACAAGCATAAAAGACATCAAAAGAGTTATTGAAGAGTGAAGAGTGACGAAGATGCTCGTGTGCACTCTTAGAACACTAATTGCATGATTGTAATTGCACTTGCATAAAATAAATGAATGAGCATGTACATCTTTTAGGGACCTTAGGAGGATACAAATGAATTCCCTATGACCTTAGAATAAGCCAAAATTGGTTGGAAAAAGTCCCAGACTGAACCCATCAGTCATACAGTCGGAATCAAATCTTGACTGTGATTCAATCTATTGATCCGGTCGACCGGATCTCAGGGTGTGCATAGATCGGATTAGGCAGTAGCCTCATGGGTACGTTCCCATAGATGATCCGGTCGACCGGATCATATGGGACGATGATCCAGTCGATCGGACATCGACCGGATGCCCCTGCTGCCTTTGAATAAATGATTTCCAACGGCTAGTTTTGTAACGGCTAGGATCCGGTCGACCGGATTAGTTTTCAGGTCGACCGGATTGGTTAAAATAGAGCCGTTAGAGCACTTTTTGTACATGTTTCTTAGGCCATTAATGAGCCTATAAATAGAGAACATATCAGACCTTTTCACCTATCCATTACAGTCCAAAATCCTACTTTTAGAAAGGTGAAAAGCGATAATTGCTCTCATAATTGAAGTCTTGTCCGCATCGATCAAGAGTTGACTTCAAAGCTTTAAAGGACCTTCCCAAGCTCATTCAAGGAATTAATTCTAAAAGAAGGTCTGCATTGTGCAAGCATACATTCGCATCATTTGGCACTTGCAAGGAGTACACATCACACTCCTTGCTTAGGTATTTCTACCTTATTTCTTTTTGTATTTAGTTTATGCTTTTAAGTTTACAAAGCATTGTTTGCATTAGCCTAGACTGTACTTAGGCATTGCAAGGATCCTCTTATCGTTAAAAGATTTTGGATTCTCTTATCCTTAAAAGATTGGGATCCTCTTATCCCATGTAAAAAGATTGTAAAAGTGTTCTTTCCACCTACTGTACTGAAAGAAAGAAACTAGTAAATTCTCTCAAGGTTGAGAGAAGTAGACGTAGGTTAAGTTTAGCCGAACCACTATAAATTTTTTGTGTCATCTATTTGCGCACTCTCTTTTTCTCTATCTTATTTAATTTCTTTAAAAATTTAAAAATGACATAAATTCACTAGTGATAACCTATTCACCCCCCTCTAGGTAATCCAACAAAGATGAATAATGGGTTAGAATACCTGAGTATTTATAGTTGAGTATGACGGTGTGAAGTCCCAGTTGGTGATAAGTACTCTTCATGGAAGAGTCTATCACGTAGTAGGGTGTCTCTTTATGAGACCTAGAGTCCTAGTAGGGAAGAGGATCCCTAACAGATAGATATGCATGTTTTTCACGTGTTGGATAACAATCCTTGATGTATGAGTCGAAATAGGATCACATCTCTTTAGGACAACGTCCTTCTAATGATAAGATGACGTAGAACTTGGCGGTGATGTCATGGTTGGACCTCGTTGGCTTGCATGGAAGACTTGGTCTCTGGATGACTTCTTAGGTCTATTCCTCCTGGATTTGTCGAATGGGTTCTGTCGTGGTCTGACTTGGGCCAACCTCTCCTTTGGGTCAGAACACGTGGCATCTCGGGACTGGGCTGTGTACTTTTGGTTTATCACGCGGCCATGCAACAAATCAATGTCTGAACAGGAATAGAATGCAGGATTTTTGCATTCATGGGGGCCGAGGCAATCATTTTGTCTCTCTTTCTGTCTGGGCACAATACTGCCAAGCATGGTTTTTTTTTTTACTTAAAAATCAATAAGAAAGGGATGCAGTTTCCCTTAACCATAGTGGATGGAGAATCCTTGCCTATAGGTTTGAGTGTCGTAAAATGGGTATCAAGAAGAATGGGACAGGCATCATCGACTTCCTACAATAAGAAACTGAATAATAATGACCCTAGATGGGTTGGTGAATCCTGCACTACACTAGTGTAGGAAAACTTTCACCATAAGAAAGAATCGTTCAACAATCAATAGAGGAAAATGATAAACCCTCCCTTATGAGCCACAAGTCATGACACTACCCATCTCCCATTCCCCTATTGACCACTCCGATGGCGATAACATTGGCCCTCCGGCAACTCCAAAGTGTTTTTTATTTCCCCTATAGGATAGATCATGTCTCAAGGTCCCTATGCTGGGAGCCTCACTGTAGGTCAGACTACGGTCCTGGTATCATGTCATGGTTCCCCTGGGAAACCAATTATAAACCAATTAGGGTATTGCACCCCTTGAGTTAGCCCATGGTTGCCCATGGGTGCCCTATTTAAATTTTAGGATTTCCAATGATCGCCCATAGGAACCCTAGTGCATCCCAATTAAGGTTTGGTCAGATAAACCAATGCTCTGTCCTTTCTCTTTTGTGTCCCATGGAATTATGGAACCCAAAAGAGATGAAAAAATTCATCTCTAATCCATCTCATGGAAAGAGGGATCCATCCCATACCCGAATGCACAGCGAAAATAAATCGATTCGGGTTTCTTTCGCATCCCATGAATAATCAATAATTAAAATCAAGAGAAATTAACAAAGAATTGCTAACCTGATGAGCCTCAAGTGTTGCTCCTCCAATAGACAATGGTTCATCCTCCAATGAGCACTCCAAGTAAAAGATCTGAACCTCCAATGATGCGGCCAAGGTTCTTCAAGCCAATCCTAGATGCTCTTCAGTTCTTCAAGCACAGATCTGGGTTTCTAAAACCCTAACTCTCAAACACAGTAGAGAACAACAACAAGAAAAAGAAGAGATCATAAAAGAGAGAGGGAGGACCAAAACACATCCAAGAGGGGGCAGCCAGAAAACATGGAGCATTGTATGCCCCCTCTGCATTTTGGTCCCTTTATATAATAATAGGGTTTAATTAAAACCCTGAATGGATTGAGATAAAACCCAGTGAGAGTCTGACTCTCTCTCTGTTTTTGTTTGACAGTTCTATTTAAACTCAAAGTGCTTCTAATTGGTGGAGAAGTAGAATCTAATAGGGAATGATTTAATTAATTATTTTATTTAAATTTATGGATAATTACAATTAACATCATATCCATTAATTAAATAAAGAGCCAATTATTTTAGCAAATTCTAAATAGCTCCCTACATGATAATAAATTATCATATACAACCCCCCCCCACTTATCAACACCATCATTATGGAATCTAAGGCATGTACACTTGTACTGTCAAACCCCATTCCATAGTACATGTCCATATAAGAGTGTTTGTGTATCTGATCGGGTCCCACAAAACTCGATAAAACACTTTATTCAAATAATTATATATAATCCATTATTTTATGTAAAATAGATTTTGCAAAAACCATTTCTAAAACGGCACTGGATCCAAATTCTGATCCAACCATACACAGACAATCTTAATCTTGGTGTTCCCCAATCGGGCAGTGTGACCATGTTGAGTAACTCTTTCACTCACAAAGTGCTCACGCATTCCCAGAACACCGGCTTTGACTCACTTGAGTCTTAGTCATCGATGAACCAAAGAATGTGATCACACTTTGCAACGACTGGGTTCCCTCAGGTAAAGGGTGTCGGTGATAAATGTCTATCCCTTCCTACATCTAACAGTAATACATGAGGGAATCGACAAAGTAGATTCTTCGCCAATACACACATCAATCATGTGAGTACTCGCATTCGTACCCTGACATCACATGTCTAGGCATACTCAATGCGACGACCATATGATAAGGGTGCCTAGCCCAAACCCTAGTCGTGACTACCATTTTAAGTAAAACTTACGGACACATAATGCTCAAAAAGTTTATATCGCATGTGATAATATTAAACCAAAATGTATAAAAGTTCAATACAAAGTAAAAACGGATTGAACCGGATTGAACCGGGTTTGATGGACACATAAATCCAACAATCTCCGACTTGTACATCAAAGCCAATTTCCCATACATTTTAAATCCATGCCCTCTATGTGTTTTTCAAACACTCCAGGAGACAGACCCTTTGTCATGGCATCAGACACATTTTCAATTGTGTCCACTTTAGAGATACTCACGTCGCCCTGCTGGATAATCTCTCTAATGAGGTGATACTTCTGTTGCACGTGCTTGTTCCTCTGATGAACCTTAGGCTCCTTAGCTTGTGCAATGGCCCCTCTGTTGTCACATAACAGGGGAATAGGGCCCTTGACAAGGTCAAGGACAAACTCCAAATCTGATAGGAATTTTCTCAGCCAAACACCTTCTTTTGCTGCATCGCAAGCTGCAAGGTATTCTGCTTCAGTAGTGGAATCAGCTATAGATTTCTGTTTTGCACTCCGCCACACAATGACACCTCCACCCATCAGATATACCATCCCAGACATGGATTTTCTGTCATCCTTGTCAGTTTGGAAATCCGAGTCTATGTAACCAAGAACTGACAATTGATCAGATCCAAAAACCAAGAAATATTCCTTAGTCCTTCTCAGGTACTTGAGGATATTCTTGGCAATACTTCAATGCTCCCGTCTAGGATTAGATTGGTAACGGCTTACGTTACCTACTACATAGCAAATGTCCGGCCTCATACACAACATAGTGTACATAAGATTCCCTACAGCAGAGGCATAGGGAATCATCTTCAACTCTTCAATGTCTGTCTGAGACTGAGGACATTGAGATTTGGAAAGACTGACTCCATGTCAGAAAGGGATACTTCCCCGTTTGGAGTTCTCCATGCTAAATCTAGCCAGGAATTTTTCTATATAGGTAGCCTATGACAAACCTAGCATCCTTTTCTGGCAATCTCTCACGAGTTTAATCCCAAGCATATAGCTAGTTTCACCAAGGTCTTTCATCGAGAATGTTGTGGATAACCACTATTTCACTGATGAAAGAAACCCCACATCGTTACCCATCAGCAATATGTCATCTACGTATAAAATAGGAAAACATACTGCACTCCCGCTGATCTTCTTGTAAACGCATGGTTCATCCATATTTTGATCAAAACCAAAAGATTTGATTGATTGATCAAACCTGATGTTCCATCTTCTGGAAGCCTACTTCAGTCCATAAATGGACCTCTGTAATTTGTACACTTTTCTTTCTTCCTCCATGGAAGAGAATCCCTCTAGTTGTTGCATGTAGATTTCTTCTTGAAGAAACCCATTCAGAAATGTAGTTTGCAGATCCATCTGCCAAATCTCATAATCAAAGTGTGAGGCGATAGCCAATAAAATCCTGATGGACTTCATCATCACCACTGGTGAAAAGGTTTCATCATAGTCTATACCCTCTTTTTAGGTATAGCCCTTTGCCACCAATCTCGTTTTGAATCTTTCGACCTTTTCATCTGCACCCTTCTTCCTCTTGAAGATCCATTTACATCTAATCGGCTTAACACCAAGTGGTGGATCGATCAGAGTTCAGACCTTGTTGGAATGCATCGAATCGATTTTAGAGCGCATAGTCTCCAGCCACCTAGTGGCATCAACATCCTTAAGAGCCTCAGAGTATGTTATCGGATCATCATCCGATTATACCAAAACCATGTAGAACTCTTCCACTATTTGTTCCTCTTCGATCAGAAGAGTAAGCCTGGTGGGTGGTCTAATAGTCCTCCCATTGCATCGAGGTTCTTGAGGTGTTGGTATTTCAGTGGGTATGCCAATTGGTCTCACTTATAGAAACAAAGTTTCTGAGCTATCCAATAACTCTTTAATGACTACAGGTTCGGACCTCTTGATCAACATTTCTTCCTCTAGAAATGTGACATGTTTACTTACAACGATCTTTTGGTCAACCGGGTCATAAAAATAATAACCTATCGTGCCTTTGGGGTAGCCTAAGGAAAAGCATCTTGAAGTCTTGGATTCCAACTTGTCTATCTGTTGCTTTCGCACATGTGCTATGCAACCCCATACCCTAAGGTGTTGAATGTGGGGTTTACGCCCTTTTAACAACTCAAAGGGTGTCTTAGCGACAGACTTAAATGGAACCCTATTCAAGATATAAATAGTCGTTTCTAAAGTGTACCCCCAGAAAAAGAGGGGTAGCTCACTATAAGTGAGCATCGTCCGGACCATATCCAATAGAATTTGATTGCGTCGTTCAGATACACCATTTTGTTGTGGTGTTCCTGGATTAGTTAGTTGACTAAATATCCCTTGCAATATGAGGTATTCCTTAAATTCATCCGATAGATACTCCACTCCATGGTCTGATCGTAGGGACTTAACGCGTTTATCGAGCTATCTTTCGACCTTGGCTAGGAACTCTTTGAATTTATCAAAGGTTTCCAATTTTGTATACATCAAGTATATGTAACCATATCTAGAGTAATCACTGGTGAAAGTTATAAAATACTCATACCCATACCTTGCTTGTATGTTTATGGGTCCACACACATCAGTGTGTATTAACTCTAACAGATCTGTGGCTCTAGTACCTTTATTGCTAAAGGATTTCTTGATCATTTTACCCTAAAGACATGACTCACAAGTAGGGAATGGTTCCACCCTCAGACACTCTAAGGGTCCATCCCTTACCAATCTACTGATTCGGTCTAAATTAATATGACCTAATCTTAGATGCCATAGATATGTTGAGTTCACCGGAGCTGCTTTCCGTTTCAAATCAACATTCGAAACAACATTCGTTCTAATAGGGCAATCTATGAAGTACAATCTACTTTGCATATATCCAGATGCCATAAAAGAGTTATTAAAACGAATAATTTATTTAGAATTAAAGGAAAAACTATACCCGTCCAAAACAAGTTTTGAAACTGAAATAATCTTCCTCTTAAAAGAGGGTGCATAGTAGCGATCCTTTAAAACCAAATTAACAGAACTAAAATTTAAAATAAAATTTTTCACAGCCATCGCCATGGTTTCAGCTCCAGTGCCCATCCGAAGATGCACCTCATTTCTTTCCAGATTCCTTGTCTCCTTGAACCCCTACAAATCATTGCAAATGTGAATAGTGGAATCACTATCCACCAACCAAGAGTTGGTCGGTTCAAAAGACAAATTAGACTCATAAAGAACGTAAACATCATATGTACCTTCTTTAGCAGCCTCAGTTTCATTCGGCTTTTTGTCTTTCACAGTAGTCAGGAATGCACGACAATTCCTTTTCCAGTAACCCTCCTTGTAATAGAAGCACTTGCCTTTGCCTTTATTGCCAGACTTTCCACCCTTGGGTTTCAGGGGCTTATCCTTATTTCCCTTTTTCTTCTTCTTCCCATTTGAAGAAGGCTTCACATCAGTTGCATTGACTTCAGCCTTGTCCTTTTTCAAGGAAGCTTTCGCCTCTACCAATGTGTTAGCAAGCTCGATGAGCTCCATCTCCTTTTCTGATATCTTGTAGGACATCTTAAAGGGTGCATAGGCTGAAGTGAGTGACATCAAGATCACATCAGTCTTGTATCGTAGACCAAAATCAGTCCCCATGGATTCCAATTTCTCAAACGGATTGATCATTTTCATGACGTGGTCCATCACTGGAGTCCCTTGGGACATCTTGGAGTTATGGATTTGACTCACCACATCAGAATGGGCATGTGTCAACTGCCTATTGAACAATTTAATAAGTTTATCCATTTTACCCCCTGAGGTGCATATATCCTTAACTGAATCCAAAATTGATTTTTCCAATGATCCTAGGATGTAAAGTGATGCCTTGGAATCCCTCTTGAGGAAATCCTGCATCTCTTCATGTGCCTCAAAATCATTTGGGTCGGGTTGAGGAGGAACTTGTTCATCGAGAACTGTGTATAGTCCTTCTATAGTCAGGAGCAATTTAATGCTCCGGTATCAATCGACATAATTTGTACCATTTAATTTGTATTCGCTAATGAGTGTTAATAGGTTGGAATTAACGGCAGCCATTGAATAATAATCTACAGATGTACAAGTAAAAAACATATGCATATTAACAACCAATGATAAAAAATTGAGTATACACATCAATGGTCTTTCATGATTTAGATCTCCCTCATGACCCAAAAAATGAATTGAATACCTACAATCCTTGCATGCATAACTTATCCTGTCGAGAATCATTACACACACCGTGATAGTGTGGACTAAGCTGTCCACCTTATGGGCTTCCAATATTTTCGGTCACTTGGGTGTTATGCCCAGATTTTGTCGGCTGACATACACCCAAGTCATGCATTTACCTGTTGCATTAGTCAGAATCATGGAATCATGAAAGATGGTCCACTGTCGCAGTGCCCTATCACTATCCATATCCTAACGTATCTAGATAGAGGTAAATATAGATAACCATGTGATAACGAGCCTAGCAATGTCCTGTCAGTGTATGCGAGGTCATATCATACAATCTCTACATTTATCTTCAATAGGAGGCCATGGACATGTCTACTGACTTAGTCTAATCCATATCATGCATGTATTATGATTAAAGAGGGATTATGCAACTCTTACATACATATCATGGATGGAATAAAATAACATATTAATCAACATTAAGTGATTATGAGATGGCGGCATTTTTATCAGAAGCAATTAAAGAACCCTCCCAATAAAAATAAAAATTAATAATTTTCTTTTAATTGTAGTTGTATTAATCATGCCATGGATGCCACGCCTCGATCATCTCCTCCGCCCGTTCACGTCTTCAAAGTAGGTGACTTGCATCTCCATAAGTTTTAAGCGCCACATGTGGATCACCATCAACATGCCCTGAGAGTCCTAACACCTCTAAAATTACAACGGAAACCTAGGAAAAATATTCTATACATTTTTCTTTCCATAATAAAGAAACCCCGCATAGAGAAACCAACCTACCATTTTGGGCTACCCATGGGGTGGAGTACATTTGTTTATAAAAAAGAAAGGGGGAGAGAGAGAAAGAGAGAGAAGCATCATATCCACTCATAATCCCAATACATCACATACATCAAATTACCATCCATTTTATTAGAATGTCATTCCCATAATCACATTATAATGCAACATCATGCATGGGCATAAGCAAGCAAACAAAAGCTATGGATTTCTTCAATTATTGAACCACCACATCACATGTGATAACATGTATCCGAGCCCTTGATTAATTAAAATCATATTTTAATTATAAGTGGGTGGAGAGAGGGATCTCTCCATCCATCTACTTCCTCCAAAAACAAAATAAAATAAAATTTTGTTTTAAAAAAGAAATACCCTTTTTTTTTTTTTTAAAAACTAGAGGGTAAACAAAGAAGGTGCACAGCCCACATGCCACAACCCCACGGGCAGCAGCCCGCAAGCCACCAACCGCAGGCAGTAGCCCGCAAGTAGCAGGCCGCGCGCGCAGCTTGTGCGCTTGCTGCTGCCAATGCTTCTCATGGGCAACGCACAAGGGCCAAGGGCAGGGGGCGTGCACAAAGGCTTGGCAGCGTGCGTTCCACCCCCACATAACATTGATCATATAATTTTTTTTTAAAAATATTATCAACGCTTCTTGGATACAATGCTTTCAACAATTAACAACTGGAAAAACAAAATAAACACAAATCTAGCATCACATGGGCAAGTTGTTAAATCTAACAACCTTATACCTACCCATGACATGAGCAAGTTATTAAATCTAACAACCTTATACCTACCCATGTGCACATGGGAAGGTTGTTATAACAACCACTTAACCACCCATGTGTAAATTCAATCAAGAATTTGAAACTTGCATCCTATACATGATAATTACATTAAACAATTAATTACATGATATTCATGGGTGAGAAAGGTGGCTCTGATACCGCACTGTAGGTCAAACTACAGTCCTTAGATCATGTCATGGTTCGGAAAATCAATTATAAATCAATTAGGGTATTGCACCCCTTGGGTTAGCCCATGGTTGCCCATGGGCGCCCTATTTAAATTTTAGGGTTTCCAATGAATACCCATGTGAACCCTGGTGCATCCCAATTAGGGTTTGGTCTCATAAACCAATGCCCTGTCCTTTCTCTTTTGTGTCCCATGGAATTATGGAACCCAAAAGAGATGAAAATATTCATCTCTAATCCATCTCATGGAAAGAGGGATCCATCCCATACCCGAATGCGCAGTGAAAACAAATCGATTCGGGTTTCTTTCGCATCCCATGAATAATCAATAATTAAAATCAAGAGGAATTAACAAAGAATTGCTAACCTGATGAGCCTCAAGTGTTGCTCCTCCAATAAACAATGGCCCTTCCTCCGATGAGCACTCCAAGTAAACAAATCTGAACCTCCAACGGTGCGGCCAAGGTTCTTCAAGCCAATCTCAGATGTTCTTCAATTCCTTCAAGCACAGATTTGGGTTTCAAAAACCCTAACTCTCAAACACAGTAGAGAGCAACAAGAAGAAGAAGAAGAGATCACAAGAAAGAGAGGGGGGGACCAAAACACATCCAAGAGGGGGCAGCCAGAAAATGTGGAGCACTGTATGCCCCCTCTGCGTTTTGGTCCCTTATATAATAATATGATTTAATTAAAACTCTGGATGAATTTAGATAAAACCCAATAAGAGTCTGACTCTCTCTCTTTGTTTGGCAGTTCTGTTTAAACTCAAAAGTGTTTCTAATTGATGAAGAAGCAGAATCTAATAGGTAATGATTTAATTAATTACTTTATTTAAATTTATGGATAATTACAATTAGCATCATATCTATTAATTAAATAAAGAACCAATTATTTTAGCAAATTCTAAATAACTCCCCACATGATAATAAATTATAATGTACAACCCCCCCCCCACAATCAACACCATCATTATGGAATCTAGGGTATGTACACTTGTAGTGACAAACCCCATTCCATAGTACATGACCATATAAGAGTGTCTGTGTATCTGATCGGGTCCTGCAAAACTCGATAAAACACTTTATTCAAATAATTATATATAATCCATTATTTTATGCAAACTAGATTTTGCAAAAATCATTTCGAAAACGGTACTGAATTTAGATTCTGATCCGACCATACACAGACAATCTCAAGGCCATACACAAACAATCTCAATCTTGGTGTTCCCCAATCGGGTAGTTTTGATCATGTTGAGTAACTCCTTCACTCACAAAGTGTTCATGCATTCCCAGAACACCGACTTTGACTCACTTGAGTCCCAGTCATTGATGAACCAAATAATTTGATTACACTTTGCAGCGACAGGGTTCCCTTAGGTAAAGGGTGTCGGTGATACATGTCTATCCCTTCTTATATCTGACAGCAATGCATGAGGGAATTGACAAAGCAGATTCTTTGCCAATACACACATCAATCATGTGAGTACTCGCATTCGTACCTCAACATCACATGTCTAGGCATACCCAACTCGACGACCATATGATAAGGGTGCCTAGCCCAAACCCTAATCGTGACTATCATTTTAAGTAAAACTTACGGACACATAATGCTCAAAAAGTTTATATAGCATGTGATAATATTAAACCAAAATGTATAAAAATTCAATACAAAATAAAACCAGATTGAACCAAACCGAACCGGGTTTGATGGACACATAAATCTAACAACTCATTCACTTGCGAGTTGGGGTAATAAGTTTGTAAGAACCAAGAGTGATGTCAAGGGTCTGAGTCAAGTTCCTCCATATAATAAACTCAAAATTAACTTTGTCAATAAATTTTCCTCCACCCATTGAAACGAAAAAAGAAAGCAAGACTACATGGCCAACTACTAAAAATCAGATAAGCCACAATCCAAATTCCATCCCAATCTCCTTGATCAATTATGACTATTCTGAATTCTCATAAAAAAAAATAAGATCTCATAAATATATATATATATATATATATATATTTTTTTTTTTTAATATTCTGAATAAGCTATCGAAAAGACAAGGTTGAAGGTACAATTGAAAGTTTCTTCCATTTTACAGATTCTCAGTTACTAGAAACCTGGGACTCCTAATGAATCCCGGGACTGTTCTCTCCTTTCTTCAGAGAATTGGCCTGCTTATCTTATAAATCACATATGTACAAATAACAAATGCACATACACCCACAACCGTTGTGCTATCCACCATAACAGACATCTTTGAGGATGCAAAAACTTCACTTCTCACTTTTTGAGCGAACTGTCGTCACGACCAGCATACAACTAAGCTCCGTTGCTTATGGAGACATCTTCGCTCTCTACTCTCCGATAGAAAAGCACATAAGCCGCTGCTGACTTAACCTCTTCCTCGTTTATAGGTGAGATATGGCTGTCATCGAAGTTATACCATTTGTTCTCATCAAGAAGCTGCACAGTATTGAAACAAACACATAAGGAAGAACTTGTTGAAGAATAAGGATTTAACTTCAGTCCTCATGTCCTATACAGCAAAATGTTTTACAGAAACCATATCCACACCAATGGTGCTTAAACCATCTCTAACATAGGTATTTGCATGCCAATCTATGGCCTAGACTTGGAGCGAAAAAAATAGCAACAACTGCATGAACGACCATAATGAAAAGCTATCTTCTTTATGAGACATGATTATGCATAATTAACTGATCTTGGATTAATTATGGGTAAGGTGTGTCACCTATTAGATAGGTAAGGTCACCTTCTAGATGTGACTTTTGACTGGTTTCCTCATGGTGAATGACCAATTACATGGTCATCTTTTTTATTATTATTATTATTAAATTTTTTTTTTTTGAGGGGGGGGGGGGGGAAGGAAGTACTACAATTACATGGTCCTGATCACAATTGTCAAGGCATCACCCAGACGAAGCAGCACATCGGTCTTTAATTTTGGTGTTGTCTTGCGTCCAGGCCCCCTCCAATGCCTTGGGTCGCCTAGACGCCATGACAATTATGGTTTTGATCAACTAAAAAGTTTCACCTGTCTCTGTGGCACTGAAACAATATTTTATAAAAGATCCAAACAGGAATATTACAATTAATGAGTGCAAGAAACAAATATGTGCAAAGTATGCTGATTTACCTTGATATGTGCTGTATAGTGCCCACTTCCCATGCCACCGTAGTGGTTGCTCAAGGCATAGAGCTCATAAATCTGGCGCCGAGAGTTGTTTTTATGGGCAACATAGTTTGTCAAGTCAAAGTCATGAATTGGGAAGTTGACAAAGGTTTCCAGTTTATGCTTCATTGATCTGCTGTAGGAGAATCTCTTGAGATGGATGACTAGCATTTCAGGAAGCCTCCACAGATCCAGCTTCTTGCTTGCTTGTCGTCGTTCTTTGCATCGTGGGCAGTACCTTCATCCCAGATACATTTAAATTCTTTACATATACATGCATAAAAGTAATGAACTCACTTGAATAATACACACAGGTCACAAGGCAGCCAGCTGATTGCAGTCAACACTTATAATTAGGTGGACAAAATTAGAAATGTGAAATCTTTATTATTTCATCTATCTGAATAGTGCTCAAAGAGAAAAGTTGCAGATTTCTTGAGACGGTAAAAAGAAAGACATAAAAGTTAAAACAAGCTGCTACTTTATTCGTTACCAAGAGGATGATTTTCCACTCAAACAAAAGATTTTGGGGAGGGGTGGAGGTAGGAAGTAAGTACGCATCAGTTTGGCACCCACACAAATTTATCTAGACCATGCAAGGATGAGACCCAGCTGAGATTGATGCAAGGACAAATTGGCTCACAAGGTTCTTTTCTAGAACCTGGTCCAGATGTTGGTCCGAGACCAGCACCAAGCCAAGCCCAGCCCTTGCGAATAGGCTCGCCAGGACCTGGCTTGCTGAGTTTATTTTATATGGTTTTTTTTTGGTCCACTTGGGTCCATTATTTTGGAACAGCTGCTGGAGAGACTTTTGGTATTCTTAGTGTGTCTTTTAGAATTCCAAGAGTCAGTTAATTTTCTTGGTTTATGTTTTCTATGTATTGGGGGTGGGGTTCAATGTATTGGGTTTTGTTTTCTAGGATCAATGTATTGGAACTCATTTTCTTGTTTGGAGTTCTAAGAGCGCATTTAATCCTTTTTTATGTAACCAAGAGGCCACAGGCCACAACAACCTCTTCTTCTCCCCCCCCCCCCCCCCCAAACTCCTATTTAATGAAATTCGTGGGTTGCTGTTACAACATCCAGAACAGTGTGAAAAAAAAAAAAAAAAATCCTCTCTCAAGAAACCCTTGTGAGATACAAGTGCTGTGGGACTCCTACGGCTGATAGACTGGTGGGACTCCAGATCTACAACTATCTATCCATCTCCATGATCATCCATCTTCATCTTCACCACCACCAACATCATCACATCAGCCAAGGTAACCTCCATATCAGATCTGACCCTTCATCTTCCATCCCTTATATTACCTATAGGTCCCAACTCCCAAAATCTGAACCAGATCCTGAAACCCATAATCCATCTATCTATTAACTTATAACCTACTCCATAATGGCCCTATTAAGTTAGTATTCTCATCCAAATAGATCCTGGTATGCTAAGCCTTCCTGGCTCCGCATCAGAGATTAGGTTGTTTCTTTCTGATAATTAATAAAGGATTTTATCACTAAAATAACAATATAGAACCACAAGTGCCCCCACAGCAACAACAAAAGAGGCCAAAGTTCCAATGACCCAAAGACACGGCTAAACAATCAGATAAGCACTCAAATATAAAGAATCTATCTGAACCCCACCCTGGTCAGCCCATAAGTAATTAAGTTAGCGGATTGCATCCTCCAAGAGAAGGGGAAGCTTCCTTGAACTTGCTGTCTTGGTTACAGCTTTCTTGAGCAAGTGCATATACCTTCAAGATCCACCCACAGACTAATGAACCCATCTAATCATCATACTCATATCTCTCTCAACAATGGAGTTCAGCCATTGGTTGGAAAGGATGATCTTCATAGTTGTCACGGTGTCTAAGCAATTCTAGGCATTTGGGGGGGGGGGGGGGAATCAAGGCAACACCAACAAGGCATCAAGTTTGAGGGGGAGTGTTGAAAATTTCGTGACATTTAGCAGTATGGTGGTGTTTTAGTGTTACCGGTCACGTTTATAATTTTGTGTTAGTATGTAGTTTTATGTTTAGGAGTCATGGTGATGATGTTGTTGTTGTTTATGAGTCAGTGATTTTTAGTATCGTGGTAATGTTTAGTAGTGTTGCTTTTATGTAGCTGCCCGGGGCGGGGAGGGGGGGCATTTCAATCTTTTTAACTAATTGACTTTATTATAAATATACTACCCACAGTTCGGGAAGCTAAGCACAAGCCGTGGCCTGTTCACTTTTTCTCACGTAACATTCTTCTCTATATCTCTTCCCCTTTCATTCTTCTTCTTGTTTCCTTCTCTTCTTTTTCTCTGATCCTGAATATATTAACTCTGATTTCCTAACAGAGTACAATAATTCATTAGATCCTCTGATGCTGTTTCACAAAGGTTCACTGAGCATATCAACCACCTCTTCTTTTCTATTTATTTTATATTAAAATGTGATTATTATCATCACCTCTCCTATTATATCTACTAAAATTAGCCCCAAGATCCATGAACTACTCCCTATTTGCTACCTCACAGCTGAGCCACATAAATGAAAAAAAGTATTGTCAGTGTTTTATAATTATTTGCCAACGACGGTACTTTTATTATTTGAATTTTTATATACCATAACAAAAATCAATAACATAACTGAAGTATCTGTATTAGTATAGAAAAGTTAAACTCTTTCTTAGCATCCTATATTTTTTTCCTGGCAGCGAATACGCAATCCACATGTAAAGCACCCACACAAGAGAGAGAAAGAGAGAGAGAAAAACAGACCACATATCTTCAGGCACCAATGGTTCTTCACGCAGAAAAGCTTCCAAGCAGGTGTACAAAGACAAAGGTTCAGTACGGGTTTTCTTTGCCACATTTCCATACTTGAGCACCTCTGGCAAATTCTCTAGATAATGGGTATCATACTTCTCTAATTGTTCTTGTGACCAGTCAATAAACACAATAATTGGCGATGATGATGAGGAAAGTCTAATGGGCTTCTCCTCTCCTGTTGTCAGATCAATGCATGCATTATTCTCGTCAACAAGCTGTAGAGGCAGTTTTGAACGCATAGATGGTAGAGAACTGCTATCATCCTTATCTATCGAATCTGATACCATGGCATCTGTGCATGCTTCACCAGAACTGACAGCTTGAGATGCATGTGATGCTGCTGCTGGAATATTGGTGTCAGGAAGATCCGGAGGCCTATGAGTCTTGACTCTTAGCATTGGAGAGAGTATGGTATGAACTATTGATTGTACATCACCTCTCGTGATAACATCATCACGTGAGATTGGTAAGACAAACGGAGTACCATAAGGTTTCCAATCCAGGTGAGCACCAGTAGAGCCCCTGAAACAGGAATTTAAACTGCAGATATATGTAAAATAATACTAATACCATAAGCTTAAAATAAAATTAACCACCACCACCAAAGGAAGAACTGTTTTTTCTCCACAAGGGAAGTATCAAATGAGCAGTGGACCACATCAGATGGCAGGGCTATGCTGTATTCCTAGACTCCATTGATGGGAAGTATTAAGCTGAGCTACCAAAATACTGCACAAAGTGGATATTTTCTTTTGGATGGCCAGTAAAAGAGTGGTACAATAGACAAGAGGGAAAAATGTCGACTGTCTAGATGGCCAATTATTTTAACCTTTCTGGGCTATGCCCACCAGAGAGAAAAGTCAGAAAACCCATTTGACTGGAAGAAGTATTCGTATGCAGAGGGGAATCCATAAATCAAGTTACGCTTACTTTTCTCCACGGCGGTGTATCAACCGAAGAAATACCGTGTTCTTCATAAACTTTGGTATCTTATAAGCAGCAAGGTGGTCATCATCTTTTATTGTGGATAATGATATTAAAGGATCCTCCAAGAATCGATGAATCAGGTGGCTGCGAATCTACAGGACACATTTGAATCAAATTCAATCCACGAAAAATGTACGCATTAACTCTTTAGTGAAAGGATTAGAGTGTTTAAATAACCTCAGCAAGCAAAAGCCTCTCATTGCTTTTCAAGGAACAAGCACCACTAATGGCTTGAATCAAGTCCCTGCAACGACCCTGTTTTGGAACATTCACAGTACAAGGAATTGGCAGTGCACTCCCATCACTAGTAAAAACTGTGACAGTCATGGTCCGAGTAACTGTGAATTGAAGTGGCAAAGATAGATACATGAAAGGATCAAACGTTACGGACACTTTTCCACATACAGGGCAAACCAGAGTTGATTTGTATTGACCCTGTCAAATTTGGATCACTCAGATACATAAATTAAAGGCCAAGAATGGGGATCTGTCATCAGAAGCCAGAGAAGGAAAAGAGAAAAATAATAAATATTAACTTCCAATTTGCAATAGTTCACCACTAGTACAAAAACAAAAGAACAGAATTCAGGTGAAAAGGTAGGCACGTAATCACATATTAATGAGGGATTCATAAGTCACAGAAATCGCAGCTGTGGTGAGACCACCTCTCAGCTTCCCCATAGAGGTGAAAAATCTCAGGGAATGGGTCTAAGCAAGGACATTGTCTATGTCATAAAAATTTATCAATAGTGACTGATCTAATAGAATTCCTTCCGCAAAGTTCTACCTTCTCACACAACAGGAGGAGAGCGGAGAGAGAACTAAGATCTCAACCTGGTTAAGTTGCCCCTACAGGAACACACCCCCTCCAGACCCAATTGGGCTATAGCTACCATTCCCCAGGATGTGTGTGTGTGTGTATGTTTACCCGAGGCTGGGAGGTTGTTAAGGATGTCAACGGATAGTCGAAAATCCGAATTTGATCCGTGTTCGTATTCATTTATGAGGCTCCGTATTTGGAAATTCACAATCTGGAAACTTTCCGAATCCGTCCGAAAACCAATCGAATACGGAAATGGTAATCCCTGTTTCCAACCGATTATTATCCGATTCATTTAGCTATCCGACGTATTAAAATATCCGTATCTGATTCGTTTAGCTATATTACAAAAAACTTTCTGTTCATTACTTTATTTATTATATACTACAATAGTAGAACACCTAGTAGACATGACCCTTTTATAAAAGGGAAAATTATTTAGATCAACTAGATAAGAACGGAAATTACAAGATAAGTAGGTTTCAAATTTGTTTTACATCCACTACTTTCTATTTTAAAAAGATTTACTTAATCCCTAAAGTTGGTTAATACTCATGCCACCTTAGAATAAAATAAAAGAAAACTTCCAAAATTGCCTGAACCTCATTTAACTGTTTTAAAAACTGTGAAATCCAATGAAAGTGCACCTTAATTGTAGGAGTAGAAATCAAAGCGGTTATTATCCCCTAAAAAAATAAAAACAAAGCTATAACATCGAATCCAAAGGGAAGTACATCTCAATTGTTGGAATACAAAACAATAGAAACATATTTTAAAAAAAAAAAAAAAGATGGTTCACCTACCATCCTAGGGTTCACCAACCCCTCCTAGGGCTTTAGTATGTTCCAAATATCCTCCCAATACCTATTCCTGCCCTGCGGTGAATGGCATCTCATTCACAGTTGGTGGAAGGAAACTCGGTCCAAAAAAAAAAGACAAAACAAAAGTGAGAAAAACAATAAAATAAACAGGTAGAGAAAATTGCAAGCCCCTTCCCTCCTATTTTCCCCATCGTGGTTTAAAAGTTTAAAACAGATTTTTGGGGCAAGTTTGGAAGTTTACTTTTATTTTATTCTTGTGTGGCATGAGTATTAACCAACTTTGGGGATTGAGTATATCTTTTCAAAATGGAAAGTAGTGGATGTAAAACAAATTTGAGATCTACTTATCTTGTAATTTTCGTTCTTATCTAGTAGATCTAAAAAAATTGTCCCTTTATAAAATATCAAAGCTTTATATATAATATCAAATTTTACACTTCATCCATAACCCTGATTTCTTTTTGGTTACTATCTATAACCCTGATTTCACGGTTTTACAGGTTTTGTTTTTCATCTTCTGGAGTGTTCCATCTCCAGTCTTCTCCGTATTCCAGATCTGAGATCTTTACTTCTCAAGCTCAACGCAGACAGGTGCTTTCATCTTCACAACTTCAACAACTTCAAGGTCTACTGTTATTTGTTTGATTGCCAGATTCTATGAGCATAGCATCCCTATTGTTTTCGTCTAGGTTTATAACCATAGTTCAAAAACTCACCGAAATCTCGGCGAGATCTCAAGTATCTCGAGAATCTTGAGCTCCTTGAGACGAGACGCCACACGAGACACAAAACATGCACAGTTTCGAATAACTCGACCAAAATTTTGAATATTTCAAGAATCTCGGAGAAATCTCAAATATTTCGATAATCTCGAACTCCTCAATACTCATAGAGTCATAATATAATACTATTTGTACTTGGATGTCTATTTAATATGCATTGTTCATTGTACTTTGTATTTTTTATTGTAAGTCCTTAACTATTTCTTAAATAATAATTCAATATTATGTGTCTTCATCTATTATCGCATAATTTACTTGTTTTACTTGCCAATTATGTCTCATATCATTCAAACAATGTGTAGAATTGGCCTTTACTGCCAACCAAGGGTGCAAAATCCAAAACACCATGTTGGGTGTTTTTTTTGTTTAATTTGAAGATTTAAATAGGTTTAGTAAGCCTAAAACAATCTTCCCTTAAAGTTTCGGAGCCAACTATGGCCATTAGCCCACCGAAACTTCATTCCGAAACCCCCAAAAAAAAAAAAAAATGCACTGTCTCGCTGAGATCTCGAGAATCTCGACCTGATCGAGACGGCTATTCGAAATGAGTTTTCGAACTATGCTTATAACCTATTTGGTTGGTGCTTTCTGAATCATCTTGAACTTTTTATTTTTTGGTGCAATTCCTAGACTTTTATTCATATGTAAGCTATTCTTTCAATATTCTCAGACAATTCCGAGCACAAGCTCAAGCCCTAAACCATGGGTCAACCTTAGCCACTAGGCCATGGATGCTCTTGCATATGGATATTTCAGTTCGTCTGTTTGGAGTCTAACTCTTTCTTTCTTAGCAGGGTTCTTTATGTTTTTCAAGTTACAATTTTTTCTTCTGAACGATTTATAGCTCTTATGCTCTGGTTTTCTACAGGGTTTCGAAAGGCAGCTTCTTGTCTGGATCTTGATTGTTTACTATGGTTCAGACAATTTAATCTTTGTTGAGATATGTTACCCGATTCTATAAGGGTATTTTTGGTATTTTTTGTTGTTATTTCCCTATAGCTAATATTGTCGGCTATATGGGGCTATTTATGTATTTCTGTTTTTCCCTACAAGTTATAAATATGAGGGCTGAATAATCACATTGATTAATTCAGCCATTCTCTCTCAATTTCTGTTTTTTTAACATGGCATCAGAGCCAAACCTACTCTGATCGATTTTTTTAAAACCCACTACCCTCCCCTCAATCGACCTTCTTCCCTTCCCACCCTCTCTCTCGATCTTCTCTTCTCTTCTTCTTTTGTTTTTTTTCCTACATTAGGGCAGCACTAGGGGGGTGATCACAATGATCTAGATGCTGCCCCAACTACCCCAATTCTTCCCAAATTTTTTTTAGATCGATGGAAGCTGCAGGACTGCCTGCGATTTGAAGATTCTGTATTTTTTTGAAGAACAGGCCTCCTCAAGTATTTTGGCTGCTTCTTCCCTTGGAGAATCTTCTTCGGCTGCTGCTCTCAGCCTCCATTCTCTTCCTCAACTTGTTTGAAGACCCCTCCCCCTTATCGATCTCTCTTCTCAGGGTTTTGAAAAAACCCTGACACTAATCGATATTGGGGTTTGGGCTGCTGGTTGTTGCTGCCTCTCATTGGCACCTTTGCTGCTCTCATTCACTATCATTCCCTGCCTCAACTGTGGGATTTTTGGCTTCATTACAGCCCCTATTTCCTGTCATCGATTTCTACCTATATCGATTTCAGTTTTTTTGGGGTTTTTGTGGAAGGCTGCTGCTTAGTGAAGACTGTGGTTCCTTGTTACCATGACTGGTTCTGACTCTTCTTCAGCCACTTTTGGCATTGATGGACAGCCCCGGACTGATTTGCTGCCCCTTGCTGCTCCCATCAAGCTTGATGGCTCCAACTACTTGAAGTGGTCTCGGTCCACCTATTTGACAATAGCTGGCCGTGGCCTTACTGGCCATCTTCTCGGGACAGCTCCAAAACCTGCAGCCGAAGGTGCTCCACTCAACAAGTGGTTGTCTAATGATGCGATGGTGATGTCCTACCTGATTCACTCTATGCAAGGGGGCATATCCGATAATTTTCTGCTTCTGGAAACAGCCCAGGCTATATGGAATGGTGCTAAGGAGACTTATGGTCGCACTGGGAATGATGCACAGGTCTATGAGATTAGAAAAAAGGCCAATGGGACTGCCCAACAGGTACTCTCTGTCTCAAAGTATTATGCTGCCCTCAAGAACTTATGGCAGCAACTGGACCACTACTCCGACTATCAGCCCTCTACTGCTACAGATCTGGCTGCCTATCGCAAACACGTCTGCAAAATACGTGTTTATGATTTTTTGGCAGGCCTAAATATGGAGTTTGATCCTATTCGGGTTCAGGTGCTTGGGCAGTCCCCGTTTCCCACTTTGGAGCAAGCATTTGCCATGGTTCATAATGAGGAATCTCGTAGGGCTGCCATGTTGCATTCCTCGCCTGTTGATCGCTCTGCCTTGCAAGCTGCTTCCAATGTTTCCTCTTTTACCACTACTGATGGTGGTACTGCTGCCCCTAAAGGCCCAGTCAAGTGTGAGCACTGCCACAAGCTCTACCATACTAAGGCTCAATGCTGGAAGCTCCATGGGAAGCCTGCTGATTTTGAAGAAAAAAGAGGCCGTGGGAAGTCCAAACCCAAGGCTCATATTGCTGATTCTGCTCGTACTGCTACTACTGCCCCTTCATCTGTCATTGGGCTTACTCAGGATGAACTTCTAGCTTTCCGTCGCATGCTTCAGGCATCTTCTGCTGCTCCTCCTACGTCACCTGCACCTGCTCCCCATCCTGGTTCTCACTTTGCCTCAGGTATTCCAGTCCATAGTCTGTGTGCCTCGGCTGTATCCAATCCTTGGATTATTGATTCCGGTGCTACAGACCATATGACTGGCTCCTCCCATGTGTTTCATTTTTATTCCCCTTCTTCTGGCCAAGACAGTGTTCGAGTAGCTAATGGCTCCCTTTCTCCTATTAATGGGAAGGGTTCCATACGCTACTCTCCTACCCTTTCCTTAAAATCTGTTTTGCATGTTCCTTCATTTTCTACCAACCTTATCTCTATTAGTAGCCCTATTAAAGATCTGAACTGCAAACTGACATTTTTCCCTTCTCATTGTGTTATACAAGATCTGGAGACGGGGCGCACGATTGGGGCTGGTAAGATGCAAGGTGGTCTCTACGTCCTTGACACGGGTCAGCCTTCTCCATTGCATTTGACTTCCTCTACAGCTCATCATTTACAGTCCACCTCGTCACCTGACCTTCATCTATGGCACTGTCGGCTTGGTCACCCATCTATTAGTACCTTAGCTTTTTTGTTTCCAGACTTACCCAAAAATTGTAATAGGAATGAGTTTTTATGTGAGGCTTGTGTTCTGGCCAAACAGACTCATTCCAATTATTCTTCATTAAATAAAAGAAGTGAGTTTCCATTTGCTTTGGTTCATTCTGATGTGTGGGGCCCTGCCCATTGTAATTCCATTTCGGGTCATAGATGGTTTGTTTCCTTTATAGATTGTTATACTCGTACCACTTGGGTTTACCTGATGAGTCATAAAAGTGAGGTCTTCCGCTGTTTTCAATTGTTTCATCGTATGGTTCAGACCCAATTCAATGTCACATTGCGCATTTTACACAGTGATAATGGCAGAGAATACATGGAGGGTCAGTTCCAACAATATTTGGCTGCCCATGGTATTGTCCATCAGACCAGCTGTGTTGACACACCTGCCCAGAATGGGGTTGCTGAAAGGAAAAATCGACATCTTTTTGAGCTAGCCCGGGCCATTATGTTTACACGGCAGGTCCCTTCTCAATATTGGAGTAATGCCATTCTTACCGCTGCTTATCTCATTAACCGTGTGCCTACCCGTGTCCTTGATGGTCGTTCCCCCGTTGCTCTCCTTCAAGGTTCGTCATCCTTTGTGGTTCCTCCCAAAAATTTTGGTTGTGTCTGCTATGTCCGCAATCATCATCCTCATGGGAAATTTGATCCCCGGAGCATTCGGTGTATTTTTCTGGGCTATTCTGCAACCCAAAAAGGATACAAGTGTTATCATCCCCCTACTCGCCGTACATTTGTCTCCATGGATATTATTTTCCATGAATCCTTGCCATACTATTCCCAGCCACCTCTTCAGGGGGAGCAGGATCAGGTTTTTGAAGACGTGTCTGCCATTCTTCCGGCTCCTATTCAGGGGGAGCCCTCTATAACCTCAACTCCTACAGTGGTTCCTCATCAGGGGGCGTCGACCAGTCAGTCAAATCCCTGTTGATAAAGTATATACCCGGGAGCGCATAGGACAGGTTGAGACTGCCACCACCACCATACCACCTCTACAATCCTCTGCACCTGATCCAGATTCAGACCCTGCTACATCACCTGGTAAGGATCCTTCTCTTGATTTACCTATCGCTGTCCGTAAAGGCGTTAGGTCATGCACCCAACACCCCATCTCCAATGGTGTCTCCTATGATGCTTTATCTCCTTCCTATCATGCATTTGTTTCTTTTCTTTCCTCTGTTTCTATTCCTCAGAATTGGCAGGAGGCGATTGTAGATCCAAAGTGGAAAGCAGCTATGATGGAAGAAATGACAGCCTCACTTAAAAATGAGACATGGGAGCTAGTTGTTCTTCCTTCGGGTAAGAGACCAGTGGGGTGCAAGTGGGTATTTGTTGTCAAGCAGAAGCCAGATGGAACAGTGGATAGATATAAAGCCAGGCTTGTGGCCAAAGGCTTCACTCAGACTTATGGGATTGACTACCAGGAAACATTTGCCCCTATTGCAAAGTTGAGCACTATCAGAGTTTTACTGTCTTGTGTTGTAAACCTTGGTTGGGATCTACAGCAATTGGATGTAAAAAATGCATTCCTACATGGGGAGCTGGAAGAGGAGGTTTATATAGAAGTTCCTCCAGGTTTTTCCTCTGACAAGAATCATGGGAAAGTTTGCAGACTAAAGCGGGCACTGTATGGATTGAAGCAATCACCACGGGCATGGTTTGGTAGGTTTCATAAGGCCATGGTCTCCTATGGATATAGACAGAGTAATGCTGATCACACTCTGTTTATCAAGCGAAAGGGAGAAAAAGTCACTCTTCTTATAGTTTATGTTGACGACATAGTTGTGACTGGCAATGATGCAGATGAAGTTTCTCACCTGAAGGCTTTCTTGGGACGGGAATTTGACATAAAAGATCTAGGCCAGCTAAGATATTTTCTTAGGATTGAAGTTGCCCGGTCTCCAAAGGGCATCTTTCTCTCCCAAAGAAAGTATGTTCTAGATTTACTATCAGAAACTGGTTTGCTTGGCTGTCACCCTTGTAACACTCCTTTGGAAGCTAATACCCGTCTACAAGAGAAGGATGGTGAGCCTATTGATAAGGGCAGATATCAACGATTGGTGGGAAAACTGATTTACCTCTCTCATACCAGACCAGATATTGCCATTGCTGTGAGCAAGGATTTAAGTATCGGTATCGGGTATCGTATCGGTCAGGCGATTTTAAGAGACGTATCATATCGTATCGTATCGTATCGGAGATACGTATCGATCGGTGCAGAAACACATGAAAATGATCAAAATACACATGAAAATACACTTTTGGACACAAAAAACAATATAAACAAGCAATTTGTGTCATATATCATGCATATATACTAAGAATTGTGAATAATCAATAACCAGACAAGTGCGGCACTTTGAAATTGTTATAAAAGATTAAAAGATGAAATTCCTTACATGTAGAGTCACTCTATTGCCATGAAGAATGTCGGGGTGGATCAAAGTCATGTCTGTAAGGGTCTTTAACAATAGGATGATGTTGTGTACTGTCCGAACATAAGCACAATCATCGAGCCCGTCAAAATACTCGATGGTAGTGACTCTCCCACTCATAGTAGAATCGTGTGTCTGCTTCCTGGAGTGGCTAATGTCACGACAAGACTAGGTTGTACTTGTGCTTGATTCTCTCCGTATCCATAACTTCCATACCCTACGAAGCCCCATGTCCATAGCCTGAAGAAGAACCTGATGCATAATGCCCATGGCCTGATGAAGCACCAGCATAATCAGAACTAATGCTAAGTGACTCCATGCCACTCATAAGCACATCACTATCATATGGATTGTGGGAGTGCTTGGCAGACTTGCCCTTATGCGGCTTCCGCGAGTAAGTCTTATGGCCAGCAGGCTCGGGACCATGATCTATATCTTGGGTAGTATATGTGTATCCTGCCTCACATGTGAACTGAACCCCAGCACGATGTTGTGAAGCCTCATGGCCTCCACCACTACCTCCAGCACCACAACTACCTCCAGCACCATGGCCACCACCACCACCACCACTACCATCATCATCATCATCATCATCATCATCATCAGCAGCAGCAGCAGCAACAGAACCACCACCACCACCACCACCATCACCATCACCATCACCATCGTTGTCTTCATCCTCATCATCAACATGTTGTTGAGTTCCTCCATACGGATGACCTGACCTCGTCCTCCTGACTAAACCTTCTTCAGAGCTACTTTCATTTTCTTCAACATTAGGACAAGGATCTTGTGATGGTGGCTGTGTTGCATCCTCATCCATCTGTTGAATGATGCTCTCTATCACTGGATCAGGTTTGGTTGTCTGGCGATCCTCACTTAATTGATCCATCACCAATACCTTATCGGTATCTTCTATCCATGCTCTAACTGGATCTTGATCGTCAAGTAGGTGGTTGATGTCGATTGGGTTGACATCTACATCATCTCCTTCTCTTTCCAGCTCTAAATATTTAAGCTTCAGCTTCATGTTGTAATGGACATACAGTAGCTTCTCCAACTTTGAATAACTCGAGACGATTCCGGTTTGGTGTGTATCAACTCGAATGTACTCCGCTTACGTCGCGACCACTAGAGGATGCCCTCAGGGATAATACTCGAATTGCAATTCGGGTTAAGTGTGGAGCACTAGTACCCCCATAATTGAGCCACCAATCAGCTGCACAATAATAAATGAAATATTAAAAGACAAAACCTATAAGTTAGGTAAACCTAACTTACCTGGGCGTTGTGTGCTCCTAGCATGGATAGCCATTCTATCAGCAAAACCACGAGTGGCCTCCCGAAAATACTTAGCCTAGAGAGGTATTAAAAAAATATTTATATTAGTTCCACTTCCACCAATCACTCTATTCTTGGTTTCAATCATTTATACAACTAATTTAGCTCTAACCTCATCCATGGCAAGTGTGGCCTTCACTACATCTGGCTCCATTCTGTTCACAACATTCCTTAGGGCACGCAATAGATCCGGTCTACACCCTATATCATTGGAGTATTGGATATCCGGATTCAAATAATATGCTGCACATGGTTTGTAATGGATGGTTAGAAACCTAGAAATTCTAATAATAAATAAATAAATAGTAACTTACTAACTACTAAGTGTTTAAAATGAAACCAAAGTCTTTTTATAAGATTACCTGCCCAATGAACATCTTGAACCAACATATTTTCCCATCGATCGGATATAATCTTCAAATACTTCTTGTTTGATGTTGGGTTATTCTCATGTATTTTTCTCTTCATACATCCCATGGCCTCTACCATCTTACCCATGGTCTGCTCTTTATCCCCATCAACCTCTCGAAGCAGACAAAAGAGTGGCATCATAACATTATAAAGTCGGCCCATTGCAGCCCAAAACTTTGAGGAGGTGACAAGATCTTGAACAAATCTCCCAATTTCAGACCTTGCATAATTGCTAGTCAACCACTCAGTAGGGGTGAACATCTGTAGTAGCCCATGCTTTCGGGAAATGAGACTATCAATTGCAATGTAATTTGTTGCAAATCTTGTTGTTGCAGGCCTCACTAAATCCTCTTATGTGTAACTCCTCATCAATGCCAAAACCCAACTATGGTTGTAAATAAAGTTGGTGATTTTCCTTGCATTACCAACCAACTTTTGGACCTTAGGCAATTCTCCTATGTCCTTGAACATCAAATCTATGCAATGAGCTACACATGGTGTCCAAAATAGATGTTGCCTCTTTAACATAAGCAACTGACCAGCCTTCTTGAAATTTGCTGCATTGTCAGCTACTACTTGGACAACATTTTCTTCTCCTATGTCCTCCACAACTTCATCCATTAACTTGTACAAGTAGTTGGCATCTTTGATTTCGCTAGATGCATTGACCAACTTGTGGAAGATCGTCCTTCCATCACAGTAGATAAGAAAATTGATGATGGATAATCTTGTTTGTCCACTCCATCCATCACACATGATGGTCACTCCATATAGTGGCCACTTCTCCTTGAACCTCTCTACATATTCATGCACCTCTTGGACAATATCATCCAAGTAAGGCCCAACAATCTCATGAGGTGTGGGTGGCTTAACATTTTTCCCACACCGCTGAATCTCCTTTACCATGGCCTTGAAGTGGGGATCTTTGGCCTTATGTGGTGGAATCATAGAACTGTGGAACCATCTGGAGATTGCTCTGCCTATCCTTTTACTAAGTGTTTTGGGTTGAAAGCTTTCTTCAATCCTCTGTTGGCTAGCATCCCTTGCTCTATAGACATTAGAATCCATGTCTCTGATATCTAGGCTCTTCTTTCTCTTACCCTTACCACTCTTTGTAAACCGGTCAAACATCCCCTTCACACTGGTTGCTCTACTAAGGCCAACAGGCTGCTTACCCTTACTTAGAGATGGACGACAAGAGGAGCCAACACCAATATCTACAGGGCCCTGGCTGGGTCGAGCTGATTGACTTCTAATCAATTGCTCAGCTCTCCATTGTTGCTCTTTTGCTTCATGTCTTGATTGTTTCATTGCCAGTGCCAACTCTGGGTCCTCCTCTGCTTCCATATCTGATCCTTCATAATCTTCAAAATCTTCCATCAAATTTTTCACCAATGCATCAACATCATCATGTACTTGCTTGGATTTTTTTTTGGAATCTCTAAGGTGTTTTTGCATTGCCCTACTTAACTCTACAGGGCACTTTGTACACTTGGAAACATTTCCATATCCTCCTGCCATGTGCTCTTTTTGCCGAGTTACCCCACCTCCAAGATGTTGGGTGTCACAGAAGTTGCACTGTGTATGCAATCTATTATTGTTTATTTTGGTACAATAAGATCACCCAATGTCTTGTTGTCGCGGCATCGTCCTAAATACCAAACAAAAGTAGATAACTATATAAGATATATATTAAACAATATTCAAATCCACACATCAATAATTTATTATTTATACAAGTATAGACAGACATTATGATGCATGTCATGCATTGCATCATTTCATGTATTTACTACCTAGCAAAGTTGCCCTAAACAATATTTAAACATTTTTATATTTTCTACAACTAGTTACACATTATTTAATTTTTTAAATAATGAAAAAAAATGACATAATGTACTACATATATGAATCTAAGTCTTTGATTCTATTTCAGCCAATTATACATTTTATCAAACTATAATGAAAGAGTATAGATGGAAAAATCAGATTTTTTACATTTTTTTAAGTGTTTTATAAATTCAGAAAATACCCAAAAAAAAAAAAATCCAGATTTTAGGGTAAATGTATAATCTTCTTGGGATGTCATACATCTATACATAATGTACTCCATATCTTATAAACATTACCATTTGTTTTAAAGTTAAGAAGAAAAAAAAATTTTCATTTTAAAGAAGGAATTTTCGGTTTTGGGTAAAAATGGTCAAAGAAACATGGATTTAAAACCAAATCTTTGTAAATGCATACAAAGAATGCATTTTCTATCTTTGTTTCATACCAATAAATCAAAGATTAAAGCAAAAGATTCAAGTTTTTCTCAAAAAACTTACCTAACCCTTCAAGAACAGCTTTTGAATTCGAATGTGGGCTGTTAGATCCACCAAATGATGTGATTTCAGCTCCTCTAAGTTCGTTTTTGGCAAAGAATTAAAAGCCCTCAAGAAATCTTACCCAAAAAGCAAGTTTAAATGTGTTTTTGGAAGGGTTTCTCAAAGCTGGGAAGAGCTTTTTTCCGCCAGGACTGCTAGAGATCGAGTTTTAGGTGAAAAGAATGAAATGGCCATGTGTTTTTTAAGTTAATGATACGTATCGAGACGTATCGAGTCGTCTCGATATGTATCGGTATGTATCGGTCAATACATATCGAGACGACTCGATACGTCTCGATACATATCGTTTTTTAAATATAATAAAATAATCTTTTTAAAAAACTCTCGGCTGTATCGATACGTATCGATCGTATCGTATCGGGTACGTCTCGGTCGATACGTCTCGATACAGTCGAGACATTTGCATTTTAAAAAAAAAAGATACGACTCTGCCTGTATCGTATCGACCACGACTGATACCGAGACGTATCGGCCGAGACGATACGATACGGTCCGAGACTTAAATCCTTGGCTGTGAGCCTAGTAAGTCAGTTCATGCATGATCCCTATTCCACTCATATGGCTGCTGTTCTCCGTATTCTTCATTACTTGAAATCAGCACCAGGAAAAGGGATTCTTTTGTCTCCTCATGACCATCTTTGCATTGAGGCTTATACCGATGCTGATTGGGGTGGTAATCCAGACAGGAAGTCAACCTCTGGCTACTGTACCTTTGTTGGAGGGAACTTGGTAACATGGCGGAGTAAAAAACAAAATGTTATGGCAAGATAAAGTGCTGAAGCGGAATTCCGTGTGCCATGGCCCAGGGCATATGTGAGTTATTGTGGCTTCAGAGTTTATTCCTAGATATCCGTGGTTCTGTTCATCTTCCATTGATGTTGTACTGCGACAACAAAGCAACGATTAGCATTGCCCACAATCCAGTATAGCATGACCGTACCAAGCATGTGGAAATTGACAGACACTTCATCAAGGAGAAGTTAGAGAGTGGGCAGATTTGTATCCCTTTTGTGAAGTCTGGAGACCAACTAGCTGATATCTTCACCAAAGGGTTGAGTGGGAAGTTGTTTTATCCTAGCCTAGTCAAGTTGGGTATGTGTGATATCTATGCCCCAACTTGAGGGGGAGTGTTGAGATATGTTACCTGATTCTATAAGGGTATTTTTGGTATTTTTTGTTGTTATTTCCCTATAGCTAATATTGTCGGCTATATGGGGCTATTTATGTAATTCTGTTTTTCCCTACAAGTTATAAATATGAGGGCTGAATAATCACATCGATTAATTCAGCCATTCTCTCTCAATTTCTGTTTTCTTAACAATCTTCAATAACTTGTTGTACTCAGTCTATGGTTTCACTCATCTTGATCTGAACCTCTGATTTTTCTGGCCCTTTCAACACCGGAATATATTTTTTCCTGTCACACTATGCTTTCTCTGCCCTCTCAAGTTTCAACACAGAGATGCAATCGTAATCTCTATTTTGGGCGATATCTTAATTTTTTTTCTCGTCTGCTTTAGAGTTTTTGAGAGTTTTCATCTGGGATTTGAAGGTTGTGTGTTTTGATTTATTTATTTAATGTGAGAAAATTTGTGTTATTTGATAAGAATGAAGAGTTACAGTCAGAACATAGTATCACACACTTTGTCCCAATTCCCAAAATTGTATCAAGTGCAGAGGGGGGGCACACGCTTCAATGTAAAATAGTTAAATTTTTAATAGTAATAAAATAGATGGAAAACTGGCCACGACTTCCATTTAAAATGTTAAATGGTGTTAAAGCATATCACTTTTATTGAATAGAATATTATCCAAAATCCAATAAAATAAACGAAATCGATTCGAATACAGATTTTGAATATCCGGCAGATAACAGAACGGATTCAAATACCAGAATTGGCAAACGAAATCGAATGCGGATATTGCCATATTTGCTTTGAATTCGATCCGTTTACATCTCTAGAGGTTGTCACTATGGATGCAAACAAACTTCGATGTAAATTGTATGCCCTTGAGGCTCATGCCTCGCCTTTTTCAGATGTGAATGCATCATATCATGCATTAGTGTCTGAAACGATGCATAAAGCAAGTAAAGGGGAAAACAGAGATAAATGACAGAGAGTATATATCAAACTAGAGTCAAGTATTGAACAGAAGTACATCAAACTGGGGTCAAGTATGGAACAGAAGACAGGCATCTGACAAATATGCAAGAGACAAGCAGTCGAGGCCAAAAATGAGCTTGAGATGATGAGGGGACATGTGATAATGCGAGGTGTCTTATAAAAATAATAGTAAAAAAAATCATGGCTGTGCAATCTTTCATCGTTTTCTTAACATTTTAATACACAAAAGCTTTCCTCAACAAAACTCATGAAATCAACTGACATTACCAATATTTTACATCCAGTATATGTGTTCTCTGAAGTGGTTAGCCACATGGCTAGCCTAACTAAGATTACACTGAAAATTGATCAAGTTAACATTACTTTTTTTTTTCTCTTTTTGAAAATACAAGTTAAACCAATTAACTTCAAAACTGCTTTTTGCACTTCAGGTCCTGAACCAGGATTGAGAATTTGCCAAGTTTGGGCTAAAATCTTTAGCCAAACTGTATCACAACTTCTCAAAATCTGTTCCTCTTCTAACACTAAACGAAGAATGTTGATGGCAACTCCATGGGTGACGAGAAAATGCTGGCATTGGTTGTGCAAACAGAAACAAAAACAAATGAAAACATCACTTGTAGTAGAAGATTACGTAGTTCCAACAACATGTAGTCCTATGCCTACATATCTGTACGATACTACAATATGCAGCTGAAGATGCTCTTTAATACCCTGATTTTGGACTAGGGGTAATTGGGTCTTTTTACCTAATACAGGATTAGGGAAAGTTGAAGTGTAGGATCTTGGACTTGTTGGGGTGTACACACGATGGTAAATAATGTGCCCTAGTGTAACACCCTTAATTTGAATTATTCCTTGCCTAAGTGTAGAATTAGAGTTTGTTAAAAGAATATATGATTTTATTTGGGAAGTAATAAATAACTAATAATCTAGTCCACTGGTTGGACCCTTAGTTCAACAAGTTATTAGGTTTTAGGTTCAATTTCCCTACTTACATTTTGGATGAATTTAAGAAGTTTTATTTTTATGAATTTACCTTGTGGTGGGCTCCACATCACAACTAGCTAACTAGGAAACCGTGGAGATGTGGGAACTCTCCTACATTTTTAAAAAATATATATAATAATAATAATTGAAAAGAAAAAGGAAAGAAAGAGGAGTTTGAGTGAAAGAAGGAAAATAAAGAGGAGAGAATGTAGGATAGCAAAGGAGGTTCCACGCATGAGAGGGATTGGAGGATTTCGGTTCTAAGCATAGTTGTCACGGCAGCATGGCGATCCAAGGCGGTGGAGGCCTGTCTAAGCGCTTAGGCGGTAGAGCGGCCGCCTAAGCGAAGCTTAAGCGGTAAAGGCGGTCTAATGTTAGTTTTCTCCCTCCCCCCCCCCCACCCAAAAAAAAACACTCAATAGTCAATACATGATGGCATGATGCATCACAGTATCATACCTTATATCATTAAAAATTAAATTTAAGCCACCTCAAGAAGCCACCTCAAGTCATCAAAATGAAAAATCATACAAGTTACCACTTACCAAACCAGAAAAAAAAAAAATAGAAGCAGCAGCAGGCGTGAAAATTTTTTACAAAAACACAAAAAAAGGAAAACATAGAAGTTAATCAAAGGTAGAAGATGCACAGAAGCAGTAGGCGTCACAGAATACAGAGAAGAAGAAGCAGAAGGCAAAAAAATTAAAAGAGAAGCAGCAGCACTGCAGTAGGCGTTACAGACTACAGAGAAGAAGAAAAAGAAACAAAGAAAGTATCAAACAGCATTACAGCAGTTAATCAAAGGCAGGAGGAAGCAAGCGTTAAAATTTTTTTTTAAAAAAAAGGAAAACAGAGAAGTAGAAGAAGAAGAATACTAAGGAGTAGGGACTTACCTTGCCGGAGCCGGAAAGGTAAGAGCTTTGCTTGACTGCCTGAATCGAGTTGTTGTTGCCGGAATAGCAGAAACGCCGGAACTGAAAGAGTCGAGTTGCTTTTGCGCAGAGAGGAGTAGAAGACTCGACTACTCGAGGCAGTCGAGGGTTTTAGTCTTTTAGACTTTTAGCTTTTGTGCAGAGAGGACTTTTAGGGATTTTAGATTTTTTTAGTTTAAGGGTTATTTATCCATGTAGCAACACACATGTAATACATATATACCAACCAATAAAAATAAAACAAAGAAAATAAAATAGAGGAAGAGAAGAAGCAAAAAGAGGGAGAAGAAGGAGATTCGGACTGTGCAGAACCAGTCACTTGACGACCAATTTCGACCCTTTTCGGAGCCGAATTGAGAAAATATTATTTCACGATTAAATGTAGCCTCTTCTCTTAGCTGCACAACCCAACTTAAATCAGCCCAATCGGAGATCTGAAAAGAGAGATATCACTGATTTACTGAAGGTAGGTCTTTCTGGCAAAAATCTGTGTTTATCAAATCCGAGTTTAAGCAATACCTTGAAGTTGATTTCATCATTACCTTACTCATATGACTCCATTAAAGTGATTCTGAACTAAGAAGAGGTAGACCAACACCATTGAAGTATTGGTTTGAGGTCACTTACAGAAACCCTAGTCGCTTCACACAAGGTGAGTAGATCTTCAACCATTATACTTAATATTTTCCCTTCATATAAAATTTGTTTTGAAACATTGTTTTAAATTTGGAATCTAATTTTAGATTGAGATTTACCATGCCAAAAACATATTTCATTCATACTTTTTATTCAATTAAATTGTTCACACATAATTGCTTGCAAGGAATGGTGATTTCCTTATGATTTAATTCACATATGTGTGTGCAAAAATTTTAATAATGTCATGTTTATACACTAATGAATCTAATGCTTTTTTGTTGATAGTATGAGGGAGGTCTATGAATGATTCTTCATGATTATAACCTAATGCATGATGTTTATAGATGATGCATAAAAATCTGATTTTGTTTAGGGTTTGCCCAATCTTCCCTATTATTGTTCTTCACTTTATGTATTGATATGTTGATGAAAGTTATTGTTTTCATACTTTATTTTCATTCTTTTCAATAGCATGTGTTAGGGTTCAATTGGGGAGTCATGACCCCTAAGTTCGAACTTGGATGTATAGCTTTAAATTATAAACAAACCCTTGATTGTTATTTTGTTGTTTACCTTACTGACATTGGTGAATATATTGAGGTAAGGATAAGTTGGCGAGTTTTTGAGCTACGAGCTTATCCGGAGCTACATGAACTACTAGAAAGAGGGAGATGATCATAAAATCTCCAAGAGGGCATTGCTGGTAAAACCTTCGGGGGCTTTGACTCGGTCTGGGGCAAGATTGATCACTAGTTTCTCCTTTAGTTTCTTGATGTTGAGAGGAGACAATGTTGTTGTAATCGATCATAACTGGAGTTCATACGCCGCTATCATGAGGGCCTTGATTAGTGTATGGTAACTAGTTCACACTAGTCTATCAGGGAGTGATGTGTTTGTAATTTTACGTTCTTTTGATGCATCTTTTGTCGATTATTGCCATATATACTTTTCATTACGGTAGTGGTGATAAGCAAATATAGTTATGATCATTTTGTTTTGTTTTGTTTCAGATCTATATATACATATTATTGTATGTCTTTACATTTTGTATTACTTGTGCATGTTTTCACACCTGTATAGTTGTTGTGGATTTACTTGCTAAGCTTTTCCCGAAGCTTACCATCACCACCTTTCAGATGAACAACTTTATAAATGTGAACCTGGAAGTGAGGATGTACTAGATGAGAAAGTCCAAAAGGACGAAGCGTTTGGATTAGAAAAAGACAACTACTTTTAGAAACTTTACACTTTTTTCAATTTTAGAAGAATTTATAATTTGTTTGAGTTTAATTTAATTTTGGAGATGGTAACCTTTATTTCAGAGTTTTAAGTTTTAATTTGGAAGTCGTAATAGCTTAGTTTAATTACCCCACTTTAGTTGAAGTATTAATCTATACATTTTAGACATGTATTTGTGTTTTGGTTCTACTCCGGTTCATATCTCCTTGACATAAACAATCTTGTAGACCGTCAATGTCCCTAAACCGCTAGGATGGTTTTGGGGGCGTTACATGTTCAATGTTTATGAATTCGCCGATATTAACGGAAATCAAAATATTAAGTTTGTAAAAATGTTTTTTTGGTCAGAGAATCTTAATAATATTGCCAACCCAAGTAGTTAGGACAACCTACATGAGCTGAGTCGTAGAATATTAATAATATGCATCCCATAACATATCAAACAAAGCCATTATGTGTGTGCAATATATGCAAGGAAGAGAATGCATGTTCCCTTACACTAGTATTTTATACAATGAAACAACCAACAATGATAAATCTACAATTCACCTTTGGGTGGTTTCTCTCTTCAAGAAGAATGTGGTTCAATCAAATACCAATGTTTCTTTTGAGTTCCAAGCACATATCTGCATTTAACTAACCCCAAATGCTGGGGTACCATGATCTAGTCACAAGTTTACGAGCGTAAAAAGTTCGAGAAAATTGCACATTTTGCAGCAACTCCAGAATGCAGAATCTAAACCATGTAGCAGTTCTGATCCATGAAGTGATTAACAAGTACATCTAATGCATGATTGCATGGCAATATATGAATCAAATCTTCCATTCAAATAGGACATAAATCTATCCTTTCTATCCTTGTGAATAAATGGAAGACTCAGTGTGCAGTTGGCAGAAAAAATTTTGCAGCATAAAATAAAAATATCTTCAAACATTCTCAACAAATAATGTAATTATGGTAACCAATTGAACAGGGTATTCTGGGGTAAAATCAAACAGGACAAACAATATTCTTTACTTGATAATTTGACATATTAGAACTTGTATATATGATATAAACTCACTTGGCACACATCAACAATTATAGAATCATTCCGAGCAATGTGATTTGCCCAGTACTCATCAGCAACTTCTTCATCAGGCCGACCATCTGCATCTCTAGACTTTATATAAGGTTTGTGTTTGACACGATTTAGATCTTCATGAAGCCCATCTAACAGAAATGCCAACAGTTCCTAAGAACATAGGTTAAGAGATATCAAGGAATGAATAAACTGTATAGAATGTATGAAAAGTTCGTAAGCAGATTAAGATGTGGCACTCAAACCTGAGAATCATGTTGGTTATATCCACTGAATTGGGGTGCAAAACGAGCAAGCTTTGCTTTAAATGGCCGAGGAGCAATTGGCGTGCGTCCTGGAGCCCATAGTTTTCTAAGCAAGTCACCAAATGCTAGAGCTAGTTCCCCCTACATCATTACTAGTTGTACTCAGTAGATTTATAATACAGATCCACCATGTCATTTCCTATTAACTGGAGGCATGAGATCTCAACAGCACACAAAAATAAACTTAATAAGCATAAAAATATTTTGTACCCATGTGAAACATCCCATAGTAGATTGTTGGTGAGGCATGAGATCTCAACAGCACACAATAAAAAAACTTTGCATAAAAATATTTTGTACCCATGTGTTGCCCTATTAGAGGGTCTTAAAGGGCTTGAGAAGGTGAATTTCGTTGGCAATGAAGGCATGATCATCTAAGGAATTTGAAGGCACCCATATTCACAACCCTGGAAGTACATGGCTTTTCCAGAGCTGCAACTACCCCCAACACACTCATTTCTATTGTTCACATTTATTCTACTTTTCATAGAGCTGCTGAGCTAAGAGACCATTTTGTACATGAAACAATGTTCTCCTTCCTAATGAAATTCCTTTTCTGCTTCCAATACCAAAAAAAATGAGGGAGGGGGAAATTATCAGCTACTATTAATAAGGAAATACAGTGTTTATAGACCAATATGTCTTTGTTTTTTAATCATCCTTTCATTAAGAAGAAACTTATAGCTTTAAGACTAACAATTCTTTTGTTGACACATGTTTTTCCCTTACACTGACAAGCTTAAGGTATTGCAATTTGAACAACCTTGATGCAACCCAGGGTCCAAAAAACCCAATTCGGATCGCTTATGGGCCCACCATTCGAAACAACTCAAATAATAAGTCCGATGGCAATTCTGTAAATAATTCTAACTTCTAAGCTTGCAAAGGAGAGTGGCAGGGCCATAAATAGGCAGAAATTTAAAGGGTAGATTGGTAATTAGATAAAGAAAAGGGTAACAAGGGAATTTGGAATTAATGAATAGGTGTAAACTAGGAAATAATAATAAATATGGCTAAAGTTATAATAGAAGGCAAAGGGGAGGGTATAACGGGAAAAGAAACAAATATGGTTACATGCAATAACATGTCACAAGGTTGTCTTCAACCTTCGACAAACACAACCAGGGGGCGGAAACCAGAATAGGTTTTGATTGGAAGGGATTCTCTCACCTGACCTCAGAATTAGTTGAGATTTCAGGAGGATATGACTGATTCACCAACCTGATAATTCCAGCAAGCAATCAAGGGGTGCAACAGCTTTACTTTCGAATGGAACCTGCTGAAACCAGATCTGGCGGGCATGCACAAAGCCGACTTGATCGCAGATTTAGTTCTTCTGATAAGGGTAGTGTTTGGGACCATAGGTCTAGGATTTTAATCGCCCCTCAGGTCCATAAAAATTACAAATACAGGAACCCACGACAAAAGAAGAGATAACAAGAATAAGAATAAGAGATGTAAGAAGAAGTTAAAAGGAAAAGGAAGGAGGGGTCGCACCTGATGGAGAAGGGAGGAGAAAACAGAATCGTATTACAAGCATACATAAAGAAAAATACTAGAAACCAACTCCAATAAGGAAACATGAAAATTGGAAACTAACTCAAACAGGAAACTAAATAAAGACTCTCCTATGTATCTAATTCTATCTAAACTCCCATATAAAAAAAACAAAGTCAATAAAGGTTACAAAATAATCCCAATCGCATGGGCTGGTTTAGGTCTTTTATTTTTTTTTTTCGGCAAAGAGTTTTTTGGGTCAAAATTTGACTCAATGATGAACCAGACCATTTCCCTCATCTACGACCTGCATCAAACCTCCAGAGTTCCATGAGGACTGAAATTAGATCCATTCAATAAGAAAATCATGTAGTCATGTATTATTACGCCATCAATACCCACAGAGTGGTCAAGATCAATCACAATTCACAACATCATTTGAGTTAGGACCTTCGTTCTTTTTTTCATGCGCCATAAATTCCTGTTACAACTTAAATATGCTTTTCACTTGGAAGTAACTCATGCCCCTACTGAAAAATGTCAACACTGTTTTCAAATGCTACCATATGAAGCAATTTGTTCCATTTGCCTAAAAATGCACAGCATAAGCCCTATGCCATGAAGTGCAAGGCATAAAAAACATTAAACGGCCATATAAATGATAACAAAAATGACAAAGAAATACCTTTGATCGAAATACTTTCTTTTATAGGAAATGCTTTTTAGACAAATCTAAAACTGAAAATAAAAAGGAAATAAAGTTTAAGCTTTAATCTTGTGGAAGAAACATTATTTGGGATTACGAAGGACAAATACCCCTACATACCTTAATGCTAGGCACGTGAATAGTGGGTATCTCATCTTTCAGATGAGAACCTCCAAGGTAAAGCCTCACATGCTTTTTGAAAACATGTCAAAGAACTAAGGATTTAATGAATTTCATAACAAACCAAGAGTTCAAAACTTAATAATCCCCAGGTCTAGTCTTGAAGAATGGCCAACTTCCCCATAATGACCTCTGAACTTGTTTGATAAAACCAAATCATACTAAGTCATTTGCATGATGCTCATTATACCGCCCCACCCTCAACTTCCCCTAACCCACCTTCCCCCACCCCCAGCAGAATGGCCAGTTAAGTTGACTCCTGTTAAATATAAGCTACGAAATTCAAGCCATTTATGACTGGGTATGAATTTTATGCCGCCACCCCTCCCCCCCCAAAAAAAAAAACACTTTTAGGGTCAGAATTAGATGTAAGGATTGTGACTTTACTCTGTCTCCATGGTAAGGGCAAGTGGGCAACTCCATCAAAGCTAAGGCACTCAATCTAGTTCAGGGTATCAATGTCCCATCAATAGGGTTTCGGGAGATTAGTAACTGAAGGAGAATCATCTATAATAATTGAAAGAACTCATCAGTAGTGGCAAGAACCACATCAAATATTCTATCACCTAACAGGGTAAATATTGTGAAGTTTTAATTTTTGGATTGTATTGAGATATGGCTCAAGGAAAAGCAATTAAAGTATAAGAAAAAGCACTTCACATAAAAATTGTTGTATAAAATTTTTTTATTTCATAAAAAGGTAAGATTTATGAAGAAATCAAATCACAAAGAAAATAGCTGAAAGCCAGTCACTTACCACCATGCCTAGTGGGTTTTGCCAGTTTATTTCTTGATGATAATCTTCACGAAAATATCTAGCAAACTCAGGTGTGTGCACAAGGCACTGAATTGCACTATTCATAAAACAAGTGTTCCCAAGGTTCAGCAACCCAGTAAGACCTCCACTGGAACCCCTTGTAGTAACACCACTAGTTCCATATGAGTTATCCAATTCTCTAACAGGTGAAGTCAGCTGATGGCTTTGTGACAAGTCTGAACTGCAGCTTCTTGAAACACCCTTGCTTGCAGACATACCCCCTGCAATGGACAAGCTTGACTTACAAGGTTCTAGAAGAACAGAAGTTGAATCTTTCTCTACACACCCATTGTCCTGTACAGGGCTCATACAACCACCAGAAGCATTACCATTTGCATCACCAATAACCTCCACCAGAATCTGTTTGGAGTGAAAGGAAAGATAAGGAAAAAGTTGTCAAAATGTGGCCAATTATCAATGATTTAGATTGGCACGTACTTTCACCAAAGTCAAACTACAAATTATATGTACACACACATGCACATATATCGGCTTTATACCTAGTGTCCTCGTCCACATTGTAAAACCCTAAATTTTGCTTAAGGGTATTTTTGTCTTTTCACCTATTTCAGGGTAAGGCAAGTTGAAGTATGAGAAGTTTGGGCTGGTTGGGAGTTACACTTACATAAGCTTGGTAAGTAGTGAACCCTAGTATGCCTCTTTATTTTGAATTATGTTATTATTTTGCCTAATATGTAATTAGGGCTAATTAGGATAAATATTTGATTTTGTATATGTTAAGATTATCGTGTTTAGGTGCTTGGGGGTTATTTATGTCTTTTGTGGTTCTTTCTAGTTAGTTCTAATTAGTTTTATGTCTCAAGGGTATTTTGGGGTTTTCTATTGTAATTCATTAATGTTTTATTATAAATAAACATTTCTCTCACGATTTAGTTATTCAACTAAATCGTGAGAAGTCTTTTCTCTCTCGGTTTTACTCTCTCTTCTTTTCTCAAGTCTTCTTCTTCTTCTTCTTTGCTTTCTTCATCTAGTTGTCTTGCTACAGGTTAGGTTTCAGATTCAGTTATGCTACAGTATATTTATAGAATAACTAGTAACCTAGCCTTGTGGCTTGATATTTAATTCAAATGGATAGAGGTCTAAGGTTCCATTCTTGAGAGGTAAGAGTTAAATATTATTTTATAGTTTTATTGGGCTTAAAAGGGGGCTTCCACGATTCTAGATTGGAAGGTTGTTTTTTTTTTTTTTTAATAAAAAAGAGAGAAACATGAGAGAGAGGTTTCCTTGCTTGTGCGTGGATAAGGACTGCCCAAAGATAGAGAAAATGAGGAATTTGCATAAATCAAGGATTTTGTGTCACTAGAATAAAAATATTAAAAAATAGGAAGTAGACCTTCTTTGATTTAAATTAGAAAATAGAAATTACTATAATTAGAGATTCTTATTGTGGACTATTTCTTTATTAAAAGATTTAATGAAGTAAAAGATTCAAATCTCTCTTATCCTATTGGTTAGGTGTCACCATAATAAAACTTGAAGGATAATTTCACTAAATAGGATTATTTTTTTAGATAAAATCTAATTTAACTTAAATAGCATCCTAGTGGTTGAGTGATTTGGTGATAGGATTGGGAGTGTTTAAGACCTTTGGATTAGAATTTCTTAGGCTACAAACAAGGGAGAAAGAGAGAGAGAGAGAGAGAGTCCAAGTTGGAAGAAAATAAGTCACTGTGGCTAAACTAAAAGGAAGCCACGATTCTACTCATTCTCTTATTCCCTCATTCCCTCATTCCCTCATTCCCTCATTCAAAAAAATAAATCGTTCAAGGAGAGAGAAGGGCTAGAAAATTCGAAGAGGGGAGGAAGAGGAAGAAAAGGAAGAGAAAAGAAGAGAAAGAGAAAGACGAAGGAGAAGGAGGTCTAATCAGATTTTCTCGAAGAGGTGAGTACTGTGCATGATTTTACTCGATATTTTATATATGTCAAACCCAAATTTTATTTTCATGTCTCTTGTTTAGTTAATTATTTCATGCTCATATCAGATTTTATATTGCTTAATTGATGCATGCACTTGAGTGTTTGAGAAGAGTATTTTATTCTTCACTATTTAATTCAAGATAGGTGCTACTGAAATTTTCTTTAAAAGTATGCATGCATAAGATAAAATTTATACATGATTGTGATGGTATGACGAAGTGCTTTGAATGGTGCTTCCTAATTGATAAATTCATGCATTTTGTTGTGCATAAAAAAAATTTTGTTTTGTTATTTTGATTTAAAGTTTGTAGTTACGTTCCAAGAGAATTGGAGAAGTCACTTACCGTTTGATTGGAGATTATCGTTTGATCTTCACGATTATGAATACATGTCTTGGATACTTATTGGTGTTTAAAAAATTCTGTTTTCACATATTTATTTCATTCTTTAAAAATTTTGTTTTCACATAAAAATTCTGTTTTCACATGTTTAGTTTATTTTACCAGTAGTACATCATAGGGTGGAGTTGAGGTGTAGCTAGCCTTTATTCCAAAATTTGTATGTATGTTATAGGATATTTTTATTGATTTGCTTTGCCTTACCTGCATGGGCTTACGTGTGGAGACAAGGTAAGACGACTTTCCTTGATGGAACATTCTACTTCCATACCATAGTATTCGAGTTTGAGAAGCGTGCTGGTAAAACCTTCAGGGGCATTGCAGAGTTACTGTTACTATAAGTCACTAGTAGTGTCAATCGTTTATGTTTGATTGAGTGAGACTATAGGATGATGTAGTTCATGACTGTTGCATGTGCGGCTATCACAAGGGTCATGATTAGTGTATGATTGCAATCGCTCTACTAAATGATTTTACTTGAGAGACGTAATTATCTTCTGCCTTTACTTTCAGCATTTATTTATTTACTGTCATTATCGCTCTTTCGATGAGCATTATCATATTCGCTTATCTGTTTGATGATACACTATGATTATGGTGTTGTACATTTTTCCTGATAGGATACTAGATATCTTACATTATATGTATGTCTTTCGGACTTGTTTGCATGACTATTTTTAAACCTGTGGAATCATGTATTGTACTTGCTAAGCTTTTCCCGAAGCTTACCCTCACCACATTTCAAATATGACGGAGTTTGGAAATGACTATGCATATGAGGGCATTGAGGACTTTACTCATGATGAGGAAGATGAACCTTTATATTAGCTATCTTTGGATTAAAACTTTTATGTTTTAAGACTTAAGTTGTTTTTGAGGTTTTATGTAATTTAGATTTTAACTTTTAATTATTGTTTTGAGGTTTCAAGGATGTAAGTTTTCATTTCAACAACTTTAAAACATTTAATATTAGTGGAACATATTTAGTTTACACATTTTACATTAATGTATCTGTGTTTGGTTCTGCTTTAGTTCACACCCTTTAACTTGAGATCTTGTGGACCGTAAATGTCCCTAAACCGCTAAGGTGGTTTCAGGGGCGTTACACACATCATGAGTAAATTATACTGTTCACTGACACCTATGCTCATAATATAATGTTTCAAATTTCAAAATTTGAAAATAGTGTCCCTAAAATAGGGCCAAGTGTTGTGAACAGTTGAGTTGAAACTACCTCAATTGAAGAATAAGACATGGTAAACATGTGAGCCCTTTAGGTTTAGGCTGCCAACTCAGCTGCCACTTTAGAGCATTTTCTCAAGGTAAGTAACTTCAATGTGAAAAGCAAGAGAAGCATATACCACTTTGCTCATCCAACTTATTTTTTCCTCTTCGACTCTTAACTGCCACAACTCATGTTACCATCCTAAATGGACCACATAGGTCATCTAGATCACTTTGCATGACCACTCATTTAGAAAAGAAGATTTGACCTAATACATTTTTCTTCTTCTTTTTTTTGGGATAGGTAGCCCCCAAGGAGAGTTCAACTCATGACTCTAAATTGTGAGGTGTTGTGTCTTTGCCAACTGAGCTACCCCCTTGGGGTTACCTAATGGCTAATGCACTTCTATAGCAAGCTACAAAACTTCCAAGCATATGACCACATCAAATGGTGGAGGCAGTGCTGTTGATACCATCAACCAATGAAGCACTCACCCACAGTTCATGAGCTCATCAAAATTCAAATAGCATCGGACTCCCCACTGGTAAACTTGTTCCTAGTAACAAGCATAACTTCAGCTATAAGACTAAAGAGGATCAAAAAATACTCACATCCTGGTCCATCTGTATATTCACAGCATCAAGTGTCTTATCCATGTCATTCATCAAAGCATGTTTCTGATGACCATAATAGTCCCAAATGCATACCTACAATAAGAAAAAAAAAATGAAAATTACTTTGCCAAATTAAATCACCAAAGCATGAATAAGCATCTTGTTGAATGAATGCTCACTTGCTCCAAATTTAGATAAAAAATTTCACACGTTCTTCTGTGTAGCTCACCAACGGTGTCCTGTCCAAAATGGTTTGAATTTCAGACATGCTCTTCCTGACAATTAAAACCACCCTTTAACTGATAACAAATACTCTATGATAAGAAAAGCCAAAACCACCTTCTTGCTTATTCTGATTGTAGCACGTTCTTCTTTTGGCATCGCAAATAATTGAAGGCACAGAGGGTAGACTTCTATAGCCAACTCTGTCTGAGACAAACCAGCACTGATCAATTTCCGTGCCAATGTTGGACCTCCACCATACCTGAATCCATATCAGAGATACATTTGCTTCCAGAATGTGAGTCTTCAACATTTTCCAGTTTCAGAAGCATGTTTTACATCACAAGGAGATTACTGTTCAAAAGAAATAACAGAGTAGCAATATCTAGGCAGCTGGCAGCTTGCTAATGTTTTCCTTTAATAAATGAAAATCAGGGGTACTGCACACAAAAATGGCTGCTGCCAAGATCGATTCTTGTAGAGAATAGGGACAAGAATGTTGAAGGTTGGTGGTGGTGATGATGTAGATGGTTAACTTACTTGGTGAATTTGGCAGGTGTAGTTGATGATGAATGGAGCTTGATAATTGTTAGAAGTTGTCAATGTAAGGGGGAGGGAGTCGTGAATTAGCGCTAGAGCTAGTTCACGATTTCCCTCTTAGGGGTTTTTGGTCTTTTTCTTTTTACCCTATTGTTAAACTTATTAATATTGAATGTTTTGGGGCAGTCAGTGTGTTGCGTCAAGAAACCGCTTGTGGGTCCTTCGGGTGCCGCAACCTGCAAAAAGACCCTAGTGACAAGGGAGAACCAGTGTGGTTCCGGTCTAGGACTCTCCGATGCCTAAATTAGATCTCTCTAAACAACAGATGAATAATTAGAATTCAAGATGGGTTAATGGTGTAGAGTACCTCGGAATTTATAGTGAAGTATGGCGGTGTGGAGAGTCCCAGTTGGTGATGAGTAGTCCTCATAGTAGATAGATGTTCCTCGTTAGTAGGATTATCACTTAGTCGGTTGCTCCCCCATGGGAGGTAGAGTCCTAGTAGGGAAGATGTTCTCGGTAGATAGACATGCATGCGCCCTTGTATGTTGGATAAGATCCTCGGTGCATGAGTCCAACTGAGATTGTACCTCTTGTAGATGGTACCCGGTCAAGTGGTGAGGTGAAGTATATCTCGGCGATGATGCCAATGGCTTGTGTGTAGTACTTAATCTTGAACTTTGAGTGACCTTGTTGGTTCTTTTCCTTCTGGGCCAATCTGACTTCTCTATTGTGTCAATACAATGCTCTCAGATGTTGTCGATGTAAGGGGGAGGGAGTTGTGAATTAGCGCTAGAGCTAATTCACGATTTCCCTCTTAGGGGTATTTTGGTCTTTTGCTTTTTACCCTATTGTTAAATTTATTAATATTGAATGTTTTGGGGCAGTCTGTGATACGATTGTGACCCCCAACTTGTCGCAGCAATTCTTCCTCTCTTCTCCTTTCTTTCTTCTTTATCTTTAATATTATTACAATAATGTAAAAAAAAAAAAAAGATAATTGTAGACAACTAGGGTCCCACTAATGTCTCAGCCATAGGAGTCTCACCTAGGCCACGCTTTAGGAGTACCACCCAAGCAAGCTTGATAAACTCACAAACACTCTCAAAAGAGAAGAAGACAAGTCTTTTTTTTTTCTTTCAAAATTCTGGGTTGCCTTTGAGAGCAGCCAGGACTTGCATTATATAGAGATGGAAATCTTGAGTACATCACAATAACATTAAAGAGACCCTTAGAATTCCAAAACCCCTTTGGAATTCCCCATACATAGATAACAAATCCTACATATGGAAAACTGCCCCCAAGACCTAGAAAGTTGTGCCCAAGACATAGGAACTACAAACAAGGAAAATAATAAATAAATCTAGAAAGTTGAAAAGACTTCTACGAAGATGAGAAGTCATAGACTTCTTGTTGACTTGCGGGCCCAACTTGGCAGCCCCAAGAGTCCATGATTGGACTGGTTGGGTCCAAAATAAAGCTTAGTTCTTGCTGGGCCCTATTGGGAACTTGGGCTGGAACTGGGCTGGGCTTGAACCAGCCGGATGCTATGCATCAGGCGGATTTATGGCAACCAGCTATAAGCCTATAACTATAGCACGGAAGTTCTGTTCCCCAAATTCGGTGGAAATGTAGTCCATACCATCATCTAGTAACGGGTTAAATTTCGGACCAATCTGACTTCTCTATTGTGTCAATACAATGCTCTCAAAATTGCTTGAAAAAGTCACTTCAACCGAGGGCCTCCTTTTCTGTTGTGTTTTTTTTTTTTCAAACCTGCAGTGAGGATTGTTTCAAGAACAGGACAAACAGAATGGGAGATGCCCCATAGCCCATAGATGGCAGGTGGACCATACGCTTGGTATGGACCACCATTTTTGACGTTTGCTCAATACTCAACAGTCAAAATGGCCAAATCATCTGTCCACTTGGAAACAGATTGAAAAGATTGCAAACCTCTTTTGTTATTATAAAAGCATCCACAACGAAACTGTAAATTTAATCATATCAGAGTTGAAACAGTATGAATAAACAATATAAACAGGCAGAAAACCACCCAAATTTATACTTAAAGAAGGCAACAGGAAAAGAAGACCAAAAAAAAAAACACTTGAAGCCACACAGAAAAGGTAAGGATGCCATTTCACTAATGGACTTGTAAAATTACATCATAATTACCATACAAGCAATTGCTTCCAAACTTCTTGCGGAAGCAATATATAGTCACGACCTTCTACCAAAGCATCATGAAGCTCCAGTCCCAAATTAGATTCCTCTGATGTCCCATCATAAATCAAATCAGAATTATCAATAACCGAAGGTCTCTTGAAAGTCTTTGAACCAGCTGATTCACGATATTCAGAATCATACAATGATGATACATCACTTGTGGTGCTTGCTTGGTCCTGGTTCACATATTCAAGCCAGTTTTGCCACCATCTGTTGGTAATAAAATGGAAATCAGAAAATTACGTACAGGTCATTTTTTACCACAAAAGATATAGAATTGATAAAGCACATTGAGCTCTACTAGACCTTAAATTCAAAAAATACAAAATGTAAAATTTTGCAAATAACAAGGACAACAATTTAGTGCAGTACTTAGTCATATAAGAAACCGGACCTCATCACTTGATTGGAGACTTTATCCTTCAAATCAATAACTAAAGGGTGGGGGAAGCTAATTTCATATGCAAGGCCTATCATAGCAGAATACTTCACATGGAAATGGTAACTCATGTCGCAACAGAAGATATACACAGAAAACCCATAACGAAGCAGCAATACTCATCCCAAGGTACACTTCAGAAGTTTAAGAAACAATTCTTTTATGACCCAACCAAAAACTCATATTCTTAGTGATCAGGTCCAGTTCACACCAGAAACATGTTCGCTGGATATGTCAAAAGAGAAGCCACCACCATATCCAACATGTTTAGACAAGTACTTGCACATGTCTAAGTGTGTCCATAATAATAGGTTCAAAAATTTGTTGAGTTGAGAAAGAGGGAGACAGAAAGGGAGTTTTTAGGCCATGGGAATCCAACCTATCATAATAAGCTACAGCCACCATATGTCATGTAGTGTAAAGACAACATACATAACTTAACCACTCACCCAGACACATAAACACAATAATATAATTTTTGCAACACAGATAGATAGTTATATCATTCAAAAACCAACCATTCCCAGTCCCAAATCCTCATTTTTGTGTCCATGAAGTCTGATACATCATGCCTACATCAGAATCCAAAAGCTACATATCACTGTAAAATAAGATCACAACTCTCCAGCAAAATTATAATGGAGCAGAAGGTGGTAAACTTATTCCTCATGTCAAAGACATAGCAATGCTAACCAGAAATTGGTAATCATGCGAATTTAGTGAGGATTAATATCATAGTCATATCCATAGTTCAAGAACTCGCGAGATCTCGGTTTTTCAGGAAGTCGAGACGAGTTGCTATACGATTTTTAAAAGTACATCTTCTCAGTCAAGATGTCGCGAGATATCGAGATCTCGACATCTGGACCCCAAACTCCTTTATATGAGTGCCAGATCTCAAGATCTGGGCGAGATCTCAGTGGGAAATCTGGGTATACAAACACCTATAGCTTGGTATACAGACACTTATGTATACCTAATATCATTTAAGTAAATGTTTTTGTATTTGAATTTCATTTACTTAAGATATTATTCATGAATAAGCAAATACCCCCCTATTTGAATCCAATAAAAATAGTTAAAAAATAAAATTCCAAAAGGAAAAAAAATCAACCTCCCAGTTCAAGAAAAAAAACTGGATTTTCGACAATAGGTGCAATTTTCAACTTCCTAATGCTTGGGTTTTTCTCAATTCTAAAAATTCCATAAATCTTAATATGGTAAAACATTGCTAAAAACCAAAAGTGCTTTAAAATATTCATTTGTTATGATGTACAAAAAAATATTTTCATTCAGAGCGATTTTGACAGCATTCGTGCACACCAAATTAAGTTTGACCGGTACATAACTCCTTCAATATAAATCACATTTTGACAACTTTCCAACAAGTCCAAGATTGCTTAAATCTGATTTATATTGAAGGAATTATGTACCGGTCAAACTTAATTTGGTGTGCACGAATGCTGTCAAAATCGCTCTGAATGAAAATATTTTTTTGGACATCATAACAAATGAATATTTTAAAGCACTTTTGGTTTTTAGCAATGTTTTACCATATTAAGATTTATGGAATTTTTAGAATTGAGAAAAACCCAAGCATTAGATAGTTGAAAATTGCATCTATCGTCGAAAATACAGTTTTTGTTCTTGAACTGGGGGGTTGAATTTTTTTCCTTTTGGAATTTGATTTTTTAAATATTTTTATTGGATTCAAATAAGGGGTATTTGTATATTTATGAGTAATAACTTACGTTACTTAAATGATATTAGGCATAAATAAGTATTTGTCCTGGTTTCTGTCGTGATTTCTAGCATAAGTGTCTGTCCTGGTTTCCCACTAAGTGAAACTCCTATTAGGATTTTGTTTTTGCAAAATCTGATAGTGTCATTATGTTTAAATGGCCTAAAATAGGCTAAGTACCAAGTTTCAGACCCAAACTAGATCTAAAACCCACCGAAACCAGGTTTCGAGTTGGAAAAAAAAAAATGTACCAACACAACTGAGATCTCGGTTTTTCCCAGGGTCGAGTTGGGGTCGAGTTCCGAGTTTTAGTACCTTGGTCATAATCAGAACTTGAAGATGGATCGATTCTAGTAAGGGAGAAGAGATTTACAGCAAGAGGAAGAAGAAGGAGAGAAGAGAAGAGGGAAAGAGGAAGAGAGTTTGGGAGAATCGATTATGTGTGTTGAGTGATTCTCAACACACATATTCACTTCATTAGTAACTTCTAAGAATTACATAGACCTCCCTAGGAAGGTAAATAGAAATAAAGAAGAAATAACAACAATACACCTTAGCCATGTCTAATAATAAGACAATGACAGAATAACCCTTATACAACTATCTAATAACTCTAACACTCCCCCTCAAGCTGGAGAATAAATGTCACACATTCCCAACTTGCACAATAAGGTACTATATAGACTAGAAATGAGACTCTTGGTAAAGATATTTGCTACTCGATCATCTGTCTTCAGAAAGGGAGTACAAATGCACCCAGAATCCAGCTTCTCTTTGATGAAGTATCGATCAACCTCAATATGTTTGCTTCGATCATGCTGAACCGGATTATAGGCAATGCTTGTAGGAGCTTTGTTGTCACAATAAAGTCTCATTGGCCCTTCAGTTTCAAAACTCAAGTCTTGAAGTAGTCTCTTTATCCATATAAGCTCATACATTCCATGAGTCATGGCCCTAAACTCAGCCTCTGCACTGGATCTAGCTACAATTGGTTGTTTCTTGCTCCTTCAGGTAACTAGGTTAGGTTACCACCCATAAAGGTACAATACCCAGAAGTAGCTCTCCTATCAGAGACTGAACCAACCCAATCAGCATCTGTGTAGCCTTCAGTCTGCAAATGATCATGCCTAGCAAATAGAAGACCTTTTCCTGGACAGGATTTCAAGTATCTAATGATGCGATACCCCATATCCAGATGTCCACTCCTAGGAGCATGCATGAACTGACTCACCACACCAACTTCAAAAGAGATGTTTGATCGAGTCAAGGAGAGATAGATTAGTTTCCCAACCAATCTTTGGTACTTTCTTGCATCTATAAGAGAAGAACCACATTCATCACCAAGCTTATGATTCGAATCAATGGGGGAAATTGCTAGTTTGCACCCCCATCATGCCTGTCTCCTTCAAAAGATCTAAGACAAATTTCATTTGGCAGATGTTGATTCCTTTCCTTGATCTAGGTACTTCAATACCCAAGAAGTATTTCAAAAGTCCAAGGTCTTTAATCTCAAACTGTTTAGCCCAAGACTTCAATCTGTTTATCTCAGTACATCATTCCCAGTTACCACAATATCATCAACATAGACAATGAGAGTATTGTACCATTACCTCTTCTGACAAACAAGGCGTGGTCAGCTTGACTCTGATAATACCCATTCTTCAGGATGGCTTGTCTAAATCTCTCAAACCAGGCCCTAGGAGACTGTTTAAGGCCATAGAGAGCTTTCTTCAAGAGACACACTTACCTTCAGCTGAGGAACACTTAAAACCAGGTAGAGGCTGTATGTACACTTCTTCTGCTAAATCTCCATGAAGAAATGCATTTTTCATATCTAATTGGTACATTGGCCAATCTTTATTGGCTGCCACTGAAAGAAGAACCCTGATTAAGTTATGCTTGGCTACACGGGCGAAAGTCTCCTGGTAGTCAATGCCATACACTTGACTATACCTTTTTACAACCAACCTAGCTTTGTACCTTTCCACTATACCATCGACTCTATACTTGATGATATAAACCCATCTGCATCCAACAGAAGTTCTCCCCCTGGGAAGATCAACTAGTGTCCAAGTATTGTTCTTTTCCAGAGCCACCATTTCCTCAGACATTGCTTGCATCCATTTTGGATTAGATTAGGCCTCTATGACATTTTTGGGAATGGAAGAAGACTCAAGGGCATTGGAAAAGGCAATACCTATTGGAGAAATAGAGTCATAGCAAACAAACTGGGCTATGGGGTTAGTACAGGCTCTCTTCCCTTTTCTCATAGCAATGGGAAGATCTAATTTAGAAGGAGAAGTATTACCTGACTAAGGAGGATGAGACTGAGGATGTGGACCCAAAGAGGGGTTTTGCAGGGTTGCTTTCCCTTCAACTCATACCAGGTTGCTTTCCTTTTCCCTTAAACAAGCATTCACCTATTGTGAATACAACATCTTTGAATTTTATTCCCTTGTATTCTTTTTTCCGCTAGCATCACCACCACTACTAGCATCAATATCAACAACACAATCAGCATCAACAACATCCACTTCTTTGTATTTTCCAATATCAAATAGGAATAGAGAAGTGGAGGTAGGCAAGGGAGATAGAAAAAGAATGACATCAGCATCTTGTTCACTTCTAGTACTCTCCCCCTGAAGAGGATGCTGCGGAGAAGAAAAGTAAGGAATAGACTCAAAGAAAATGACATATTTGGATAGAAGTCGTCTTCGGGAAGGAGGATGGTAGCACTTATACCCTTTGGTTGAATCAGAGTAGCCCAAGAAGATGCACTTGAGAGCTTTGGGATCAAGCTTGGTGCGGGCTGATTTGTTGACATGAACATAACAAACACAACCAAAGATTTTTGGAGGCAAGGAGCAGACTGAGGATTGAGGAGAAAGAGGAGCCAAGGGAGATTTGGAAGCAAGGAGTGGAGTTGGCATCAGGTTAATAAGAAAGGCAGTGGTAAGAAGTGTATCAGACCAGAAAGTCTTAGGCACATACATACCAAAGAGGAGACTCCTGGTGATTTCCAACAAGTGGCGGTTTTTTCTCTTAGCCACCCCATTTTGTTGAGGGGTATCAACACAAGCCAGTTGATGGATGATATCATTATTGGTAAAGAACTGTTGGAGCCCCCCATACATGTACTCACCCCCCTTATCAAACCTAACAATTTGGATTCGAGTACCAAACTGAGTACTGATAAGTTGATAAAAATCCTTGAAAGCATCACAAACATCACTCTTTTGTTTCAACAAAATAGTCCAAGTAGATTTAGAATAGTCATCCACAAATGAAACAAAGTAACGAAATCTAAACAAAGTAGTAGGAGAAGATCCCCAAACATCAATATGAACAAGAGAAAAAGGTGCAGTAGATCTATTACCATAATAAGGATAAGATGTGCGACAATGTTTAGCAAAAATACAAGATTCACACTGAAAGACATAAGAAGAAGGAAAAGAAGTAAACAAGTGGGGTAACTGTCTCCTCATAACAACAAAAGAGGGATGACCCAAACGTTGATGCCAAAGCATTACAGACTCCAAAGTACTACAGTCACTCCGACCACAAACATAAGTTGCAGAAGCAGATTGATCAGGTAACCGTGGTTCAAGAAGGTAGAGTCCTTTTTCCGTCCCACTGTCAATAACCCTCTTTGTCTCCAAATCCTGAAAAAGACAATAAGAAGGAAAGAAAGTGACGCAACAATTTAAGGATTTAGTTAGGTGACTCACTGATAATAGGTTAGTAGCAAAATCAGGAACATGGAAATAGGAGTAACTCTCACATTACCCTTACTAGAGACAGAAGAAAGGGAACCATCAGCAACCCTTATCTTGTCCCGGCCAGAGCAAATGGAGTAGGAATCATAATACTGTGACATACCAGTTATGTGATCAGAGGCTCCAGAGTCAATAATCCAGGTGGGTGCAGTAGAAGGAGCAAACGAGACCTGCAAAGCGGAGGCAGAAGTAGCTGACCCTCCAAGGTGAGACATCAGCCGGCAGAGGCCTGCAATATCATCCTATGAAATGGAATCAAGAGCAGGCTGGGGTCCAGATGTCTCAGACTCAGATGTCACAAAGTGAGCCCTAGCTCCCCCTTACTAGCCTCCACGGGCACTAGATGAACCACCACGCATACCAGGGGCTGCCCATGAAGATCCCAACACCTGTCCTTGGTGTGTCCCAGCTTTCCACAGTGATCACATTCAAATCTCTCGCGGTGATCGCCATGAGTTGGCCCTTAGCCTTTCCCCCCACTTTTCCAATCTCTGTGGGAACTAAAAACAAGAGCAGACCTCTCTGTTGATGGTGCAATATCCATAGTTGTTCTCCTTGTTTCCTCACTTTGCAAGTAACTACATACTTCATCTAAGGATGGAAAGGGAGACTTCCCTAGGATCTACAGACGAATGGGCTCATACTCTGGATTGAGCCCACCAAGTAGAGAAAAGATCCTTTCAACTTCTTGATTCTTATAAGCCTTGGCTTCATCCTTAGAGTTGGTCAATCGAAGATACTTGTAGTGATCATATTCCTACCACAGGCTGATAACAGTGTTGTAGTATTTAGAGATCCTATTACCCTGCTTCATATTGGTGACCTTTTGGTAGATTTGGTACACCATTGCATAGTCACCAACTCGATCAAAGGTCCGGGCAACACTGTCCCACATCTCCTTAGCAGTTTCCTTATCCATAAACTTCCTACTAATTTCAAGTTTCATGGAGAAAACCAACCAAGTCATAACTGTGGAGTTCTCAGTCTCCCACTTCAAATAACCTGGATCAGTAGTGGCAAGCTCCTTAATAAAGCCAGTAATATACCCCAACTTTCCCCTACTTCGCAGGAACATCTTCACAGACCGAGACCAGTCTAAGTAGTTGGTATTGTCCAACTTCACAACAGAAATTTGGGTGTTGACGTTATCAAAGGAAGTAATAGTAGGGTGGAATCCACCAAAACCACCAGTAGAAGCTTCCAAAGGTCCACTGACCTCAGATCCAAACATGCTAGACATTGTGGACATGATATGTAGATACTCAACAAACCAACAACAAACAAAAAAAACTTGCACAACAGTCCAGCCAACAAAGGAGGGCAAATCAACAACCAACAGTCCTGCTAACAAGCAACCCGAGAGCAAATCCTTGATGAAAAATCATGAAAAGTCACAACCAACACTCAGTATGCACTTTGGTTCCATTCCACAATAGCCAAAGGCATTCAAATAGTTGACATCATCAATTAACAGGGACCATCTCTCCCATTACAGCCAATAAAAAACTCAACAACATGAGAAACCAGAATCTGTCGATACCTGGGAAGCACCGATGAGTTGAGCTAAGCTCCTCAATCAGCTCCTTTCAATAACAAACCTGTTGGGGGTCTGAAAGAAGGCCTTCAGGCGAATCAAATGCCTCAGTTCTCATTCCAAATAGTGAAGAGATGAGAGAGAGATGAGCAGAATACTCTACAGGCTGGTGGTAATGCTCTGTCCAGCTTCTAGGGCTTCAAATACACTTTGCGAGCTGGGAATCTCTCTCCATTGTTGTTGAGTTGAAGGATACAGCTTCAAAGAATGTAGTATGTGTGATTTTTTAGAATAACCTCTAATGGAATCCTGTACCTTCCTAGGGTTCCAAGAAGAGAAGAAAAGAACCAAACTCTCAAACCAGTGAAAGTAGCTCTGATACGAAGTTAGAACTTGAAGATGGATCGATTCTAGTAAGGGAGAAGAGATTTACAGCAAGAGGAAGAAGAAGGAGAGAAGAGAAGAGGGAAAGAGGAAGAGAGTTTGGGAGAATCGATTATGTGTGTTGAGTGATTCTTAACACTCATATTCTCTTCATTAATAACTTCTAAGAATTACATAGACCTCCCTAGGGAGGTAAATAGAAATAAAGAAGAAATAACAAAAATACAACTTGGCCATGTCTAATAATAAGACAATGACAGAACAACCCTTATACAACTATTCTAATAACTCTAACAGTCATATCATAAATAAAGGATATTGGATGGGATCATGGGACACGGACACCCTTCTCCCAACTCATCATCATTGGGAAAGTGAATTGAAGCATTCTGAAATGAGCATTGAATGGGGATTTGACTTGGGATTTACTGGAGCTATTTTTTCTCCAAAATATGCTGTATGGCTGATCAGCCCTTATCCTAATCTAATTAAGCATTGTGAGAAGATGAACAGGGAGGGACCCCTCCCTCAATAAGGATTCTCCAAAGGCCTGATGACGAAATAATCCATCCATGGAAAAGAGTATTTCAAATTGTGGACCTCACAATCTTAAAAAATAAATAAATAAATAGTAATATTAATATCAAGCTATCAGCATCTGATACCATTAAGGACTCGAGACAATGATTCATGAAGGGAGGCTACTCAAGCACCAGATTAGCAAATCCACCACAAATTTTTTCCTCTATAGGTAAACTACATCTTTTGGACACACCAATTATTTCAGCCCCGATCTCCCTAACTTTCTGCACATATAATTAGTCCCATCCTCATCGCCTGAAACAGAAGAAGCTTAACAACCTCCCCGCATTATCCCACTATCCCTGCTTGTCTGCATGTTTGGTGTATGCATTTCTTTCTTTGCCCTACCAATAAGGATAGGATTGGACAAAACCCATGTTGATGAGCAACTAGAACCATGGCTTGGGAGACAACAGTTTTTCCCACCAGATGTAAAAGTTGAATAAACATGGAAAAAAACCCATAGGTGAGAAATATAAAACAATAGAAACTGTGGAATAATGAGTCTGTGGTGCACATTATTAAATATCAAGTGCCTTCAGGTTTACTGGCCATTGGTTGCTACTTTCTGGAGGTTGCATCAACATCCATTAGAGAAGATATTCTATGAAAAGGAGCGGGCAGAAGAATGGCGGATAGATTAGATATAGTTCAAGCTCATTCATGGGGCCCACAAAATGAGACTGGCTTGGATGGAAGGATTTGTCCGGTGTCTGCAACCACCTAGGCAGGCTGAGAGGCTGAGGACCAAAGGATTTTTTTTTCTCGATCATTGTATTGATAGGGATGCTAACACTTTTATAAGTTTTCTGGTTCATGAATCCTAAAATTTGCCGCCCTCCTTTCTTCACTTCCCCAGACTCTATCTGGGACAGAGCTTCTATCTTTAAGATTGTTAGAGGGCAATTACATAGTTTGAGACTTTGAGCATGAGTACTTTGCAAGCATCCTGGCATGTCATTAGCACATTCCATTGATTCTTCAGCTTTTTTTTCTTTTCTCCTAACAAATTAATCAAGGAAAAAAGACAATAAATCAAATCGTAAGACTATTATCATTTCTTTCGAGTAACAATTTAATCAAATTTGAAAAATAAAGAGGACGACTGTTTCTGATAAACTATCTCACTGTTATGATCAGATAGAGATTGGAATTAGATTAGCTAGATTGTTGGGTAGTTAATTAAGTGGTTTGTTAATTAGTTAGCTAGGGTTGGGTTGTATTGCCCTATAAAAAGGGAGTTTTACTGTATTCAATGGGTATGAATGAAGAAATTAGTTAATAGCTCTCCTCTCTCAATCCCCCATTCTAGGAGGCTGCCCCCTCGTAGTGGCATTATCCCTTCTTCCTCTTCTCTTCCTCTTCTCTGTTTCTAGCAGGTCTATACATAATCGCTTCATTGGTGCTTTCATTGAGAGCCTCGGCAACCCCCATGGCTGATGGACTCCGCCTCACCCCATCCTCCATTTGTTCCCTTTGATCTTCCCCGATTCAAAGGTATCGATCCAGTCGGTTGGATCGTCAAGGCCGAGCGATTCTTCGATTACTGGGGAGCTGCCGATGATAAACGACTTCTCATTTCCGGCTTCCACATGGATGGCCCTGCCCTCCAATGGTTTCAGTGGATAAATTCTGCCGCCCAGTTCACCGACTGGTCCACCTTCGTTTGGGCATTGCAGATTTATTTTCCTCCTATGCTTTCAGAGGAAGAACAGCCCTAAAATTACACTGAAAATGAGGATGACAACACTTCTGTTGGCAATGAGTTTCAGCCTCATTTGCTGAGCCCGTGTGATGAAGATAACATCATCCCCGAAGATCCGACGCCCTTTGCAGCTCCGGAGATCAGATCTGCCATGGCTGCGTCTTCATCCACCCCTGTCGCTGCAGTTGCTGCCAAGGATGTTGCCGTTAAAGAGACGGCCGCAGACACGAGCTCCTTTGCTGCTCTGTTTCCTTCGGAAATCTCCCCGCCACCTGTTTGTGAGAATGCACAAATTGATCGAGGAAAGACGGAAGGTGTGACGTCCAAGACAACGGTGATTGTGTACTCTTCTCCAACCTCTGCATTGTCTTCATCTCCTCCGCCACCACCTCTGCACGTATCCAGCTGCCGGCGTCTCAACTGTTGGACCAGGGAGGGTCCGGATTATAGGGATGCCATGGATTCCATGATTGGGTCTTATGCACAGAGTGATTGTGCAATTGAAGCCCTGGAGTTTTTCCGGCGGATGGATTTCAATAAGATGGTGATGACCGGAGTAGCAAATCCTCCATGGCAGCCAGTGCCCACATCATCGTCCTTCACCGAAGCCCCTGAGATCCGCTACGTTCCAACCAGTACCAGCGATAATCTACGGATCATGTTACGGCCGGAGGGACCGGTGGTCATATCTGCCCTGCTGTTGTCATTGCCAATGAACTTTGTCATTGCCGATGAACTCAAGATTATTAACCCTAGCATTCAAATCCTCTTCGTTGGAACCATACATGTTCAGACTGTTTCGTCTGGCGATATGAGCAGCGCTGACAACATATACAAATCGATTCAAGCTCATCAGGAAACGGCTGCTCGACTGCCTCCGATTGAAAAAGTTTGGACAGTTGACAGTAATAGGCACAGCAAGCAGAGAAAAGAAATATTTGGATCCAGAAAAGAAAGCGAGAGAAAAGTAAGAGAGAGGAAAGAGATAAAACGATGGGAGAATAAAGTAGGAGAGAGGAAAGTAAGAGAGAAAAAAGTAAGAGTGAGGAAAGTAAGAGAGAGAATAGGAAGAGAAGAGGAAGAAGGGATAATGCCACTTCCAGGGGGCAGTGGAGGATTGAGAGAGGAGAGCTATTAACTAATTTCTTCATTAATACCCATTGAATACAGTAAAACTCCCTTTTATAGGGCAATACAACCCAATCCTAACGAACTAATTAACAAACCACTTAATTAATTACCCAACAATCTAGCTAATCTAATCCCAATCTCTATCTGATCATAATGACCTGCTTTTAAAGATAGCGTGAGTGCATGAGTAATGATGAGTATGGGGTACGGTGTGATGAGCAGATGAATAATAATGAGTGTGGGGTATGGTGTGATGGTCAGCTGAATTTTGTTGAGAATTTCAAAATTCTCCTATTAACTTCAATGTTCGACGGGCTTTCGGTCATAATGCAGGTTCGATGGGCAAAGGAGAGCCCAATGTTAGATAGGTCTACACCAATATTAGATGGTCTTAACTGGGCTCAGAGAAGGTCCCAAACCAATTTTGATGGGCTTAGGATTATTAGTCTCCAGGTCGACATGGGCTTTGGCTACCAGCATGACCCCCATGCATTCATGCCTATCCGTCTTCAGCGAGATGAACCACAACTCCGATTCAACAAGGTCCACCTCCGATCCTTCCTTCAGCCTTCAGGTGCCGTAGGGTACGTCAATCGTGGAAAACTATACTAGTGGTGTGTGGGTTCTATGAAGCTGAACCTTGAGGACAAGGTTCTCTGAAGGGGCTGGCAATGTTATGATCAGATAGAGATTGGGATTAGATTAGCTAGATTGTTGGGTAATTAATTAAGTAGTTTGTTAATTAGTTAGCTAGGGTTGGGTTGTATTGCCCTATAAAAGGGAGTTTTACTGTATTCAATGGGTATGAATGAAGAAATTAGTTAATAGCTCTCCTCTCTCAATCCCCCATTCTAGGAGGCTGCCCCCTCGAAGTGGGATTATCCCTTCTTCCTCTTCTCTGTTTCTAGCAGGTCTATACATAATCGTTTCACTCACTTATCCAAAGGAAAAGTAACAGTGATAAATTCCAAGTTGAATGATAATACAAGCCATAATAATCTCTAAAATCTCTAGTTTCAGCCAACGATGCTTCTGGTAATTCTTCAATTTAGCTGTCTTAAGCTAACAAGAGCGGGGAAAGGGAAAAAAAAAAAAAAAGAAGGAAACTTTAAAAAAGATATAATAGAAAACCCATCTCTCGGCCCTCGATAAGAGCAAAAACACAAGCAGTAAGACCGTGGTTTTCTTAAATCGGGAACTGTTCCGAACATTTTCCGTTCTACAAATACTCGTATTTGGGTTTCCAAATCCGTAGCTTTCTGAAAGTAAAGTATAGACAATAAAGTAGGAAAAACGATAAATGCATCAAACAATAAGAGAGAGAGAGGAAGAAATGAATCTATGAGTGATGATGAGCCAGAATATAGAGAGAGAAAGGAAGTGGAGGGAATGAACCTGTGAGTGATGAGAAAGAATGCATCTCCTTCCCTGGACTGAGCTTCGGCAGCCATGGAAATATCTCTGATCACAAGTCTCTCTTCCTCAGGGGTGAGCTCTGAACTACAGATCGGCCCCTCCATCTCGCTTTCGGGTTTCGCCCACCCCTTTGTCCGAAGCTACAATGGTACAACCAACAAGCTCTCTCTCTCTCTCTCTCTCGCTCTGGTTCGCTAATTCCTTTATTCGAAAGGGGTTTTTAGCATTTCAAAGCCCTGTAAAACTTCCAATTTACGCAAACAGGGGTACGTGTCTATATTTTTCACACTTTTCACTTTACCTGAGATGCGTCCACGTGGAAAACTCAAGAACAGTTTTTATTTTTTGGATTCAATACGCATACCCCCTAAAATGCACCTAATATTCCTCATGCCCCCTAAGGTTTTAACAAGTCCATACGCACCCCCTGAAAATTCCACATACCATCCCTACTTTACCTTCCTAAAGCCATTTAAGTCCACACCGCCGACACCGGGTGTTAAATGCTAGAAAATGACCAAACTATCCTTTCTTCTATCTTTTCTAAAATTTGAAAAAATGTAATTAACCTGACCTATTTGCTAAAATTTGAAAAGACCAAAATGCCATCATCTTCTTTTACAATGTAGATACCCAATACTACTACTACCACCACCACCACCACTGCCACCCACCAGTAACACCATCGCCACCGTGAAGCCCCACCTCCAGCACCACCCTTTCCTTCTTATTCTCCTTCTTCTTCTCCTTCTGTTGTTTTTTCCTCATCGCCACCACCACCAAATCCCGACATGGTTCCCCTTCGACCGATATTGAATTGTGGTAATGGTAGTATCGGATCTTTGTCTCCATCTTGTGCAACGTTTTCCCGATTACGTTCTCCGACATGTGTACTCCCGTCGAGAATGCATTCTTCGCTTGTATCACGTACTTCCTATCTCTCATGATTCCTGTGCAAGACTCCCTAAATAGCAGCTTCTCGAACCCCCATTACCTGAAAATGTTAAGATCCCACCACAAAAATAAGGAGATTAATACATAAACCCAAAGATAATTCTTGACAACCCAATTCCAAAACAACACCACTAACAAACAAATCATCAAACATAGAACTTCTGTAACTCCCAATTGAATCCCTAACATTGACTTCAAAAGTTAATAGCATGAATTGCTTGTACTGCCATTCTGCTCTGTTTCTCGCAACTGAAGAAACAGAGAAGGGAAATCATGGGAATTACATTATCGATTCTCTATTCTTAGTAAGTCCTCAAGGATTTTTCCCTTCCCTTATACCAATCGAAGGGATTTTACTCCTCTCCATTTCCCAATCTGTTATTTCTTGTTATTTCCCCTTTGAGAATATGACACGTGTCACTTTTTAATCCAATGGTCATTAAAAAGATCCAACTTTAACCCAACCCCAACCTTAACCTAACCCACCTAACCCATTCTCTCTCCTCTCTCACAACACTGTAAACCATCTCTCCGACAATTCTCCGGCTCAAAGAAGAGAACTCCTTCGTTAGAAATCCAATCAGCTCCAGATTTCAAGCAAGGACAGTAACTCGATTCTCCACTGATTACAGCCCTTAGCATCACCAAGCATCAACAACTGAGTGAAATTTAAAGCTCTAAAATCACATTTGGCCATGACAGTTTCATGGTTCTTTAAGGGGTTGAATTTCATAGCAAAGGAAGACTTATGCAACAAGCACCTGGGGTTTGAGTCGCCCTAAGGTGGGGAATCTTAACTCTAAAGCTTGAGGAACGAATATTGGTGAGGAAGGAGATCGAACCAGAATTTTTGGGGCTGTTACTACCATCCAGAACAGAGCATGGAAAGAGGAAACAGAAGAAGGATCAGAAAAATAATAGGAGAGGAAGAATAAATCAATAGAGGGAAGAGATGCATGCAAGGCTCATGACTGCCATCGTCTTGACCCAAATAAATTTCATTCATTCCAAAAACCAATTTCCATCGTGGGATACATTCCAAACCCTAACCGCAACTTAATCAATTAGATTCCAGGAAAAGTTTCTAGTGGATTCCTGAACTGGATCTTCTATCCCTTCTCCTATCTTTTCTACTTTCCAGGTGAGAACTTTCACTTTTCATCCCTGTGATATCTTGTTTGCCGGAAAATTTTTAACTTCTAGTTTGTGCTTTATTTCAACTTCAATAACAGCATAGATCTTTGAGAAAATTGTTAAAGGTTCTATTACTAATTCAATTTCAAGTTTCCTGTTTCCAGTACAACTCTTCAAAATCTCAGTTTTCTGGTTTTATCTTTTCAATTTGATTTCTTTTATTGATTCTGGTTTCAGTTTGTTGCATTAATTTGATTCTGTTTAAACCTGTCAAATTCTGGAATCACATAGAGAAGTTTTTTTGTTTGTAGATGTATGGTACGACAAGCTGATAGATGGAAACTTCACCATGGACGCCTCGTTGCTCAATCTGGAGCACAGGGCTCCACTCGAGTTCTGCTCTTCATTGAACCATGCCCTCTTTGAATGTCAAAATTTTCTTGGGCATTCTCAATCGGATCCTCTTGGTCAGGTGCTCACCCATGTAAACGAAAATTTTGTGTTGGGAGAGGGGTTTTTTTTTCTGAAAAAATGTTGGTAGAGATTGACGATGAAGGCGTAGGTGCTGACGTGAACCCGCATCTGATTAGAGGAAGAAAGCCTCAATCGGTAGAGGTTAACGATGAAAGCGTCGGAGAGATGGAGAGTCATCGGAGAATCGTGGGAGAGATGGTTTTGCCGTGTTGTTAGAGAGGAGAGAGAATGGGTTAGGTTAGGGTTGGGGTTGGGTTAAGGTTGGATCTTTCATGACGGTTGGATTAAAAAGTGCCGCATGTTGCATTCTCAGAAGGGAAATAACAAGAAATAACAGATTGGGAAATGGAGCGGAGTAAAATCCCAATTGAAGCATTTGGCTTTCAACCAGGAGAAGCAAGACTTTTTATCCTAAACGGTACTGAGGAAAGAAAATTTCTGCTTCTAGCAATGGAAAATAGGAAACCCAAATTTAAATCTAAGTGAGAACCATCTTTCTAGTTTACTTACTTTGAGTAATCCTACGTGGAATCATTCAAACAAAGCTTACTGGACATGGGATTCTGCTCAATTGTGAATTGGGTATAATAAAACAACTCCTGTAGAACCGATTCCAATGCGTTTCCATCGGGCAGATATATATACTCATCGACATCGAAGTAAAAAGTCCAATTCGCAGCGTGTTGGTGCCGATGCAAACAGTCGTTCACCACCAGAAATTGATTAAAATAATATCCATCAAACTCTGATTGCGCCCTATTGTCCTGAATCGTCGCCCTGTCGGCTTACACCCATGGCTCTAGCCATCACTATCGGCGTAACTCCTCTGACATTGTGAAACACGAAATGCGAGCTTGGCCCGTAGAACCAAGCTTGGTAGGCCATCCATTCACTTATCCTCGCAACGGTCAGGTTCCCATACAAGGATGACCCACAATAGCGATACTCGTACTTATACGGAGGGCGATACTTGGTGTCACGTCCTTATCCCGATGTAAGATATTTTACCACATAGGGGTATGATTGGGACAATCACACATCATCCCAACACCTATCAGGATCGCAGATACAGTGTCCCGAGCCATAGCCCACCCTGTCATCACGTTACGACGACAGAAAGGAACGTACCGAAAGGAATAAATCATTCCAATCACAGAGTTAGAAGAGGCGAAATTAAATTCAAATATGTGAAATTATAGAGCATCGGTTCTCTAATGGTAACACATAGTATAATATCATTGTCCGTAACCATTCGATCTCTCCTAATAATTAAACATACAGTTTGTACATGGTCGTGGGATGAATACAGAAATTAAATGATAAATAATTGCCCCAAGGGCACAAATCCTTGGGTGTACATCTACATCCAAGTCACGGTCATCAACTCCACTTGATTCTCATCCAACGGTGCTCGTCAAGAGGTTATCTGCATATAAACTAAAAAGTAGTTGTACAACGGGGTTAGCTACACTAGCTAGTGAGGAAGCAAAGGGGAATGCGCATACATCACACAAACAATATCAAACAGAATGATGCATGCTAATGTTAGATTCATTTTCCACCTAACACACAATTCTATTGGTCAAGTATATGCTACTGTGATAACTCGGGAGACACTGAGGGTCACTTATCCTATCGCCCCAGTGAAACCTCAATTATCACAAGGGGACCTGCGCCGGTAGAAGCCATCATGACCACCCAGTGGCAAACCCCGATAACCATCACTACCCCTGTTCTGGCCTCTCCCACCTCTACAGACCACAGGTGCTCAGACTATCCAACACATAAATCCCTGTTGGTAAGGGTTGTAGCATAAGGGAACAAGCATCCTAGCCGCAGATATACTATATGCAAGTCCTATCATCCTGAGAGGTATTTCGGGTGCATCAACGTCCCATTCCATCTAGTACCCGGGTACCAGCACGGTACAGCATATACAGTTCAGGATGGCATATAACAAATTTTATAATTAAATAAATTGGGGTTCTGGTACTGGCACACTCGGCACCGTAGCCCGATACATTGATGAGCATACTATCACATTCTCAACAGTTCACAATTAAATAAAATGCAATGCGCACCATGCTTATAAATATACTATAGCATGCTTAATGTTGCCAATTATATAATAATCAAACCCAACAAAGTCACCTAGAACCCACTCACCTAACTCGGGTGTAGCCCGGCGTGATTGGCATGAATCTCACCGAACATCGGGTGTCATCCGGCGTGGTTCACATGAATCTCACCGGTGCACCAACCTAGACATACAAAAAAAATCATTAAAACAGGTATAGAGGGGTCCTATGCTAGGCCCTCAAGATTAAAACCAAGTTTCAACCAAGACAGCACGAGCGGACTCATGGGCGGTCTTAGCAGAGGTGAATTCACCCCTGACTCCGTTCAGGCTAAAAGGTAAAATCAGAGCGAGCGGACCCATGAGCGGAACCTCTTACTTGGATCCGGTGGTGCATCCGTTTGACACCTAAGACAATCATAAAAGGGAGCGGATCCACTGGCTGATGTGCTTCTTCAATCTGCCCCTGCATCCGTTCAATTTCCTGAGACAGACCCTAGAGCAACAGGCCCCGGGCGGAGGCAAACAGAGAGAATCCATGCCTTCGTCCGCTCTGGCCAAGGTGCGAGGTTTGTATTGGGCGGACTGACGGGTGGTACCACGATAGATGGATCCGATCGTTCGTCCGTCGACAGTCTCTTCCAGGATTCCAAAGAGTTTCAGCTCCAGCTTGAAGCTTGGAGCTCCTTAGCACCTCAGGGTCATGGAGGGGGTGTCTAAGCCTTCCTAGGGTCACTAGATTCTAGGCACACCTCATGGATCCAAGATCCTACAAGGTTTGGTCTCAATTGGGGTCCAAAGGTTGGGTTTTCAAGTTCAACCAGGGATTCAACAGCCATGGCTGTAAATGCAGCATTAAGGGGTTCAAACCGGATCTAGGTCAGCTCCATTAGAGCTCTGTCTAGGGACCGAACTCCACCTTGAGTCCCAAATGGAACCCTAGGTCCGTCCAAGCTCAAGGAATCTACCAAAACACAAAGGGAAATGGGGGAGAGTTAGGTTTGGGGAGCTTACCTTGGTGGGATCCTCCAATGGAGGAGTGGGGTCCAAGGCTAGGTGAGCCCCCTTGGCCTCTTCCCTTCCTTTCCATTTCTTCTCCTTCACCTTCTTCTTCCTTCTTTGTCCAGTTAACAAGAGAAGGAGATGTGGGGCAGCCAGCCATTTTGGCATAGCTCGCATCTTCTTCCCTTCCCCTTCTACTTCTTCCCTCTTTCCTTCCTCCTCCTCCTTCTTCTCTTGTCTCTTCTCCTCCACGGTTTTGGGGAGGGGGAGAGATATGAGAATAAAGGGGTTCTCTTAGCTTTAAGAGGGGGTAGAAGGGTCCTTAGGGTGTGTTTGGTTAGGGGTCTTAGAATGTAGTTGGGTCCTTAGGCTTAAAATGGGTTTTGGGTTAGGCATTAGGCCATGTTTGGTCCAAGTCATGGCCCTTAGGTCCATATAGTTAAGTATGGTCTGTTTGGATTGGGTCCAAGACTCTCTTAGACTTATTAGCCCTTAGGTCTAGTTTGGTTCTAGTTAGGTTATTAAAACCCATTATCTCCCTAAGTTAGGCTTTGTGGGCCCCACCTACCCAATAAATGGTAAGGGCAGGGGTCCACATGGTCCAAGGGTTCAATTAGGGTGTCCGAGACATGGGTATGTGGGTCCCACAGGAATATAATCTAAAAAGGCAGATGACAGCACGGGCGGATCCTCGAGCGGATTCAGTAAGAGTGAGTCCGTTCATAACTCCGGTGCTTTTGTCATGGCCCAAACTTTGAGGAAAGTTGCGGGGCTTTGGCCCACACTTCCAGGCCTTCGAGGGGGTTCTTATTATAATATTTTCAGTTCGAGGTCATTAGTGTTGACCATGGTCATAAGGCATTATCCATTGGGTAAGGTCTGGATTGTCCCGGGATATAAGGGGATATTTAGGGTGCGGATGTAACATCCCCCTAACCTTATTAAAAATTTCATCCTCGAAATTTGAGGCAACCCGGGTCTCAAGAGCAAAGGCTTGTTGAACAACAATACCTCCAAAATACCCACTACTTGAACTAAGTCAAGGTCGGGTCAAGGTAAGGTAGTGTCCAGTTGACACAACAAGTCAGGTTCCACACTTACTTCCGTACATGGTCACCTTACCACAGGGGTGTGGTCCACAATAGCCTTGACTCTATTTGATTCTAGAGCCGGTGGTCATAACATACTAGTAGGTCAAAGGGTATTACTTGGTCTAAAATCTAGGGAACTTTCCTGTTCTAGGTGGCCTAGTCTAGTGTGTAGGGCACCACTCTGACCTTCATAACTCTAGTCACATTTGGGTTACAGGACTCAACCTGTCTAGTCTCCACTATAGGGTTCACACTCTGAATGCTTTCACTTCTGGTTATCTTATTACCTCACCCAACTTTAGAATGAGTTGGAATATTGATGGAATCTCCTATTGTTCACTCCCAGTACGGAGGGAACGCATTTGGTGACCCATTACTCCATTCATATCTGTCGTTGGAGAAGGTCTTGTTACATCCTTCAGTTTTAGCTTTCAAGGTCTTTAAACCCATCTCACAGTGACTCCACGGGGAAAAGTCCTTTATGGTTCTCCTTCGAGAGCCAAACAACCTCCTATGGTAGGTCTAAGTCAACTCATGCTAATTAATTTACCCAGTCCTTATCAAGTTTATTTACCATTAACCCGTGATCAACATGACCAAGGGTCTAGGTTCAACTAAGTGACCACAGCAAGGCCAAGGTAAGGTTAAACTTGTAGTACCAGAGAATCACTCTAGCCACACAAGTCCAAGGTCTTAAGGGACATATATATATATAAACATATATCACATCAATTCATATGCAAAGATTTAAGAATTACATTCATACCCCTATGAACATATCTGTCACTTAGGTCAAATCACAAGAACAAAAGTTCTCGAGTACGGTTTACTAAGTCTTTTTGAAAGGTCAACTTAAGGTGTAGGACTCCCTCTATGAGTCTAAACATAGTTTGGAGGAACCAAGTAAAGTAAAAATAGAGTTGTCACTAACTCATGTGTCATGAATGGCCTCCAAATACACATGGCCCTTGTGGCTCATTTGATTGAACTAGTCCAAGCCAGCCTATTACCTTTCCTTACCTAATATCTACCCACAGGGTTAGGCTTCCTATCCATACGGCCTGAGTCCATTAATCTACGAGGTCTAAGGGTCTTCATCCCCAAGAGTAGCTCTCCTCCCTTTTTGGTAAGAGGGGAGTCACAGCGCACACTATTGCCTGTCATTCCTTATCGGCTGGTCTGGCCGACGTAGGCCCAAGAATATAAACATCATGGTTTGCATCTAAGGTAAGCAATTAACCATGAATGGGCCAAGCAAAATGGGTGTCCAACCTAGGGTATAGGCATTGAATCATCACACAAGGGGGTGGTCAAAAGGTCTCTAATGCCTAGGAGCTAAACTCTAAAAGAATAGCGAGCGGACTCACGAGCGGTATCAGTGCTCTGGTTCCGTTCATGTTTCCTTCGCAAGACAGGGAGAGCGGACTAACGGGAGGATGCAGAACATGAATCCGTTCATTTGTCCGTTCGTAGAAGGTCAAAAGTCTAAGAGAATATGAATCCATCGGATCTACGGGCGAACTCATGGTGGTGGATCCGTTCATTGATCCGGCCAGTTATAACATCACAAATTTTCAAATTTTTAAGCGGGGCGGATTGACGAGTGGAGTCACAATAACTGATTCCATTCGTTCGTCCGTTTGAGGAATTTCAACAAAAATGGAACCGAGAGTTTCAAAACTCACTTTGGCTCCAAGAGAAAACACAACCGCAGGGAAAGGAAGAAAGGCTCTACAGATTTCTTGAGGAGTTCTCTTGCAACTTCAAGCCTCAAAGATCACTTCTCAATCGATCAAGGTAAAATTTCTCTTCTCCATTTTCCTTTCAATTCTCTATTCTTCTCATTGAGAGATTCCACTTGTGTCTCTTCATCTTCTCCTTCATTTCTTCTTAGACTTGTGATCATTCATTCCAAGTATGATCATGTCTTGACTTTACTTGCATTCTTATGGCCATATATACCATGTTCATGCCAAAATCGATTTAGACTAAGGCCTTTGGGTTTGATTCAAGCTCTAACTATCAATGCCACCATAGGGACAGCTTCTTACTTGTTCATTGCCTTCTTCTCAAGCATTTTAAAGATTGCTTAACTTGTTTAGTTAATTATCTTGGATCGGTCCTAATCCTTGATTGGATAAACTCTTCAATTCCTTAATACTTGAGAAATCTTTCAAGATCCTATTTAATCCATTACATGTACCTAGACTTTGCCAAATCATTTCATTGATATACCATGAAGTACATTTCTTATACATTGTATAACAGTAGATAAAATTCTTGGAGTCTATCTTCTTTTCTTGATAGTTCATCCTCTTAATGTATTCCCAAATGCATTTTATATTCTTGGAATTACTTGCACAATTCTTGGCATTCATTTTTTTCCTCAACAAATGATTCTTGTCTCATGTTGGGATATTCCATTCCATAACTTGTTTATTTGACATATAATGGGGTGTAAGATAATCCACATATGCTCATTGCTTACATCAGCCCTATCCTTCACATCCACACATAAGGGGTTACACGTGGGGCTTTGTTTGCATAATATTCTTGTCTCTTCGCCTTGCCCCAAACACATCTCCAATGATTTTCCATGTTCCCATTATATATATTATCATGGCCTATATATATCCTTTTGATCATGTGTAATCATCTCTTCAAATCATCTCCACATGACTTAGGCATTTTACTTTTCCAAACTTATTTACCAATCACATACATCATTATTCCCCCTTGGCTTATCTTCTTGCTATTCTACTTGGTATTGCCTCATGTGTGCAGGTGGCCTCATGGCCCCAAAAAGAAAGAGGGACACTGCTATTGTGCCTGCCATTCCTATCACCCACCAGGTGCCTCAGTTGACCACTGAAGGGGCCGAGGGACATTCCTGGGGACGTCTTTTTAGCAAGAGAATCCTCATGGAAAGGGACATAACAGTGGAGGAATTGTTGGCGTACCAAGTGGAGACTAGATTTGAGAGGTTGGAGTGGTCCAACATGCTAATTCTGCCCGAGTCCTACTACCTTGCCCTGATCAGAGAGTTCTACTCAAACTTGCTGCTGTCTGAGGGGGATGATGGTGATCTCAGACTGACTACTCTGGTTATGGGAGTCGCCATCAGCTTTACCACTGAAGAGTTGGGGATCATCCTTGATGTTTCAGCAGAAGGGAAAAAGGTCTACTATTCTTCGGACGGCCACCCAAACCAAAGCCTGCACCTGGAAGAGAGTAAAGAGTTGTTCCAAGTTCTAACAAACAACCGCTACAAGAAGAATAAAGATTTCTCCAAGTTTCCTCCTTCCCAGCGGGTCCCAATTTTCATTGCCAAAACAAATTTGGTTCCCTCCAAGGCACGTAGCGTAAATCCCTCTCTGATGTCCGTGGTATTAGCTCACTCCCTATATACTGGCCAACCTTTTTGCCTCCCTTATATAATTATGAAGCACATAGCTCGCACTGTTATGGATCCCATTCGGAATCACGCATTGCCCTATAGTCGATTACTCACTTAGGTTTTCCTCTGCTTCGAGGTTGATCTGGACCAGGAACCCAAAAAGTCAAGCACTCAGGAGCCTATCGGGTTCGATGTGCTGCGAGAGATGAACCTATACCCTACTTATGACAGTGCAGGAAAACAGATTCAGCATGGTAAGGAAAATGGATCAAAGATGATGAGGAAAATGACAGTGATGCCGATTCTGAGCTCAGGGGTCCCAAACCATTCGCAGCAGGTACCTCAAGGGTCATAGGGGGAGGTGATGACTTATCAATGGCCATCAAGCGGCTGGGCGTGTGAATGGCAGATGGCTTCAACAGGATCGGGAAATAACTAAATGCCCAAGCTTGGCGTATAGCGGATATAGAGCGAGGGATAGACAACATCAATTTCTTTCTCGGTCGCGGTGGTAACGATAGTGCCGACGACCGTCAAAAATTATCTTATCAATTCTCTTAATCTCTTGCCCTCGATGGGTACTTTGTGGAACTATTTTCATTTTATTTTCCTTTAGTCTCTTGCATTTCTTTTCTCTTCTCCTTTTCTTTTGATCAAATAGTGTGAAAACTCTGGAAACCTTCAAAATTAATAGATGTATATATTGATCTTGCGTAGCTACTATCAGGTGTTTTAGGTCAGATAGGTGAAATATGATATTTAAACTAGAGAGGGCACAGGTATGCCCAAATAGGGAATGATACAATCATGGTTGGATTCGAAAATCTGGGTTAAGCAGAAAAGAATCACAAGTATCAAATGGTGAAGAACACTAGTTGCCTCTAGGAAAATTGAATTCTTTGAAATGGTTGCATTTAGCGTCATATATATATATATATATATTTAATTCTCTCTTTAAGGTCATTGTGGATTATTATGGTTGGTTAAGTTTAATCCATTACTGTTCATAAGTTATAACATATATATACCCATCTACTATCTATTTAAGATTCAACCAAGCAATTACACAATTGTAGCTTAAAACAACCTATATTTCAAGTTCTAAGTTTCATGTTGCCGATTATCATCTAGGTTCTTGTTTTCACTCCAATCAGTCTTCTCCCTAAGTCTGCACATAATTATTAATGTTCTTGAGATTTTTAACTTAGAACCTAATTGTGGAGAGTAAATCAAAAGGTTACGTTGGACTGTGGTTGGTGTAGAGCATCATTACGCTTTGATACCACTCTGTCACGCTCCTATCCCGATGTAAGATATTGTACCACATAGGGGTATGACTGGGACAATCACACATCATCCCAACACCTACCAGGATTGCAGATACAGTGTCCCGAGCCACAGTCCACCTTGTCATCACGTTACGATGACAGAAAGGAATATACCAAAAGGAATAAATCGTTCCAATCACAGAGTTAGCGGAAGCAAAATTAAATTCAAATATGTGAAATTATAGAGCATCGGTTCTCTAATGGTAACACATAGTATAATATCATTGTTCGTAACCATTCGATCTCTCCTAATAATTAAACATACAGTTTGTACATGGTCGTGGGATGAATACAGAAATTAAATGATAAATAATTGCCCCAAGGGTACAAATCCTTGGGTGTACATCTACATCCAAGTCACGGTCATCAACTCCACTTGATTCGCATCCAACGCTGCTCATCAAGAGGTTATCTACATATAAACTAAAAAGTAGTTGTACAACGGGGTTAGCTACACTAGCTAGTGAGGGAGTAAAGGGGAATGCACATACATCACACAAACAATATCAAACAGAATAATGCATGCTAATGTTAGATTCATATTCCACTTAACACACAATTCTATCGGTCAAGTATATGCTACTGTGATAACTCGGGAAACACTGAGGGTCACTTATCCTATCATCCCAGTGAAACCTCAATTATCACAAGTGGACCTGCGCCGATAGAAGCCATCATAATCACCCAGTGGCAAACCCCGATAGCCATCACCACCCCTGTCCTGGCCTCTCCCACCTCCACAGACCACAGGTACTCAGACTATCCAACACATAAACCCCTGTTGGCAAGGGTTGTTACATAAGGGAACAAGCATCCTAGCCGTAGATATACTATATGTAAGTCCTATCATCCCGAGAGGTATTCCGGGTGCATCAACCTCCCATTCCATCTAGTACCCGGGTACCAGCACGGCATAGCACATACAGTTCAGGATGGCATATAACAAATTTTATAATTAAATAAATTGGGATTCCGATACCGGCATACCCGACACCGTAGCCCGATACATTGGTAAGCATACTATCACATTCTTAACAGTTCACAATTGAATAAAATGCAATGCGCACCATGCTTATAAATATACTATAGCATGCTTAATGTTGCCAATTATATAATAATTAAATCCAACAAAGTCACCCAGAACCCACTCACCTAACTCGGGTGTAGCCCGGCGTGATTGGCATGAATCTCACTGAACATCGGGTGTCATCCGGCGTGGTTCACATGAATCTCACCGGTGCACCAACCTAGACATACAAAAGAAATCACTAAAACAGGTATAGAGGGGTCCTATGCTAGGCCCTCAAGGTTAAAATCAAGTTTTAACCAAGATAGCACAAATGGACACATGGGCAGTCTTAGTAGAGGTGAATTCGCCCTTGACTCCGTTCAGGCCAAAAGGTAAAATCAGAGCGAGCGGACCCACGAGCGGAACCTCTTACTTGGATCCAGTGGTGCATCCATTCGACACCTAAGACAATCATAAAAGGGAGCGGATCCACGACGGATGTGCTTCTTGGGTCTGCCCCTGCATCTGTTCAATTTCCTAAGACAGATTCGAGAGCAACAGGCCCTGGGAGGAGGCAAATAGAGAGAATCCATGCCTTCGTCCGCTCAGGCCAAGGTGCAAGGTTTGTACTGGGCGGACTGACGGGCGGTACCACGATAGATGGATCCGATCGTTCGTCCGCCAACAGTCTCTTCTGAGATTCCAAAGAGTTTCAGCTCCAGCTTGAAGCTTGGAGCTCCTTAGCACCTCAGGGTCATGGAGGGGGTGTCTAAGCCTTCCTAGGGTCACTAGATCCTAGGCTCACCTCATGGATCCAAGATCCTACAAGGTTTGGTCTCAATTGGGGTCCAAGGGTTGGGTTTCCAAGTTCAACCAGGGATTCAACAGCCATGGCTGAAAATGCAACACTAAGGGGATCAAACCGGATCTAGGTCAGCTCCATTAGAGCTCCATCTAGGGACCGAACTCCACCTTGAGTCCCAAATGGAACCCTAGTTCAGTCCGAGCTCAAGGAATCTACCAAAACATAAAGGGAAATGGGGGAGAGTTAGGTTTGGGGAGCTTACCTTGGTGAGATCTTCCAATAGAGGAGGTGGGGTCCAAGGCTAGGTGAGCCCCCTTGGCCTCTTCCCTTCCTTTCCATTTCTTCTCCTTCACCTTCTTCTTCCTTCTTTGTCTGATCAGTAAGAGAAGGAGATGTGGGGTAGCCAGCCATTCTGGCATAGCTCCCATCTTCTTCCCTTCCCCTCTCATTCCCCTTCCCCTTCTACTTCTTCCCTCTTTCCTTCCTCCTCCTTCTTCTCTTGTCTCTTCTCCTCCACGGTTTTGGGGAGGGGGAGAGTTATAAGAATAAAGGGGTTCTCTTAGCTCTAAGGGGGGGGGGGGGGGGTAGAAGGGTCCTTAGGGTGTGTTTGGTTAGGGGTCTTAGAATGTAGTTGGGTCCTGAGGATTAAAATGTGTTTTGGGTTAGAGATTAGGCCATATTTGGTCCAAGTCATGGCCTTTAGGTCCATATAGTTAAGTAGGGTCTGTTTGGATTGGGTCGAAGCCTCTCTTAGACTTATTAGCCCTTAAGTCTAGTTTGGTTCTAATTAGGTTATTAAAACCCATTATCTCCCTAAGTTAGGCTTTGTGGGCCCCACCTACCCAACAAATGGTAAGGGCAGGGGTCCACATGGTCCAAGGGTTCAATTAGGGTGTCCAGGATACGGGTATGTGGGTCCCACAGGAAAATAATTCAAAAAGGCAGATGACAGCACGGGCGGATCCTCTAGCGGATTCAGTAAGAGTGAATCCGTTCGTAACTCCGGTGCTGTTGTCATGGCCTAAATTTTGAGAAAAGTTACGGGGCTTTGGCCCACACTTCCAGGTCTTTGAGGGGATTCTTATTATAATATTTTCAGTTCAAGGTCATCAGTGTTGACCATGGTCATAAGGCATTACCCATTGGGTAAGGTCTAGATTGCCTCGGGGATATAAGTGGGGATATTTGGGGTGCGGATGTAATACTTGGTCTCGTCGTAAGATCCTAGTAGAGTGAGTTCAAGCAAATGGAACAACTAGAGAGACTAGAGAAGCCCTTGTTGCTGCTTAAGCAATCCTTCTCAAGGCGATTCACATTCTCAGCACCGAAAAGCTTCCCCTCTTGTGAACCCATAAAATTTTCTTACCTACTACTCACTTGTAGAAAGGTTGGATTGCTAAGAGCATGGTGGGGCAGGGAAGATTGGAGATGGTGGTGGCGGGGTCGCAGATGAGCGAGAGAAGGAGGGTTAGAGGTGGTAGTGGTGGCGGCGAGGAAAAAATAGCAGAAGGAGAAGAAGGAGAAAAAGAGAAGATAATGATTTGAGGAAGATGAGGGCATTTTGGTCTTTTCAAATTTTAGCAAATAGGTCAGGGCAATTTGGTCTTTTCAAATTTTAGAGAAGATAGAAGAAAGGGTAGTTTGGTCATTTTTAGCATTTAACACCCGATGTGGACTTAAATGGCTTTAGGAAGGTAAAGTAGGGGTCGTAGATGGAATTTTCAAGGGGTGCATGTGGACTTGCCAGAACCTTAGGGGGGCATGAGAAATATTGGGTGCATTTTAGGGGGGTATGCATATTTAACCTTTGTTTTTGGTAAGTAGAGTATATTATAGATAATGTGAGAGTTCATGGCTGAATATTACAAAGATCACAAAGCCATGGAACGAAAATGGGCCAAACCATCCTCGATAGGGCCCTCCTTGCCAGGGAGTCAGCAACGCTGTTAATCTCCCTTGGTACAAAGTTAAAAGAACAAGACACAAAACAGCTTGAGAGGTGTAGAATATCCTCCAAGACAACCCTCAAAAGTAGGGGTGAAGAAGTAATCCCTTTCTATAAAAAGGAGCTAACCTCTCTATTGTCCGACTCAATAACTATCTTCTCGTAACCTTCGAAAATAGCCTCCAGTAGAGATGATCGAATGGCTAAGGCCTCCTCAGTTGCGATGTTTGAAAAAGAAGATGCGATGGAGATAGCATGTAGGGGAGAGCCATTTGAGTCATGACTGACAAAGCCCAAACCATCATGCGATGAGTTTGGTAACAAACTAGCAAATATGAACCCACCTCAGTATAATACCTTATCTAGAAAGAAAAGGGGGGGGTAACAAATACGAACCCACCTCAGTGTAATAGCCTTTCTAGAAAGAACAAGGGCCGGCCGGGGGGTAGAAGGCTCTCTCTTACACACACATCAAGGTCCTAATTCATGCCAAACTTAAGGGCACCCTAAAATCAACCTAACTTTTAATAATTGTGAATCACATGGTTCTTCCAAAAATAGAACGATGATACGCTTGTTACCAGGGTTTTAAAAGTATCGGTAGGTATCATATCGGCCGATACATATGCATATCGGTATTAGTAGGTATCAATGCGTATCGGTATCGATGTGTAACGATACGTACCGATATTGGTGGGTATTGATACAATACTTATTTTTCAAAAAAGTTTGTATCGACCGATACAATCTGATATGGGGATGATAAGGGACCGATACGATTAAGATACACTTGATATGCCTACTTTAAACCTGCAAAACAAAAGCTGTGAGTGAGATACGAAACTGAGAGCAGACGAGCAGCCGAAGGCCTTGGAAACTTGTTTACTCTTTAATATGAGTTGGAGAAAATCATTCAACATATAAAACAACCTTAATCATCACCATTTCAACAAGTTTTGGGGACTTATAGTGCTCAAAACAGTTTTTCTTACTTTTTTTGTGTTATGCATCACTAGATTAGGTAAAAATGACTCAAATCATTGCATCAAACTGATATATATTTACATATTAAATAATAAGGTGTTTTATGCTTCAAAACTGTATTTTATATGTATCATAAGCACATCCATAAGCAGGGGTTCGAGTCTGGAAACAGCCTCTCTGCAAAAGCAAGGGTTTGGCTGCGTACATTATGACTCGCAGTGGCGGGAGCCTCATGCATTGGGAACTCCCTTTTCCATAAGCACATCCATGCATTTCTTAACTATTTTCATGTTTATCTTTAGCGTATCTTGGACATCTCCAATACGATACGATACGTCTCTTAAAATCACACCTTCGATACGATACTTGATACTGATACTTAAATCCTTGCTTGTTACCATGAAACACTTTTGTCCAATAATAAGTAACTACGAATGCATACTGGATGCTGATTTATGTTGTAGCTGTTGGGCAGTCAAGGAGGATGTAATTGAAATCTAAAAATATTACATCAAGACCTGCACAAACTTAGAATGCAACATGTTATCTACAAAAGAATACATTACAACATGGCCTCTAACCAAGTACTCTTCATGAGAAATCATAGGCCCCTATAAAAAAATTAAAAGCACATGGTGTGCATCATCTTCAATGGAAAAGTCCATGTTGCAACACTACTTGTTATACCCAAATATAACCATCCAATCGGGTCATGCAACATCAATAAGGTATCCTAGGCCATATGTGGCCAGAGATTCATCGGATCACTTCCTAGATCAAGACCAATAAGGAATCTGCCATAAGCAGCTCCGTACGACATGTGAGCATGGAATGAACTTCTCCCATTGTCTACTCATTCCTATAAGGGAACTACTAAAATAGAATCAGGGGAGAAAAAGGAAAGAAGACTCATCCTCTTGAAGAAACTCAACTAGCGATATTCTTACCAAGAATAGAATCTTCCATATTGGGACTCTCTCAAGGAACGCCTCTACTAAGCACTGGCCCTATATATACTGGCCTCATACCTAAGCATCTTCACTATTCTCAATTGTTGCTCAGAGAGATCTGACTTAGACATCGGAGAGTCCCCTGCTAGTGCAAACCTGTTCTCTGGTGTCCATTTTACTCTTCTGTGCAGGTACAAACTCAAGAAGATTCCTAGTGGAGATTTCTCAACGCAATAGTTTGGCGCCGTCTGTGGGAAGCGATTACCAAGCATCTCAACCCACTTGAATTCTCTACCAATGACTAGATTAAATTGCAGCAATGCAGGAGGAAACTGGCCTCCACTAGAAATGTCACACCCCTATCCCAATAAGGGATAAAATATTATAAAAGGGGTATGACTAGGATGCCTCCCAACATCCTAATCACCACCAGGATCACCGATGCAGTGGCTTACCTCACAGTCACACAGTCGAGAATCAGGGCTGATATCAGAGTAGCGGAAGACTTAAAATAAATACCGCTGATTCTCATTAGGGAAATAACTACAGTGATATTACATATATAAAAGGTTATCTTTGAGTACAACACTTAGTCTAAAAGTTACTACACTAAAAGATGATTTAAATTACAAAGAAAAAGAGAATATTACATCGAAATATAGCAACACATGCAGCATTAAACAAAGAAAACCATTAAAATATCAATGTCCATAAACCAGCTTTCGCATCATCCAAGTCCTCCATCGCACCTCGATATAAACCTATAACACATTCTAACAAAAGGGTTCCCAGAGGGGTGAGCTTCCACTAGCCCAATGAGCAGAAAATTAAACCACACACACACAACAAATATGAGACTGCAAGCCGAACCTGATGAGAAAACATCATTGGCATCCTATATCATCAATGATGACTCACACGTCAGATCCGATTTACAGTCATGCAACATACACAGTAATATGATATACAATATGAATAATGATAAACGATGATGATGATGATGATGAGATGTAATGTATGTATGGATGCTATGCTGTGTAGAGTAATGAAATTGTATCCCTGGTACCGGAACACACCCTCGATCCCCAATGATACAACACCATTAATCTACGACATAGTAGAGCCATATCCTTGGTACCGAAACTTACCCTCGATCCCCAATGATATAACCCTAACTACGTTAGTAGAAGCCTGTCGGTCCCAGAACACACCATCGCTCTCCCAACAAATCTCCAATAATCTCAACCACGGTACCAGAACTTATCCTTGATCCCCGGGCTGGATTATCAGTAAGGCGATACGGTGTAGGAACTTACACATCTACCTCCCGTATCCCTTTAACACAAAATTACAAATTTCAATATTGTGCAAAATGCAATATGAATCTATTGTGTCGAGAGGTATTCCGGGTGCATCAACGTCCCATTCCATCTATCACCCGGGTACCAGCATGACACAGCATATAACAGGCTAAATATAATACATGATGAGAAACATTAAACAATCACATTATCATTTTATCCATTTTCAATACAATCACCACATATAGCCATCAACTAACATTCACACGATCATAACCATAGTTAAATAATGCAAATATGCGTTATGAATGAAGTATGACAAGTAAAATGATTGCAAATGAAACATAGAATCATTTAATAAACAAACAAAGTCCAATCCCCACTCACAATATGCTTGCTTGTCGTTTGATGTGTTTGATAAGATTTGCCTTGGTGCACGTACTCCTGTACCAGTTATGAAGTCTGAGGATGCGTGAGAATATTGTTAGAAGTGCATAGGTAGGTCCTATGAGGGGTCCTAACAATTTATTTGAAGTTTGGGTCAAGATAGCAGGGGCGGATGAAGGAAAACGGAGTTAGCCAGGTGAGTTCGGTCGCGCCCCCGCCTCCATTTTTTTGAAATCTGAGAAGATTTCTACCTTCAGCCTTTCGTCCATGGAACCACAAGGGTCCCAGGGTTAGGGAGGTGAGTCCAACCCTTCGTTGGAGGTCCAAAATACATAATCCTTTATAGGACTTAGAGGATTCAAGGGATTGGATCCAACTCCAAGGTTTTCCCCAAGTGTTACTATTGTGTATAGCAAAACAAAAACTTCCTAAGCCAATTACTTTCAATCTTCACCCCTATAGGTGTTATGGTTTTTAGGATCCTATGAGGATCACCTCAAGGTCCAATAAGATTACTAAGGCCTAGCCTAAGCATTAGTCTTGGGATTCACGGGTTTGGAATCACTTTTGGGCTTTTTCATTTTTAGGTTGAGATCACAAGTCCCTTAGGATAGCAAGGGGTTTTGATGGCATCAAGGGTAGACCTTGGCATCACAATAAGTCACTTGATTAGTATATTTAGGGGGGTACTTTAGGTGGTAATTAACCCCTATTAAGATTTATTAAGTCTTACACAAGCAGCCACAGTGTGGGCGAAGTTACCGATTACAATCATGTTCCTAAGTTGCTGTCAAAATATATCAGCTGAGTTTAGAACCACTTTTGAGGGTCTTTTATTTGGATTTGATCCATGGTTTTTTCATAGAAAATGTAGTCCTTCGAGTCTACTTCACAACGCAACTTGAATCGCATTGATACAATATGTATAGATAAAGTTATGGCCAAAACACTGAATAGTGGTCATGCTATAACACTGCGGGCGGATCCACAAACGGATTCTGTGGGAGTCCGCTCGTGCACCCGGTCGAACCCTGAGACACACCCGAGACACACTCAAGGGAGCAGATCAACGGGCGGATGCACGATGGTTAGTTTGGTCCTTAGTCCGCTCGTAGCAGGAATGGGTTTTTCAAGTCCGAACTTCATCCAAATTGATCCCCAATGCCCCCAATGGCTTCAAGGGCTTGTAGGGATGACTTCCAAGATTTATTAAGGTCCCAAATATCCTAATGGCACAATACATTAAGCCATCTATGGTCTATGTCCAATTCCAAAACCCAAACTTAGATTTTTGGGTGAAATCTATAGGTTTTCATGGCTTGGGTTAAATGGCACTTCAAAGAGAGGTGAAAGGGTATGCGAAGGCATCCCAAAGGGTCTAAAATCATCCCTCCAACAAGAGCATTGGGTCCCAAATGGAACCCAAGCCAAATCCAAACTCCAAAATCCCAAAACCTAACTAGAAATTAGAGAAATAGAGAAATGGAGGAGGAGAGATAGCTTACCTTCAAGGGAGGCAGCAAGCACAAGGCTAGGTGAGCCTTCTTTAACCTCCTTCCTTCTACTTCTTCTTCTCCTCTTCCTTTCTTTCCTTTCTTCTTTCCCTATCCGGACAGCAAGAGGGGAGGAAGAGAATGTGAGTGGGGGAGTTGAGTTCTCCTTCCCCTTCTCTCCTTCTCCTTCTCCTTCTTTTTCTTCTTTCTTCTCCTCTCCTATGGTTTGGGTAAATGGGAGAAATGGGAAAAACTTAAGAGGTTTCTCCTCTATTTACCCCCCTTAAGGCTAAACTAAATAACAAAATGTAAACTACCTAAACTACCCTTACCTTTATTCCCTTTTCCCTACAATAAGCCATGGTCCAACTATTGGGCCAAGATTAAACCCATGGTCCTTGAACCACATGCTTCTCTTGAACCAACCCAACTTCTCAAACTTAAAAAGAACCTATTGGTTATTAAAATGAAATGGGCCTTAGGGCATGTTTGCCTAGGTCCTTTAAACCCCAAAATTCATTTTAACTTAAATTGGGCCTTAGGGTCAGTTTGGCTAGGGTTCTTAGGTCCAATTGGTTTGGTTATGTTTGGCTCAACTTAAGGCCCAAAAATGTGTTTTAGTCTAGGGCTTGTTTGGTTTGGTCCAATTGAAAGAAAAATCATTATTTGTTTTAGTTAAGCCATGTGGGCCCCACAACATAGCAAAATCAACATTCAAAGATCAAGGGTGGGGTCCACCATGTCCGGGGGCATAGCCCTGAGGTTTAGGACATAAGGACCTGGGCCCCACACAAGAAAACAATAAAAACCAGCATGACAGCATGAACGGATTATCGGTCGGACTCACCAGCAGTGGATCCGATTGTTGGTCTGTTCCTGCTGTCAAGGCCGAAATCAACAATAGAGGATGTGGGGCTTTGGTCCACCTATCTAGGACTTCAAGGGGACACTTATAATAATATTTTAAGTTCACAGTCATAGGTGTTGAATATTGCCACCATGGCATTACCCTTTGGGTAAGGTCTAAATTGCCCCGGGGTATTAGGGTATATTTTCGATGCGGGTGTAACATCCCTCCAACCTTACTAAAAATTTCTTCCTCAAAATTTGACGTGTCTGGCGATCCGAATAGATGAGGATACTCCGACCGCCTTTCATTTCCTTATCACCTAGATGCTCCTTCCAAATGATTACACCACTTCACCTTCACATAGTGGATGGATCGGTTATGAAGGTGTAAAATCTTAGTATCCAGAATCTTCTCAGGCAGTTCCTTGTAGGACATATCTACTGCGAGCTCTGGTGGTTTCTGAGATAGAACATGGCTCAGGTCATGGTCATACTTCTGCATCATGAACACGTGGAAGACGTCATGCACACCACCTAAGGATGGCAAGAGTGCCAACCGGTAAGCCACCGGCCCGATTCCTTTCAAAGATCTCTTACGGCCCAATAATTCTCGGGCTTAACTTGCCCATTGTTGCTGATCCGCATCACCCCTTTCGTCTAGATTGGGCTGCCTTGATTTGCTCGCGAATCAAATCCACCTTCTCACTTGTTGACTGGATCAACTCGGGATCAAGGATGCGACGTTCATCCACTTCATCCTAGTACAGGGGCGTCTGACACTTCTTCCCACACTGAACTTCGAAAGGTGCCATCCCAATACTGGCTTGGTAACTGTTGTTATAAGCAAACTCAATGAGTGGGATGTGCTCATCCCAACTGCCTTGCATGTTAATAGCGCAGGCCCGAAGCATATCTTTCAAAGTTTGAATGGTTCTCTCCGACTGTCCATTTGTCTGAGGATGGAAGACCGTACTAAAACTCTGCAAGGTACCCATTGCCTTCCGTAACCCACTCCTGAACTTTGATGTAATTCTGGGATCATGGTCAGAGATGATACTAACTGGTACTCCAAGCAGTCAAATCACTTTGTCAATATGCAAGTGAGCTAGCTTGTCCATCGAGTAAGTGATCCTCATAGGGATGAAATGAGCTGTCTTCATCAACCTGTCATCACCACCCATCTGGCATTGACGTCTCTAGGTGTACGTAGGGTTGTAAATGGATAACCAAAAATTTGAATTCGATCTACATCCGTATCCATTTTGGAGCATCCGAATTCTTTTAGAGATATCCGAAAAAAATCTGAATACTTCGATAAAAATCTGAATCCGAATACTTAATTATAAAAACTTAAGTAAATAATGATCTTGAGGGTTTTTTAAGATTCAACAGGTTCTAGAATATGAGGGAAAGAGAATTATGATCTAAAACTATGGATTGAGAGTGAATTGTATCCACTAGGGGGAGGAAGGTTCGGGTTACACAAGGCAAAGGTGTAAACGGATGGTCAAAAATCTGAATTCGATTCGCATCCGAATCCATCCGAATCCGTTTAGAGGTATCCGAATTCGACAATGAAATATCCGAATCCGATTACATCCGATCCGTATCCAAGCCGAGTCTGATCGGTTTACAGGCCTAGGTGTACGGGGTAACCCAGTGATGAAATCCATGGTAACATGCTTCCATTTCCATTCTAGAATGGGCAATGACTGTAAAAGGCCATGAGGTTGCTGCCTATCCGTCTTCATCTACTGACATGTGAGACATCTTGCCATAAATTTAGCTACCCCTCTCTTCATCCCACTCTGCTAATAACACTCTTTTAAGTCTCGGTGGCTACCTGGCTGAATTGGATAAGGAGAATCGTGGGATTTGGATAATACTCCCTTCCTCAACTGAGCATCACTAGGTACGCACAGTCGATCTCTAAACATGAGAACATCATTCTCAGTCAAAGTGAAGTCCAGTTTTTGCTACGCGTCTCCTTTGATTGCCTTACTTATCCTTTGAAACTCCTCAACGAAAATCTGGGTCGACTTGATCTTTTCCACTAGTGTCGCCTATGCTGATAAGGCTGCCATAGACAAGGTAACACCCTCTACTAGTAACTCTAGGTCCTCTCTTTCTGTAGTGATATTACTCTTTTGTCTGGTTTGAGCTACTTGGACTCAGGTTTCTAGCAACATTTACCACTAACGATATAGTTTAAGACGATCCTGGGATCTGTGGGTTATAGGTCAACGCACATAAGAGCCTAAGAGGTTTGATCTTTGGACATAACCATTAAGAAACCAAAGGTCCAACTAATCCTCTGGATCATGCCTAAAGTCACACTTCCCTTATTTGGGTTGCAAGGTTGGGTTTGTACTACTTTCTTACAAGGCTTTTATTCTGAAAACTTTCACTTCCGGTTCTCCAATACCTAACTCAATTTTAGAATGAATTGGAATATTGATGGGCCTCATGCTGTTCGCTCCCAATAATGGAGGGGACATTCGGTGACCCATTACTCCACTCATACCTATTGTTGAGTAAAGTTTTATCAAATCCTTCAGTTCCTGTTTCCATTTTAACCTTGACAGAACTAACTAACTATGCTAACACATAAAACAACACTCAACAAAGCAAAAACACCGACTATACTACTCACTCACAACATCAGCAAAACATGCGCAGAAAGAAAGAAAGAAAATAATAATAATAATAATAATCACATACAAGCAAATAAGCCAACTAACATATAATTAATAAAATCTTGTGCTAAATAGGTGAGGGAGCACAAATACAAGCATGAACAGGTATGGTGAGTCATGTGATATACCTGTCATCATGACTAGATTTATCCTTGTGGGCAGCTCCTGGACTTATGACCCAGCTGATTATAGTTGTGGCAGCGAATTGTCAGTTAGGATCGCACGTATGGTGTAATCACAGACTCGCCTTGTGGACAACTCCTGGACATGTGCCCTAACTCGTGGCAAGTATAGCAATGAATGTTCGGTCCATACAGCGACGGTGTCACCATAGGTGGGGGTGACTGGAATGTCGGGTCCACTTCTGGTGTACTGCTCTGTATTAAAGTTGAGCCGAGGTATTGCCTCTCCTTTGCCTCGCTTGGTCCCCTAGAATTTGGGAATGACACTGGCCTCTGACGTGCCATCTTGAGAGCATGGTAGTTCTCTTGGTGTTTGTCCTCAATCACTTCTGCATAAGATGGGAAATTGTGCAACACCACAGATGTATTAATGCGAGGTCTCAGCCCCTTCTCAAATTTCCTGGCCTTGATGGCATCAGACTTCATATGATTGGGAGTAAAATAGAAGAGCTCTTCAAAAATCTACTGGTACTCAAGGACTGACTTGGGTCCCTGGGTCAGGCTCATGAACTCAGCCTCCTTCTGATCGCGAAAGCTCTGAGGATAGTAGTTTCCCAGGAAGGTCTCCCTGAACTAACCCTATGTAGGGTTGGGATACAGTTGCCTGAAGTTATCCTTAGTGGACTGCCACTAAGAAACAGCCTCGCCTCTAAATTGGAAGGCAACACACCTGATCTTATCTTCATTGGCACATCAAAGTACCTCAAAGATTCTCTCCATATCCCTTATCCATTGTGCCGGATAGAGGAGGTCGGTGGTCGCCTTTGGAAAAGTGGAGGGGTTGAGTTTCTGGAACCTCTCAGTAAACTTTGAGACATCAACCCACTCGGGTGTTGGAGGTACTGGTTGTCTTTCTCTTTCTTGCACAATAGTCAATAACTGAGTACCCCAGGCCTACATGAATGCCCGATTCTCTTGTTGCATATTTCGTAGTAAGTCTCCCAATACCGTTGCCCCGTCTGGATTGGCTTGGGCAATAGGGACATTCGGTCGAGTTGTGTCTGAAGGGTCAGCATTATGCTCGCTCGGAGGAGGACTCCTACTTGAATGGGTGTGAGCCAGAGCGAAAATCCTGTCAAAAGACTTGTACTAAATAAATGAGTTTAATATATATCATAGGTTATAGCATGCATAGAAGAAATACCTATGCAGCAGAGTGGTGGCGTTACTCGGGTCTCCAATCTATCCTAATGTTTTATGCTCTTTTCTTTATGTACTTCTTTGTTTCTAACAAGGTTTTAATCATACTTTTCTTGCTGTCCTTATTGTAAATTTGCACTCAAAATAGCAAAACCTATATTTGTTGCTATAATGTAAATAAGAACATCACAGCAGGCAAGGTGTAGTTTTATACATATTGTCCCTATTGTCTTTACTATTGTTTAAGTTTGTCGTTAAGACTTTTAGTATAAACCAGTGCACCTACGGTTCAGCCGGACTGTGAGTTAAGCAAGAGCATCAATGCTCTGGTACCATGTTTGTCACACCCCTATCCCAATAAGGGATAAAATATTATAAAAGGAGTATGACTAGGCTGCCTCCCAACATCCTAATCACCACCAAGATCACCGATGCAGTGGCTTACCTCACAGTCACACAGTCGAGAATCAGGGCTGATATCAGAGTAGCGAAAGACTTAAAATAAATACCACTGATTCTCATTAGTGAAATAACTACAGTGATATTACATATATAAAAGGTTATCTTTGAGTACAACACTTAGTCTAAAAGTTAATACACTAAAAGATGATTCATTTTACAAAGAAAAAGAGAATATTACATCGAAATATAGCAACACATGCAGCATTAAACAAAGAAAACCATTAAAATATCAACGTCCATAAACCAGCTTTTGCATCATCCAAGTCCTCCATATCACCTCGATATAAACCTACAACACATTCTAAAAGAAGGATTCCCCGAGGGGTGAGCTTCCACTAGCCCAATGAGCAAGAAATTGAACCACACACACACAACAAATATGAGACTGCAAGCCGAACTTGATGAGTAAACATCCTTGGCATCCCATACCACCAATGATGACTCGCACAGCAGATCCGATTTATAGTCATGCAACATACACAACAATATGATATGCACTATGAATAATGATGAACGATGATGATGTTGATAATGAGATGTAATGTATGTATGAATACTATGCTGTGTAGAGTAATGAAATTGTATCTCTGGTACCGGAACACACCCTCGATCCCCAATGATACAACACCATTAATCTACAACATAGTAGAGCCATATCCCTGGTACCAGAACTTACCCTCGATCCCGAACGATATAACCCTAACTACGTCAGTGGAAGCCTATCTGTCCCGGAACACACCATCGGTCTCCCAACAAACCTCTGATAATCTTAACCACGGTACCCGAACTTACCCTTGATCCCTGGGCTGGATTATCAGTAAGGCGATACGGTGTAGGAACTTTCACATCTACCTCCCGTATCCCTTTAACACAAAATTATAAATTTTAATATTGTGCAAAATGCAATATGAATCTATCGTGTCGAGAGGTATTTCGGGTGCATCGACGTCCCATTCCATCTATCACCCAGGTACAAGCACGACATGGCACATAACAGGATAAATATAATACAAGATGAGAAACATTAAACAATTACATTATCATTTCATCCATTTTCAATACAATCACCACATATAGCCATCAATTAACATTTTCAATACAATCACCAAATACAGTTATGAAGTCTGAGGATGCGTGAGAATATTGTTAGAAGTGTATAGGTGGGTCCTATGAGGGGTCCCAATAATTTATTTGAAGTTTGGGTCACGACAGCAGGGGCGGATGAAGGAACAGAGTCAGCCAGGTGAGTCCGATCGTTCCCCCGCCTCCATTCTTTTGAAATCTGAGAAGATTTCTGCCTTCAGCCTTTCGTCCATGGAACCACAAGGGTCCCAGGGTTAGGGAGTTGAGTCCAACCCTTCGTTGGAGGTCCAAAATACATAGTCCTTTATAGGACTTAGAGGATTCAAGGGATTGGATCCAACTCCAAGTTTTTCCCAAGTGTTACTATTGTGTATAGCAAAACACAGACTTCCTAAGTCAATTACTTTCAATCTTCATCCCTATAGGTGTTATGGTTTTTAGGACCCTATGAGGATCACCTCAAGGTCCAATAAGACCACCAAGGCCTAGCCTAAGTATTAGTCTTGGGATTCACAGGTTTGGAATCACTTTTGGGCTTTTCCATTTCTAGGTTGAGATCACAAGACCCTTAGGACAGCAAGGGATTTTGATGACATCATGGGTAGATCTTGGCATCACAACAAGTCACTTGATTAGTATATTTATGGGGGTAATTTAGGTGGCAATTAACCCCTATTAAGATTTATTAAGTCTTACACAAGCAGCCACAGTGTGGGCAAAGTTACCGATTACAATCATGTTCCTAAGTTGCTGTCAAAATATATCAGATGGCTTTAGACCTAGTTTTGAGGGTCTTTTATTTGTATTGGGTCCATGGTTTCTTCATATAAGATGTATTCCTTCAAGTCTATTTTACAACTCAACTTGAATCGCGTCGATACGATATGTATAGACAAAGTTATGGCTAAAACACTGAACAATGGTCATGCTGTAAAATTGCGGGCGGATCCACAAACAGATTCTATTTGTGTGAGTTCGCCCATGCATCCGGTCGAACCCTGAGACACACCCAAGACATACTCAAGGGAGCGGATCAATGGGTGGATGCATGATGGTGAGTCTGGTTCTCAGTCCGCTCGCAGTAGGAATGGATTTTTCAAGTCCGAACTTCATCCAAATTGATCCCCAATGCCCCCAATGGCTTCAAGGGCTTGTAAGGAAGACTTCCAAGGTTTATTAGGGTCCCAAATATCCTAATGGCACAATACATTAAGCCATCTATGGTCTATGTCTAATTCCGAAACCCAAACTTGGATTTTTGGGTGAAATCTATAGGTTTTCATGGCTTGGGTTGAATGGCACTTCAAAGAGAGGTGCAAGGGTATGCAAAGGCATCCCAAAGGGTCTAAAATCATCCCTCCAACAGGAGCATTGGGTTCCAAATGGAACCCAAGACAAATCCAAACTCCAAAATCCCAAAACCTAACTAGAAATTAGAGAAATAGAGAAATGGAGGAGGAGAGATAGCTTACCTTCAAGTGAGGCAGCAAGCACAAGGCTAGGTGAGCCTTCTTTAACCTCCTTCCTTCTCCTTCTCCTTCTCCTCTTCCTTTCTTTCCTTTCTTCTTTCCCTATCCAGACAGCAAGAGGGGAGGAAGAGAATGTGAGTGGGGGAGTTGAGTTCTCCTTCCCCTTCTCTCCTTCTCCTTCTTCTTCTTCTTTTTCTTCTTTTTCTTCTTTCTTCTTCTTCCTTCTTTCTTCTTTCTTCTTTCTTCTCCTCTCCTACGGTTTGGGCAAATGGGAGAAATGGGAAAAACTTAAGAGGTTTCTCCTCTATTTACCCCCCTTAAGGCTAAACTAAATAACAAAATGTAAACTACCTAAACTACCCTTACCTTTATTCCCTTTTCCCTATAATAAGCCATGGTCCAACTATTGGGCCAAGATTAAACCCATGGTCCTTGAACCACATGTTTCTCTTGAACCAACCCAACTTCTCAGACTTAAAAATAAGCTATTGGTTATTAAAATGAAATGGGCCTTAGGGCATGTTTGCCTAGGTCCTTTAAACCCCAAAATCCATTTTAACTTAAATTGGGCCTTAGGGTCAGTTTGGCTAGGGTTCTTAGGTCCAATTGGTTAGGTTATGTTTGGCTCAGCTTAAGGCCCAAAAATGTGTTTTAGTTTAGGGCTTGTTTAGTTTGGTCCAATTGAAAGAAAAATCAGTATTTGTTTTAGTTAAACCATGTGGGCCCCACAACATAGCAAAATCAACATTCAAAGATCAAGGGTGGGGTCCACCATGTCCAGGGGCATAGCCCCGAGGTTTCGGACATAGGGACGTGGCCCCATATAAGAAAATAATAAAAACCGATAGCTTTCAAGGCCGAAATCAACAATAGAGGATGTGGGGCTTTGGCCCACATATCCAGGACTTTAAGGGGACACTTCTAATAATATTTCAAGTTCACGATCATAGGTGTTGACCATTGCCACCATGGCATTACCCTTTGGGTAAGGTTTAAATTTCCCCAGGGTATTAGGGTATATTTCGGATGCGGGTGTGATAGGAAACCTCTCGCAGGGGAGAAGAGAGGAGGCCCGAAGGATTGCCCCAACTCCAGCAGGGAAGTGTCCTTCGCGGACGTCCATCTCGCCAACTGGAAAACTCCCCGTCGCCAGCGGTGCTGTCGGAAGTAGCATTTTCAGATCCAATGGGCGAGGAAGAGCCACCCGAAGATCAACTGTCGCCGCCACCACCGGTACCCCAATTTCTTGACCCCAATGCACCACCCACGAACACCCAGGTCAAAGACCTGCAGATTCAGATGTTGTAGACCAATGAACTGGTTAGAGGGCTCATTTGATAGCAAGTAATAGCAGCACCGCCACCATCACAACCAAGCCCCACGACAATGCTGGGAGTGCCAGCCTCTCTGAATCAGATGAACTAAGACTAGATGCTACCATCACCATCTATGTTAGAAAGAGCAGAGCCGTACGGGATTGTCCCATCCTCGCCAACATGGATCTACCGTCGCTCCTGTGGCCAGGACTGGAGACCTTCCCACTCGAGATCGTGGAAGGCTACACGGTAACTACAAACCCGTTCGGATCTCCTCCAAAAAAATGAGAACCCAATATAGCCCAAGAAGTGACAATCGGATGAAAGCCAACCATACCCACCAATCCGTACAGAGTGAGACACCGACTCGGCAGAAGCATCTCCAAACGACTGAGAGGGAAACCGAGGTGAATCGGGTTTGACGATTCACTGAAGGCGGACTCCCACCTAGACCAGATAGGGTTCGAGGGCGACGATCGAGTAGATCGCCAATCACCTTGACCAAGACAGGGGGACGGATTCGACAATCCCTCGATCGGCCAGAGACAAAACCTGAAGTAGAAAGTGATTTTGAGAAAAAAAACTCAAGGAAATCGATAAAAAACACAAGAGCCTGGACCGTCGATCTACGGTGAAAGCAACGCTTGTCCCAGGCAGTCATCCCTATTCAGCGGCGATCATGAAGTTTGAGCTCCCCTCCAACTTTAAACCCCCAAGTTTTGAGAGGTATGATGGGAAGACAGACCCACACGACCACATAAGCTACATTAATGCCATGATGACAATGTACCAGGTCAGAAGCAATACTAAGCAGAGTGTTCCTTAGTTCACTCAAAGGGGTAGCAATGGTGTGGTTGTCGAGCCTCTCGCCAAGATCAATAAATACCCGGGCAGAACTATATGTTGCCTTCTTTGCCTGATTCCAGAGTAGCATCAAGCAGAAGAAAAAAATTGCCAACTTGTTGGCAGTAAAACAAAGGAGCGATGTATCCATATGGGAATAACTCATGAGGTTTGTTCAAGAGTCACGGGACGTCAAAGATCTAGACGAAGCCATGTCCTACAACGCTTTATATGGGGATCACTGACCACAACCTGGTTGTGTCCATGGTCTTAGATCCTCCGACCAACATGGGAGAACTGATGGACCAATGCAACCAGTATGCGAACATGAAAGGTGTGCTGAAGGCCAGGAAGGCGGCTGAATAGAAAGCTTTAGAATAGAAGAAAAGATCACCTCATGATAGAGACGATCGAAAAGAAACAGACAAGAGGTTTAAAGTAGAGCTTGGGCCCAGAAAGGGATTATAGCCCCTAGTACACTTGTCACACCCCAAACCACCCCTTGGGAGGATTAGGTAGGTGACCCGAATTGCATGCCAGCAATCCGCCAAATTCCATGGATCTAGAAGCAGTTAATCCATTCACAGACACACAACCGTCATAATACAACATGTAAAACTCAGAGTGCTGCAGAAAACTATATTTACCTTAACAAATATAAGAAGCGTAATAATACAGGAAATGATGTTATATACATAAATAAGTCGAATCATAGTACGTCCCGTCCCCCTCCTCGCTTCGTATCAGCTTCATATACATCTTAGTTTCGGTATCCATCCACACCACTACACTGCCTAAAGTCTACGATAGCTACACTATCACTGGAAGCATTGGTTCCGGCAAGGGCCTCCACTTCGAAGGTATCACTTTCCGCCTTGCCAACATCCCGTTTTCTCAACAGCACTACTCCATTTTTCAAACCAAGCTCGTGGTGCTTGCTTTAGTCCGGCCTTCTGTAGCTTGCATACGTTGTTGGATTTACTTTAAGAGGGAAGGAGGCTCTTTTCTCTTCTTTCTTTGGGAAGTTTCCTTTAGAAAGGTGCCAAGAGTGAGCCCAAAAGGGGATATCCTTCATCGATCCAATTAGTGGTCCACCTGACGGAAGATGTGATCAATTGTAAATAGATTATTGCACATCGTGATCGTGAGATGACAACTGAAAAGTGATAGCTTGACATCGCTAAAGAATCAGTAATTGACAGCAAGAACTAAGAATAAAAAAAAGGAAAGTACCAACCAATTAGATTGGCAATGTGCGCTCCTGTGGGAGTCGAACCCACCACATAGGTGCCTTGTTCTACCGAGAGATGAACCCAGGAGCGGGAAACTGAGAACCTTTGAACGACCGAACAATCTCTGAGCTCACACCCACAAACAGGGCAATAGAAGTTACCATATACTTCTAAAACAAAAGAAAATATATATACATGGCGAGATAATTCAACCCCAAAAGGAAAGAAGAAATACTAGACTAAAAGCAGAAATGGGGATAAACTCCTATAAAAAACAAAAAGGAGTCCCCAAGATAAAAAGCATCAATAGTAACGGTAACACCCTTCACGGGTCATCATTGGTAGTCACCGTGAACACTTGTATCATCGGCATCACCTCCGTCGGGGTCCATACCAATATGGTCATAACCACCATTGCTCTCCTCCACGTAATAAGCCTCCCTGCCACAGTGACATCTACATGTAAAATCATCTAACAGAGAACATGTATAACAAAGTGTGAGCTCCACCGAGCCCGTGAATGAAACATATCATCATGCATGCATATGTAATCACAATCATATGGATCCTACATGAAGTGCAGTCCAGTTATTTATTAGCCATCTAACATCACAACTAAGGCAGGTTAGTGCTACTACAATCTCCAATACATGTATCCCTGGTGCGGGCTTTTAACCCCTTCCCGCGATACACCCATTGAGTTGTCGGAGAGGACTAGTCAGCTCCCGCATTCCTTCACCAAGGTCAGCCCGACCAGCCCTCTATGATTGACCTGTGAGGCATCCATCCCTTTTTCTCCTTTCTTTTCTTTTCTGGCTTAAAGCCCGGCATATAGCCCATATTCACATTTCTTTTCTTTTCTTTTCTCATATATATGGTCACTCCCACAGGCATCCAACACCTTAACCCCTGTTGGCAATGGTGAGTAGCACGAGAGATGAAACTCTAACCCCATGTCTATATGACATCGTATGAGTCAGGCGGTGTCAATCATATCCCATTCTATGGGCTACTACAAGCCTCATTTCCAAGCCGGCTACGACATCTAGTCTAGCATTCACAATCAGCATAGAGTATTCAACCATAATTTCCAGTAGTCAACACAGTGTTGTATTGAATTTTTAAGATTCATGAATTAAATATATATCACAGTATTATTATTATAGAATTTAAATTCAGCATATCATTTATGTTACATCTACATATGTGATGACATTCCATTCACCTTGGTCTGGTCCTACAGGTTCTGTTGCTGGTTCAGTCCGGCTGGAGTCTGGCAGTGTACCTCGAGCGCGGGATCAAACCCTAAAGTAATAAATCAGAAATGTATCATTTAATTAGTCAAACTATTTCAGAGGTCCTAGTACTGATCTCGGCTCACTGGTCTGACTCGGTGCTTAGTCTGGCATCACTTGGAATTCTCTGGGTCTTGCACTGGGCTTTGGGTCCATGTCACGGTGCATCATCCGGAGATGTTGTTCAGGGTCAAGTCTGGTATTTTACTAGTGTAACATGTAGTACATGGTCCAAACAGTCTCATAATTCAGTCCTTAGGTCAGCAGTGTAGCTGGACCATCTTTGGAAGGGTTGCCAAGCCTTGTGGGGCCCACTTGGATACCCCAAGTATAATTAATAGTGGACAGATGTGAGGGGGTATTTTGGTCATTTACCACCTCCTTACACTGTTCATGGCCCACTGGTGAAGGCCCATAGAGTCAGGTCAGCAGATCAGCCCATTTCCATTTTTTGGGCGATAGGTGCATCGCCTAAAGCTTGTTTGAAGCGTGAATAGGCTCCAAAACTGGAAATTTTCACTATGGCCAGTGCCTAGGTCGACCCATCATGCATGTAGGGTTGTTGTGGACCCCATGAGGAGTGGTTTTCAGTGGTCCACATGGATCATGACATGGGCCCACCATTTGGCAGCCAGGACCTGTCCAGTCAGCACAGAGAACAGTTGTCCAGCTGTGTCACAGCTCAAGGCCATGCTTTGGGCTACATGCAAGGACAGATTTACGTGTAAAAACATAGCAGTAGGCTGTCCCTACCAAGATCCAGGCAAGAACTAGCTTGCATGTATAGATCCAAGCCCAGACTGCTTGTTCTGGGTGCAATAAGGCAGTACAGTCTGGCACAGAGACTGATCTCAGTCTTAGGTAGGTAACAGCAACAAAAATCTCATGAAAACACTTAGATCCTTTATGCAACAGGTTTGCATGTCAGATCTGAGGCACTATAAGGCAACCCCAGGTGTTCTGGGCTGTCCTTGACCAGATTCACTTCCAAAATATAGAGATCCAAAGGAGAGAGCAGCATATATGGGCATGGTTTTTATTCCTGAGATAAACTGAGGATGCTACAGCAGCTGAGATGGATGCAGTGTAAGCTCCTCTCCTCCCTTTCTTCTTCCTTTCCTTTGCTTTTTCTCTCTTTTCTCTCTTCTCTTCCTTCCCACGATTTGAACAGTGCTAAGGTCCTATTTTAGGCTGGGGCCCTTCTATTTATAGGCCAGCCATGACTAGGGCCTGTTTGGCAGATTGGCCCCACCCCAAGGATGCATTCTTATAATTGATTCTGGGCCATTCTAGCCACTTTGGTGGGGTCCATAGGGGTCCAAGGGTATTTTATGGTTCCCAAGACTCCCATCTAGCTCTGGAGGGTGTCCATGTCCTGTATGGGTAGTCCCCACATCTCTACAGTTTAAAATAATCAGTTTTACCACTCTGGGCGATTCACTGGGTGATAGGTGCATCGCCCAGTGCATCACCTAAAGAATACAGCAAAGCTGTATCTCATTGTGCTTGCACAGGGGCTTGGCCCAGGGCTTAGGCCTTATACCTACACCTTACCCAGGGTCCAATACACATCTTTTCAGGTGTGGGCCCCACATTTATGGAGAGGAGAGAGAATACTTAGAGTCCAAGTTGTACATTATGCAGTGTGCAGTACAGTAGCATGGAACTGCAATCCACCTCTTGGCAGGTATGTAGGAGGTCATGCCCAATGGATCAGCTACTGGTGTGATGCTCCACAGAGTGCTTGGAGAATTGGCCAGAGGTTCCTGTCCTTCATTCAAATTCCTAGCCAGTTAGGGGCAGGTTTGACATTTTTCCCCACCTTACAAAAATTTCATCCTCGAAATTGGCTTACCTTGTATCTCAAATAGTTGGGGATACTTTTCCTGCATTTCTTCTTCGCATTCCCACGATGCTTCCTCTATGGGATTGTTTCTCCATCGAACCTTGACGAATCCGATCATACGGTTACGGAGGTTATGTTATTTCTGTCCAATATCTCCATAAGCTGTTCTTTATAGGTCATATCCACATCTAACTGTTCAGGTTCAGCTGAGAGTACATGTGCCGGGTTATTGATGTACTTCCTTAACATCGACACATGGAAAACATCATGGACACCCTGCAAGGATGGCGGTAATGCCAACCGGTATGCTATGGGTCCTACTCTGTTGAGGATTTTATAGGGATCAATGAATCTTGGGCTCAGCTTGCCCTTCTTGTTGAAACATAGCAATCCCTTCGTTGGAGACACTTGGAGGAATACCTTCTCTCTGACTCTAAATTCAATATTCTTCCTCCGATGATTAGCATAACTCTTCTGTCTTGATTGGGCCGCTTTAATTTTCTCTCTAATGATATCCACCTTTTTACAGGTTGCTTGTATCATCTTGGGCCCAAGATACTTTCGTTCTCCAACCTCATCCCAATACAACGGGGTCCGGCACTTCTGACCATAAAGAGCCTCATACGGTGCCATGCCGATGGTGGAGTGGTAGCTATTGTTGTATGCGAATTCCACCAAAGGTATGTGGGCATCCCAACTGTCATTCATTTCCAAAATATAGGCTCTGAGCATGTCCTCCAGAGTCTAGATTGTTCTTTCGGACTGTCTGTTCATCTGAGGATGGAAAGCCGTACTGAGATTTAGTTGAGACCCCAGTGCCTTCTGTAAACTTCTCCAAAACCTTGAGGTAAATCGGGGGTCCCTATCAGAAACAATGCTGATAAGCACGCCATGTAAGCGGACTATATTCTCAATATATAATTAGGCGAGCTTTTCCATTGAATAGTTTATTCTGATGGAATGAAGTGAGCCGCCTTCGTCAGTCCATCTACAATCACCCAGATTGCATTCATCCCTTTCCTGGTGTTGGGTAGATTGGTCACAAAATCCATGGTAATTCTTTCCCATTTCCATTCAGGTATAGGGAGTGGCTGCAACAATGCATACGGTCGGTGTCTCTCCGCCTTTATTTGTTAGCAGGTGAGGCATTCAGACACGTATATAGCTATAGATTCCTTCATCCCAATCCACCAATAGTACTTCTTCAGATCCTTGTACATCTTTGTGCTTCTAGGGTGGATTGAATAGGGTGAGTTATGTGCCTCCTTAAGGATTCGACATTGTACCTCATAATTGTCAGGCATGCACAATCTATCCCTGAACTTCAATGCCTTGTCATGGGCCAACGAAAAGTCTGGGTCCTTGTGGACACCATGCTGCACTTCCTAGATTATCTTGGCCAGTTTAGGGTCAAAAGGATGTTTTTCAATTATCTCTTCCCGGATCGACGACTGTATATCCATAGCTGCTAGCTGCGTAGCCGTTCCTTCGATCAAGAGCTCTAGGTCAAACTTCCGAGCTTCTTCCAATAGTTGCTCGCCTACAACCAAGGATGCAAGAGATGCGGTTTGTGATTTCCTCCTTCACGCATCCGCCACTACGTTGGCCTTGCCAGGGTGGTACTGGATCTCACAATCGTAGTCCAATTCTAACCACCTTCTTTAACTCATATTCAGCTCCTTCTGGGGGAAGAAATACTTTAGACTTTTGTGGTTGCTGAAGATCTCACTCTTTTCACCATAGAGATAATGTCGCCATATTTTTAACGCAAAGGCCACTACAGCCAACTCTAGGTCATGAGTGGGGTAGTTCTTTTTGTGTTCCTTCAATTGCCTTGAGGCATAGGCGACCACTTTATCTCTCTGCATTAAGACACCACCCAATCCCGTTCTGGATGCAACGGTGTATACCACCATTCCTCCGGTCCCATCTGGAATAGTCAAAATTGGTGCCGTCACCAATTGGTTTTTCAACTCTTGGAAGCTTTTCTCGCAAGCGTCATTCCACTCGAACTTTGCGCCCTTCTTTGTCAGCTTCGTCATGGGCACCGAGATGCATGAGAAATTCTTAATAAACCGGCGGTAATATCCAACTAAACCCAAGAAACTTTGGATCTCAGTGGCATTCTTCGGGGTCTCCCACTCGAGAACCGCCTTCACTTTGTCAAGGTCTACCTTAATGCCGTCCTTAGTGACAATATGCCCCAAGAATCCAATTTGGTGAAGCCAAAATTCACACTTGCTGAACTTGGCATACAGCTGGTGTTCCCGCAAATGCTGTAACTTGAAGGTAAGTTGTCGAGCATGCTCCTCTTCACTCTTGGAGTACACCAGAATATCATCGATAAACACGATGACAAATTTGTCCAACACTTCATGGAACACTCTATTCATCATTTCCATGAACGCTGCTGGGGCTTGGTTAACCCGAATGATAAGACTAGAAATTCATAATGTCTATATCGAGTTCTAAACACCGTTTTATGAATATTACCACTCTTGATCTTCAATTGGTGGTATTTGGACCTAAGATCGATTTTGGAGAAAACTCTTGCTCCCTGTAGTTGATCAAATAGGTCATCAATGCGCAGCAAGGGGTATCAATTCTTGATCATCATTTTATTTAGTTCACGATAGTCGATACACAAACGCATACTACCATCCTTCTTCTTCACGAATAGCACGGGTGCTCACTAGGGAGACACGCTAGGTCGTATAAAACCCTTCTTTAGCAAGTCTTGTAGTTGGACCTGCAATTCTTTCAGCTCAATAGGTGCCATTTGATAAGGTGCATTGGATACTGGTGCTGCACCGGGAGTCAGATCGATTGTGAACTCTGTCTCACGATCCGGCGGCAGCTGGGTCAGATCTTCAGGAAACACATCAGGAACTTCTCTGACGATGTCAAGTTCCTCCAAAGGCTTTATCTTTGCCTTGGTGTCCATCATAGTGGCTAAAAAGCCTTGACATCCTTCATCCAGCAACTTCCATGCCTAGAGGGCGGATAAGGTCGTTCTTCTGGGCTTCCTCATCGGTTCACTTTGGTAGGTGAAGACCGACCCATCATCTAACTTGAATATAATCTTCTTCTCCGCACACACGACATTTGCTCCATAGGCGGATAGCCAATCCATGCCTAGTATTACGTCAAAGTCCTTCATATCAAACTTTATTAGATGTGTGGTCAGTTCTTCCCATAAATTTTTACCTGACAGGGGTCATAGACTTCCTTCAGGCTCACGACACTACCCGTCGGCGTTCTGACTACTAAATAATGCCCGATGTCCCTTGATTGATCAGTCATCCTACTCGCAAAGGTAGTAGAAACGAAAGAGTGGGATGCGTCCGAGTCGAATAGTACTCACATGGGAATGGTTGAGACATTCAAGGTACCTAGGGTTTGTATAAAATTTAGGTTTCACATTTCCATAGGTCATTCCCTACAATTTAGTAGTGTTCAGTGGACTTACCTGTCATTACTTCGAGGCTCGCCTCCGCTTCTTCATTAGTCAACACGAATACCTTTTATCACGCCCCTATCCCGATGTAATAAATATTTCCACATAGGGGTATGACTGGGACAATTACACATCATCCCAACACCTACCAGGATCGCGGATATAGTGTCCCGAGCCACAGTCCACACTGTCATCACATCTTGATAACAGTAAAGAATGTACAACAGGAATAAATCGTTCCAAATACAGAGATAGCGGAAGCGAAATTAAATTAAATCATATGAAATTATATAGCATCGGTTCTCTAATGATAACACATATTACAAATTTAATCATAACTAACCAATCATTACTCTCCCTACACATAAACATACAGTTTATACATAAATGTGGGGATGAAGATAAAAAATAATAAAATACAATTAATTTCCCCAAGGGCACCAATCTTGGGTGTACATCTACATCCAAGTCACAGCTGCTGGTCCCACTTGATTCGCATCCAACGGTGCTCATCCAAGTAGTACCTCCTGTATAATCAACTAAAAAGGGTTACGTAACGGGGTTAGCTACACTAGCTAGTGAGGGAGCAAAGGGGAATGCACATACACCATACAATCAATATCAGTCAGAATGATGCATGCTAATGTTAGATTCATTTTTCACCTAACACACAATTCTATTAGTCAAGTATATGTTACTGTGATAGCTCCGGAGACATTGAGGGTCACTTATCCTATCGCCCCAATGAATCCTCAACCATCCCCTGGGGACCTGCGCCTGTAGAAGCCATCATGACCATCCAGTGGCAAACCCCGATAGCCCTCACTACCCTTACCCTGGCCTCTCCCACCTCCATAGACCGTAGGTGCTCAGACTATTCAACACATAAACCCCTGTTGGCAAGGGTCGTAGCGTAAGGGAACAAGCATCCTAGCCGCAGATATACTATATGCAGGTCCTATCATCCCGAGAGGTATTCTGGGTGCATCAACGTCCCATTCCATCTAGTACCCAGGTACCAGCACGGCATGACACATACAGATCAGGATGACATACAACAGTTTTCATAATTTAAATAAATTAGGGTTTCGGTACCGGCACATCCGGTACCCTAGCCCGATACAATGGTGAGCATGCTATCATAATCACAACAGATCACAATTGAATAATAATACAATGCGCATAATGCTTATAAATATATATTAGCATGCTTGAGATTGACAATTATATAATATTCAAACCCAACAAGTCACCCAGAACCCACTCACCTAACACAGGCGTTGCCATGTGTGGTTGACTTGAATCTCACCAGCGCTCCCCGTCAACCATCGAGTTGGGTAGCCTAGGAATACAAAAACACTCATTTAAATCATGTATAGAAGGGTCCCATGATAGGCCCATGAGGTTAAAATCGAATTTCAACCGAGACAGCACGAGCAGACTTATGGGCGGTCTCAGCAGAGGTGAATCCGCCCCTGACTCCGTTCAGGCCAAAAGGTAAAACCAGAGCGAGCGGACCCACGAGCAAAACTTCTTACTTGAGTTCGGTGGTTGATCCGTTCGACCCCTAAGACAATCATCAAAGGGAGTGGATCCATGGGTGGATGTGCTTCTTGGGTCCGCCCCTGCATCCGTTCAATTTCCTGGGACAGGACCCAAGAGCACAGGCCTCGGGCGGAGGCAAACAGGGTGAATCCGTGCCTTCGTCCACTCAGGCCAATACGCAGGGGTTATACTGGGCGGACTGATGGGCAGTACCACGATAGATGGATCTGGTCGTTCATCCGCTGGCAGTCTCTTTCGAGATTGCAGAGGGCTTTTGCTCTAGCTTGAAGCTTGGAGCTCCATAGCACCTCAGGGTCATGGAGAGGGTGTCTAAGCCTTCCTAGGGTCACTAGATCCTAGGCTTACCTCAAGGATCCATGATGTTACAAGGGTTGGGTCTCACATTGGTCCAAGGGTTGGGTTTCAAGGTTTAAACCAAGGGTTCATTGGCCATGGCTACAATTGCAGCACTTAGAGGCCTAGGTCAACATCCATTAGATCTTCTCCTCCTCTTTCTCTTCTCCCTTAGATCTGGCCAGCTGGGGAGGAGGTGTGGAGCTGCCAGCCATCTTTGCATGGCTTCCACCTTCTTCCCTTCCCCTCCTATTCCTCTTCTACTTCTCCTTCCTCTTCCTTCCTCTTCCTCCTTCTCTTTTCTCTTGTCTCTTCTCCTCCATGGTTTATGGGGGAGGGGGAGAGATAAGTGAATGAGAGGGGTTCTTTTAGTTTTAAGGGGGGTTAGATGGGCCTTAGGGTGTGTTTGGTTTAGGGGCCTTAGAATATAGTTGGCCTATAGGTCTTTAAATGGGTTTTAGTTTAGGTCTTAGGGCTTGTTTGGTCTTGGTCCCAACCATTAGGTCCATTAGCATGTTTGGGGTGCACCCTAAGTCCATAGGACTTAATTGTCCACTAGGGTTTGTTTGGTCTAGGCTAGGGTATGTAAAACCTATTATTCACCTAGTTAAGCCTTGTGGGTCCCATTTCATGGCCCACTCAACCAAACAATGGTGAGGGTAGGGGTCCATATGGTCCAATGGTTAAATTAAGGTGTCTGGGACACGGGTATGTGGGTCCCACAGGAAAATAATCCAAAAAAGTTGATGACAGCATGAGCGGATTATCGATCGGATTCACCAGCAATGGATTCGGTCGTGACTCCGGTGCTGCTGTCATGGTCCAAACTTCAAGGAAAGTTGCGGGGCTTTGGCCCATACTTCCAGGGCTTCAAGGGGAATCTTTCTATGGTATTTTCAGTTCAAGGTCATCAGGGTTGACTATGGTCATAAGGCATTACCCATTGGGTAAAGGTTCAAACTGCCCCGGGTATAAGGGGATATCTGGGGTACGGGTTTAACACCTTTCCTTATGTTCGATTGTCCTATGGCTGAAAAGGCCTAGCATAGGACTGGTTTGGTGAGTAAGTGTTGTATCCGCAGTGCATGCATTCCCTAGCCATATGTCCTTCTTTGTTGCACACGTAGCATCTGTTGGACGGAACGGCCGGTGATGAGGCTTGGTTCACTTAGCTTGTAGCTGGTCGGGCTGCCGTTATTGCTTGACTCACGATTGGTTGGGCAGGCCGATTATAAGTGGGGTAGAAAGGGTTCTGACCCACATCTGGCCTACGATACGGAGTCGGATTGGGACTCGAACTAGCTCCTTGGAAAACCTTATTCAGCCAACCGAAGTTCTGGTAGTTATTTGGCCTCTTGCCCAATCTGGGCGACGTTGTAGCTTTCTCTTTTTCTTTCTCCTTCAATCTATCTTCCATAGTCTTTGCCTTGTTAACCATCTGAGCGTAATCTCGAATATCCATAATTGATAGGATGGACCAGATTCAGGTTTGAGTCCCTTCTTGAACTTCTTTGTCTTACTGACTTCCCCTTTTAGGTGTTCCACAGCGAAATGGAATAGATCTTCGGCGCTGATAGTCCAGCATCGACTTGGTTCCTTACACAAGTGCAGAGAACTTAGCTTCCTTTCTGTCCCTAAACTCTTTAGGAAATAGTTCTTAAAGAAAACCTCTTTGAATTGCTCCCAAATAGGATTTGGATGAGCGGCTTCAAGATTTGGCTTGGTGGCCTTCCACCAGGATTCAGCCTCATTCTGTAGCTGATAACCCGCACATATTAGCTTTTGCGCATTCGTACATTTAAGCACATTAAATGCCTTCTCCAGGGCACTAATCCACTGTTCCGGCTGCATTGCCTCCGAGTTTAACTTGGAAAATACCTTGAACCTCTCCATCACCTTGGCTATAGAGTTTTCCGCTAGGTGTTGAGGTACAGGTGGTGGAAAAAGTATTAGCCGGTTGGGTGGTGGAGGTGGTGCTACCCGTTCTTGCATCATGGCCACAAATTGTGTAGACATTTGGCCCAACAGTTCTTATTGTTGCTGCATGGTCCGCATCATAGTGGTCATGAAAGCATTCACCTCAGCAGCTGCTATACCTGGCTGAGGTGCCGCAGCAGTGGCTTGAGCAGCCATTGGTGCCCTCGGCAAAGTAGCCGACACTTCAAAATTTTGAGCTTCGGTTCCATCCGGCAGCTCAACTTTTAGGACATTTCGAGGGCGTCTTCCTCGACGACCACCTCGGTTGGTTCTAGTGTTAACCATGTCTGCTTTTCAGGAAGAAGCTACTTGTTTAATAATCCAATACTTCTTACCATGGTCAACAAACAATTCCTATTTAACACATGTACATTACTTATTCCACAGTTCCCGTGAAATCATGTTGTCATCCCAGTAAGGTGTATTATTTGTTTAATACTCTGTTCTTGTTATTTGTTTATGTTTGAGGAGTGGTTTATGTTGTGATATGTTATGCATGATGTTATCTTAAAATTTAATTTAAACAACAATATCTTAATTATATACTTGTGTCTAGCAGGCAAGTCTTTGCAACTTCCAACTGGTGATAAGAGCCTGCACGTAGAGATATCCTATGTCGCTCCTAACTCCGTTAGCTAGGGTTAGGTAAATGGCTTGACCCACTGTCCACTAGTGTCTGCAAGTGCTAGGTAAACAACCAACTGGTTCTCAGCACGGGCCTGTATCTCTCATATCCAAATCAGTCTCTTCCTCAGTTGTCTAATATAAAGCATGTTGCTGGGGTCCCTAAGCCCGAACAACGCAATAAGGTCCTGCCATGGAGAAGTTCTAAGTATCAGGACACTATGGTCACGTAATCTCAAAATTAAGTACAACACTATAGGGAAATTAGGCAGGAAATAAATAGGTCAACCCGAGGTTGCACATGGTGTCTCGGTACCTACGGGGTTCATAGCTCACTCGGGAGCCTATTAGATTCTATTCCTGGTTGAACTAGGCTATGGGTGTGGTAGGGTCTACGCTCCTTGGGGTTCTATAATCACACAATTCAACATACCTATATACCAATGTTCAAGTTTGCACAGCATCACTCAACCACGGTTCGTACGCACACGTATATAAGCACATAATATTTAATATTAAAAGTACACATTATTATATATATATATGTTACCATTCAAATAAAAGAGAAATTTTATTTCCTTTATTCTCTTATTCCATGCTTTATTAGTTTATTCTTATGTGATAACCTATTATTGCCTTAATTGTTCAATAATACTTATTATTATTTAATTATTTATATTATTACATTATTTTTTTTTCAAATAATTATTTAAATGATGTTTTTTTTGTTCATTATGCTATTTTTGGGTGAAATTTACAAGTCCATAAACATTTACAACAAAACTGCTGAAAAATCATTCTTTGGGCGTTAGGCCACATCGCCCAGAGAATCGGGGCCCAGCCTATTTTAGTTCGAGAAGGGTCTTTTTCATCTCATTTTTACTCCTTAGCGTTCTAAACTCCTAGGGCAGAGCTCCAAGGTTTATTTTGACTTCTTCCACACCAAATCCACGTGTTTGCACAATTTTCCCGCGCACCCATGCCAATCTAGGGTAAGTTCTTCATATATCTTTTCTATTTTGGACTGCTGTCCACAGATTTGTGTCTTTTGCTTTGAAATTACTGATTTCCTTGCCCTAATTTGCTTTTATTCTATCTTCTTACAACACCATGTCTACAAGACATAGTACGGGAAGGAAAACAGTGGCACACAAGAGGCTACGGTCAGATCCCGCACCTTCCTCGTCCTCTACCGTGCCACCAGCCTCACCAAGAGAGGATTCTTCTTCTGAAGAACCAAATTTCGATCGATTTTGGTTTTCTAGATTTGAGCATTTTAGGGATTGGACCAAGTTCAAGTCCAAGAGCATAGTAAACTGAAGGATGGTGCAGGTGGATGACTTCCACCAACATGGTTTATATGCTAGGTTCAATGCCCTAGGCTGGGCATCTATGTTGTCACCCATAGAGCCATGTTACCCGAACCTGGTTCGGTACTTTTATTGCAACCTTGTGCCATCTGGGGCAGGAGAATTTGGTCTGGAGAGTAGGGTGAAGGGGGTGGACATCAGACCTACCACTGCCGTCTTGGCAGAGATCCTAGGGCTGCCTAACACAGGTGAGAGATGCTATTACAAGCTTAGGATAGACATTTCTGACATGTTTTCCTTGGAGACTAGGAGGATGGTCTTCAAGGCATTGACCGGGTCAGAGGGGGTTCCGAAGTCTGAGGCTGACTACAAGCCTAGTGCCAGGATTGTTAGTAGATGCATCTCCTATAACATCTACCCGAAGGGTGGTAACCGGGGTAGTATATCTATGCTTCAGTCCTATATTACTTACTGCTTGTTGGGGGCTGGTAAGGTGGGTCCAGTGATCAACCTCCCGTATCTACTGATGCAGGCTATGCCCTACCATGCACAGAGCCCTTTTGATGGGAACCTACCTTACGAAAAGTTCTTAACTCTAGTGTTTCGGTATTTTGATGTTCCCCTGGCTGGTGAGTACATGGATAGGGACAAGTCTAGACCTATTAGTAAGACCTAGATCCTAAAGATGAAGGTGTAGGGGGAGCCTGAGAGTGATCCAGAGGATGGAGATGAGATGGAGCAGGGACAAGAGCAGGAGCAGGAGGTTGGCCTAGAGGAGCAGGGGGATATAGAGGGGATTGGCACACAGTTTACTGATCTGCCCTCCTATGTGCCGATCGGTGCTACTATTTCACAGGTGCCGGAGTCCTACGGATGGTCTGATATGATGGCATAGTTTCAGGGCCTCCGCACCCAGCTTCCAGAGATGTCTACGAGGATGGATCAGGGCGTCACGTCCCTGGAGGGGAGAGTAGGTTTTGTGGAGTGGCATTTGGATTTTTGGGACTCTTATTATCGCGTCGACTCCCGACAGACTCAGGCTTCGCCGAGCGACATACCTCCTCAGGAGTAGCATTCCAGCCCAAGTTTCTTATGTTTTAGCCTATCTTGATGTAGTTCTGACTCTCTTTTTTTTTTTTTTTTGGTTTGTGTAGTAGTTTTTTTTTTGTTCTAGCTGATGTATTTGGAAGTAATTCTACCAATTAAAGCTTTATGTAGTGGCTTCGGCCACAGTTAACTTTTATTAATGGATATATGAGTTATGTCTTTTATTTACATTTACCCCCTGTAGCTTTTAATTATTGCATGTTTTATTATCTTGCAAATTTATTATTCCTATTCCGCCGTCTGTGAATGTAGAAAGAGCTTCACGCTCTGATACCAAGCTCTGTCACACCCCAAACCACCCCCTGGGAGGATTAGGTAGGTGACCCGAATTATAAGCCAACAATCCACCAAATCCCACGGATCTAGAAGCAGTTAATCCATTCACAGACACACAACCATCGTAATACAGCATGTAAATCTCAGAGTACTGCAAAAAACTATATTTATATTAACAAATATAAGAAGCGTAATAGTACAGGAAATGATGTTATATACATCAATAAGTCGAATCATTCCCTCGCTCACACCACAGACAGGACAGTAGAAGTTACCATATACAACTTCTAAAACAAAAGAAAATATATATACAGGGCGAGATAACTCAACCCCAAAAAGAAAGAAGAAAAACCAGACTAAAAGCAGGAACGGGGATAAACTCCTATCAAAAACAAAAACGAGTCCCCAAGACAAAAAGCATCAGTAGTAACGGAAACACCCTTCACGGGTCATCATCAGTAGTCACTGAGAACACTCGAATCATTGGCACAACCTCTGTTTGGGTCCATACCAATATGGTCATAACCACCATGGCTCTCCTCCACGTAATAAGCCTCCCCGCCACAGTGACATCTACATGTAGAATCATCTAACAGAGAACATGTATAATAGAGTGTGAGCTCCACCGAACCTGTGAATGAAACATATCATCATGCATACATATGCAATCACAATCGTATGGATCCTACATGAAGTGCAGTCCAGTTATTTATTAGCCACCTAACATCACAACTAAGGCAGGTTAGTGCTACTACAATCCCCAATACATGTATCCCTGGTGCGGGCTTTTAACCCCTTCCCGCAATACACCCATTGAGTTGTCGAAGAGGACCAATCAGCTCCGCATTTGTTCACCAAGGTCAGCCTGACCAGCCCTCTGTGATTGACTTGTGAGGCATCCATCCCTTTTTCTCTTTTCTTTTCTGGCTTAAAGCCCGGCATATAACCCATATTCACATTTCTTTTCTTTTCTTTTCTCATATATATGGTCACTCCCACAGGCATCCAACACCTTAACCCCTGTTGGCAAGGGTGCGTAGCATGGGTGATGAAACTCTAACCCCATATCTATATGGCATCGTATGAGTCGGTTGGTGTCAACCGTATCTCATTCTACGGGCTACCACATGCCTCATTTCCAACTCGGCTACGAAATCTAGTCTAGCATTCACAATCAGCATAGAGTATTCAACCATAATTTCCAGTAATCAACACAGTGTTGTTTTGAATTTTTAAGATTCATGAATTAAATATGTATCACAATATTATTATTATAGAATTTAAATTCAGCATATCATTTATGTTACATCTACATACGTGATGACATTCCACTCACCTTGGTCTGGTCCTACAGGTTCTGTTGCTGGTTCAGTTTCGGCCGAAGTCTGGCAATGTACCTCGAGCGCGGGATCAAACCCTAAAGTAATAAATCAGAAACGTATCATTTAATTAGTCAAATTGTTTCAGAGGTCCTAGTATTGATCTAGGCTCACTGATCTGACTCGGTGCTTAGTCTGGCATCACTTGGAATTCTCTGGGTCTTGCACTGGGCTTTGGGTCCATGTCCCGGTGCATCATCCGGAGATGTGGTTCAGGGTCAAGTCTGGTATTTTACCAGTGTAACATGTAGTTCATGGTCCCGACAGTCTCACAATTCAGTCCTTAGGTTAGCAGTGTAGCTGGACCATTTCTGGCAGGGTTGCAAGGCCCTGTGGGGCCCACTTGGGTACCCAAGGTGTAATTAATAATGGACAGATGTGAGGGGGGTATTTTGGTCATTTAACACCTCCTTACACTGTTTATGGCCCACTGGTGAAGGCCCACAAAGTCAGGTCAACAGATCAGCCCATTTCCATTTTCTGGGCGATTCTCTAGATGATAGGTGCATCGCCCAAAGCCTGTTTGAAGCGTGAACAGGCTCCAAAACTGAAAATTTTCACCATGAGTAGTGCCTTGGTCGACCCAACATGCAAGTAGGGTTGTTGTGGACCTTATGAGGAGTGGTTTTCAGTGGTCCACATGGATCATGACCTGGACCCACCATTTGGCAGCCAGGAGCTGTCCAATTAGCACAGAGAACAGTTGTCTAGCTATGTCACAGCTCAAGGCCATGCTTTTGGCTACATGCAAGGACAGATTTATGTGGAAAAACAAAGCCATAGGTTGTCCCTACCAAGATCCAGGTAAGAACTAGCTTGCATGTACAGATCCAAGCCCAGACTGCCTGTTCTGGGTGCAATAAGGCAGTGCAGTCTGGCACAAAGACTGATCACAATCTCAAGTAGGTAACTATAGCAAAAATCTCATGAAAACACTTAGATCCTTCATGCAATAGGTTTGCATGTCAGATCGATCTGAGGCAGTACAAGGCAGCCCCTAGGTGTTCTGGGCTGTCCTTGACCAGATTCACTTCTAAGGAGAGAGCGGTAAACAGTAGAGCAACATATATGGGCATGGTTTTTATACCTGAGATGATCTGAGGATGCTTTTGGAGCTGAGATGGATGTAGGGTAAGCTCCTCTCCTCCTTCCCTTCTTCTTCTCCTTCCTTTCTTCTTCCTTTCCTTCTCTTTTTCTCTCTTTTCTCTCTTTTCTCTCTTCTCTTCCTTCCCACGATTTGAACAGTGCTAAGGTCCTATTTTAGGCTGGGGCCCTTCTGTTTATAGGCCAGTCATGACTAGGGCCTATTTGGCAGCCTGGCCCCACCCCAAGAATGCATTCTTATAACTAATTCTGGGCCATTCTGGCCACTCTGGTGGGGTCCACAGGGGTCTAAGGGTATTTTATGGTTCCCAAGACTCCCATTTACCTCTGGAGGGTGTCCATGGCCTGTATGGATGGTCCCCACATCTCTGCAGTTTAAAATAATCAGTTTTCCCACTCTGGGCGATTTACTGGGTGATAGGTGCATCACCCAGAGAATACAACAAAGCTGTATCTCACTGTGCTTGCACAGGGGCTTAGCCCAGGGCTTAGGCCTTATACCTACACCTCACCCAGGGTTCAAGACACATCTTTCCAGGTGTGGGCCCCACATTTATGGAGAGGAGAGAGAATACTTGGAGTCCAAGCTGTACATTATGCAGTGTGTAGTACAGTAGCATGGAACTACAATCCACCTCCTGGTAGGTATGTAGGAGGTCATTCCCATTGGATCAGCTACTGGTGTGATGCTCCATAGAGTGCTTGGAGAATTGGCCAGGGGTTCCTGTCCTTTATTCAAATTCCCATCCAGTTAGGGGCAGGTTTGACAACACCCCCATGAATACTACAAAGGCGGCATCCTCATGCAGATACACGATTAGGGGCTCCTCTGACCCCCAAGACCTATGATCTCTTGAACCGAGGATCGAAACGAGAAGAAATATTGTAGATACCACAGAGATACAGGGCACGACACTGAAGACTACTGCCAATTGAAAAGGGAGATTGAGGATTTGATAAAGATAGGCCACCTGCGTCGCTACATAAAAGGCGAGGGGGGGGGGGCGGCAGAAGGGACAACCAGAGGGGAGACCAAAGAAAAAATTACCCCATGCGCCATGGGGCAAGATGACATAGAGGGGAAGAAGGACGGCGAGAGGGATGACCCCCAACCCAAGAAATGACTAGCAGCTAGACGAATGAGCGATAGAAGACACCTGACCCACAGGTCTGGCCGTCCTCACAATCTTTGGAGAACCCGACCAGGAATCAAGGAGAAAGGCTAAAGCCCACGCCAGGTTCGTAGGGATAGTAGAAGCCGGGGGAAAGAAGGCAAGAGCGACCCTTACAATATCCTTTGATGACGACAATTTGGAAGGAATCAATTGGCCGCAAGATGACGTGGCTGTGATTGAAGCCATTGTTGGAAATAGGGAGATGCACAGAAACCTGGTCGATACTGGGGCATCCGTAGATATGCTGTCATACCACTTGGCCTCCTAGATGATGCACTTCAATACGAAGGCACTTCGCTATACGACTTCTCCGGAGCCTCGACACCTATTAAGGGCTCAATGAAGCTGATAGTGACGGTCGGGAAGAGCCCATGCACCACCACCATGCTAGTCAAATTTATGGTGGTAAAGGTAGCATCGACGTTCAACGCTATTCTAGGGCGCACAAGTCTCAACGAGATGGGAGCTGTAGTATCAACAAAACATCTCAAGATGAAATTCCCTACAGAAAAAGGAATTGGAGAGTGCCGCACAGAACAAAAGAGATCCCGAGAGTGCCATATTACCTTTGTCAAACAGACAAAGGGCAATTGCAGAGGGTTAGCACTATCGGTGGAAATATATGATAATCGGGACAAGTCAAAGGAACGTCGAGGAGTACCAATGGAAGACTTGGCCAAGATACGCCTAGATGATGCAGACCCAAGTCGCACGGTGTAAGTGAGAGCCCTACTGGGAGCCAAACAACGAGAAAAGCTTGCCACCTTCCTGAGAAGAAATGTTGATGTATTCACCTGGTCTGCGGAGGACATGTCGGGGATCTCAAGACACATTGTCGAGCACGCCTTGCACATCGGACCCACCCAAAAGCCAGTCCAGCAAAAATGAAGGAACTTCGCCATTGATCGGCAAGCAACAATCGAAGAAGAGGTGGATAAAGTCAAATGGTCAAGCTTCATCATAGAGGAACAGTTCCTTCTTGGTTGGCAAACATAGTAATGGTTCCTAAGTCCAACGACAAATGGAGAATGTACATCGACTATACCGACCTCAACAAAGCCTGTCCAAAAGATGAATATCCTCTGCCCTGCATCGACCTTCTGATAGACACCACATCGGGCCATGAGATGCTAAGCTTGATAGATGCTTACTCAGGTTACAACCAGATATTCATGAAAAGGGGAGATGAATCGTATATGGCGTTCATGACCGACAAGGAAAATTACTAGTACCTGATGTAATCTTTCGGTCTGAAAAACGTCGGAGCCACCTACTAGAGAATGGTAAATAAGATGTTTAAGCATCAGGTTGGGAGAAATATACATGTTTACATAGATGACATACTGGTTGAAAGCGTCAAGGCTGAACAACATATAAAGGACCTCGATGAAGTCTTCCAAGTATGATTGAATCAGTTGAAACTCAACCCCACCTAGTGTGCCTTTAGAGTTACGTCAAGTAAATTCCTGGATTTCATGCTCTCGAGAAGGGGAATAGAGGCCAACCCAGTGAAGGTATAGGCCATAAGGGACATGGAGCCACGTACGGTTAGGGAGGGGCAGAAGCTGAACAATCGGGTAGCAACATTGACAAGGTTCATGTCCCGTGCGGGAGACAAGTGCTTACCATTCTTTAAAACACTCAAGAACTTGAGAAGCCCAAAAGACTTTGTTTGGACTGAAGAATGCCAAAATGCTTTCGAAGAACTAAAAGCATACCTAGAAAGGCCACCTCTACTGGTGAGGCCAGAGCCGAACGATGAACTACTAATGTACCTGGCGGCATCCTCTGTGGTAGTAAACACGGTGCAACTAAAAGAATACGAGAGGTTACAACAACCTATCTACTACGTCAGCCACGTGTTGCTGGACGCAAAAACCAGGTACCGGGAAGTCAAAAAGTTGGCGCTAGCCCTAGTTATAGTCACTAGAAAACTCAGGCCCTACTCCCAGCTCACAACATCACGGTGTTGACTGATCAACCATTGAAGAAGGTATTATACAAGCCAGATGTATCCAGGCGGCTCATAGCATGGGCAGTAAAACTCAATGAATACAACATTGAGTTCAAACTGCACATGACAATTAAAGGGCAAGCACTGGCTGACTTCATCATGGAATGTACCCGCTCGGAGAGCGAGCAAGACGAAGAAACGAGCCTAGGGGTTGTAATCGAGCCCCTTGGACTATATTAGTAGATGGATCGAGCCGTTCGGAAGGAGGAGGAGCGGGGCTTATTCTGACAAGCCTCGAAGGACTCAAGATCTAGTACGCTCTAAGGTTCAACTTCCCAGCATCAAATAATGAGGCAGAGTACAAAGCCTTACTAGTCGGCATACGTGTAGCACATTCGGTGCTGATCGAGAAGATCATGGTCCGAGGAGACTCTCGGCATACGTGAATGGAGAGTAAGAGGCCAAGGATGAACGCATGGCTGTTTACTTGGCCAAGGCGAAGGAACTGATAACGGGGTTTAGTAGTTTCGAAATGTAAAGAGTACCCCGAGAGGAGAATGTAGCTGCTGATGCGCTCTCGAGGCTATCCATGATAGAAATATTGCAGTTAGACCGAGCGGTCTACGTTGAGACGTTAGACGCACCCGCTTATAAGGAAAGAATGGTGGCCCAACTAGAGAAAGAACCATGCTTGATCAACCCAATCAAGCAGTACCTGGAAAATGAGGAGTTGTCAGATGACCGAGCAAGGAAAGTGTATTCAAACAAGCGAGTCAAGGAAAGTGTATTCAAACTGGGCGACTGAGTACTCAGGAAAGCAAGCGTGTCGAAACCAAGAAAGCAAGGCAAACTCGCTCCAAATTGGGAAGGACCATACATAATATCCAAGCAGATCCGCCTGGGAACGTATCGCTTGAGGACTCCAGGGAGCAAGAAGATACCACACCCTTGGAATTCTGAAAACCTGAAAAAATTATACCAGTGAAAGTGTTCACCGAACGACATCCAGCATTCTACATGCCATTTTAGTGCTTTAGCCATCTTTTCCTTACAACATTTTATCTAGTCAAATACTCTATTGGTTCATGATATCTGATTTCTCGTTCACAGAAGAGGCACGAAAAACCCCATCCGTGGGACACAAAAGACCTCACCCGTGAGGCGTGAAAGACCTCACCCGTTAGGCACGAAAGACCTCACCTGTGGGGATGGGGCATGAAAGACCTCACTCGTGAGGCACGAAAGACCTCATCCGTGAGGCGCGAAAAACTTTGACCAAAAGCAAGCAAAAACAATAAAGAATGAAAATGCGTGAGCGACCCGAGCGATAACAATCAAACCAAAGAAGACCTGAGAGGCAATAAAGAAAGGCATTACTTTATTAGTTGGCAGAAGTTACAATTCTGGATGGAGTTACAATTCCAGACGATTTTACAACATAGAAACTGAACAAGTAAACTTCACAGCAACTCCCAACTAGCCATACTTGACTTCTGATGAACATCGCAACTGGCATAAGATACAACTAGCTTGAATAGGATACCCAAAAGCCAGAATGAGGTGCCCGACGAAGAAGCTCGCGCTCAAACCGGACAAGAAGTAAACGCAAGGGGTCAAGCGTACACTACCACTGTCAGATGCCGCCGTAGAGACCTATGGAAGTTTCCAAAAAACCTGAGCGGACAAGAGTGCGCCTAGACCACAAGCACACACCAGCCGAAGGATAAGCACGGAAGACTCAAAGGAGCATCAAGGAGGGGAATTAGAGAGAGCCTCACCAAGAGGTGTCACGAGGAGACCACCTGCTAAATGGGAATCACCATCGAAGGCTTCAGGCTTCTCTGAAGCTGGAATGGATCCCAGTAATGAATCCCCTCCCCACGAATTTTGAAGAGGTAACCACAGAAAGAAGACAGCCACCTCAAGATTCCCCCCCTCTCTGTAGCTGAATGCTACCTCCAAGCTTCGACGCAAGCATACTGCATAGAGAGGAATCCCCCAACCTTGAAGCAATTAACGACGCTGCATGTCGTTCGAAGATCAAGGCTGCAAGGGCACTGTCATTCGGAGATCAAGACTGGAGATGAAGAAGGGAGCATTACAGAAGCATCAAGCCTATGGAAGCAACACCCGCTGTAACCACAAAAGCGTTGACAGAAGTTACAATTTTGGACGGAGTTACAATTCCAGAAGGAGTTACAATTCGAGATGATTCTACAACATAGAAATAGAACAAGTAAACTTCACAGCAACTCCTAACTAGCCATACTTGACTTCTGATGAACACCGCGACTGGTAGAAGATACAACTAGCTGGAAGAGGATACCCAAAAGCCAGAATGAGGTGCCCGATGAAGAAGCTCGCGCTCAAAGCAGACGGCAAGTAAACGCAAGGGGTCAAGCGTACACTACCACTGTCAGACGCCGCCGTAGAGACCTATGGAAGTTTACAAAAAACCTGAGCAGACAAGAGTGCGCCTAGACCACAAGCCCATACCAGCCGAAGCATAAGAATGGAAGACTCGAAGGAGCACCAAGGAGGGGAATCAGAGAGAGCCCTACCAGCAGGCGTCTCGAGGAGACCACCTGCTAAATGGGAATCACCATACGAAGGCTTCAGGCTCTTCTAAAGCTGGAATGGATCCCAGTAATGAATCCCCTCCCCACGAATTTTGAAGAGGTAATCAGAGAAAGAAGACAGCCACCTCAAGATTCCCCGCCTCGCTGTAGCTGAATGCTGTCTCCGAGCTTCGACGCAAGCATACTGCATAGAGAGGCAGTCCCGAACCTGGAAGCAATTAACGACGCTGCAGGTTGTTCAAAGATCAAGGCTACAAGGGCACTGTCATTCGAAGATCAAGACTGGAGATGAAGAAGGGAGCATTACATGAGCATCAAGCCTAAGGAAGCAACACCTGCTATAACCACAAAAGCAGCGATAATGGTAACACTAGAGCAACAAGAGCACATTCAGGGTTGAGCAAGGACGCAGACCAAGAAGGCGCAGACCAAGAAGGGAACCCATGGTTTCACAAGAACACGATAAAAGGGAGGGTTAAGGCTCCTATTTATGTTATGTTAAGGCCAGTGGTTCAGATCGAATAGCGGTCCAAAAGCCAAGATCTAAAGGCCTAGAGAAAAGGAACTCTCTCAACGAAGTAACTACCAAAACACCACCTGGCAGACCCAAATTGGCGGGTCTACTTCACTCTTGTAGTTTTAAAGCTTCTGAAGAAGACCTCAAAAGTACGCAACGATTCAAAAAGAGAATCAGTTAATACGTCATCAGTATGGAGAATGAAAACGCAACGTTTGAACTTCACCATCAATACAATAAACAAGGCGTCTCACCAACCCACGACATAAAGGCGAAAATGATAAACCAGATTAAGCTCAGGAAATAAGGCAATAAAGATCTTTATTGACCACAAATGAACACTTCAATACGGGAGATAATCAAGCATAAGGAATGGGAACATTGACCCAATCAAAGTCAGGTCGATTGTGCCGAGCATGATTGTATAGATACCGGACACCTTTAATAAAATGCTGGCGATCGCAATATTGTCGATCCTCAGAACTTTCAAAACGCACCATGGTACGCTGTACGACATACTCCATAGCCACTCTTTTCTCCACTTCAACCCAGGTTCAAACGGTATCGTTGAGTTCTTGAGCCATTTCTAACTGCTCGGTAAGCTCGTTCGAATAAGCATGCGCATGGAAAAGGTCCTCCTTCAAGTTGTCAATCTCATTTTCCAACAACCTAGCGTACTCCGCACTCGTGTGGACATTTGCGCAGACCAACTCTGACTGAGTATGCACGAACTCTACCCCCAACTTCTTGATCTTCTCCTTATTGTGGGTATACTCGAGTTCACGCTGCAACTTTTTAACCTTCTCCTCCAGAGAAGCAGTATAGACAAAGGGTCGAAACGTGCCTGGAGGTCCTCCAGCAGAAATTCCAATTATGTCACCTGCAAGGCGGGATCCTTAGACCCGACGCTGGCAACTATTAGCCGCGCGGAAACCCCCGACGAAACCTGTATCAGCGATGGCCAAGAATCAAAACAAGAAGACTAAAAGAAAGTAGATTCCATTACAAAGAGTTTGTTACAAAGGCAACTACAAGCTGGACGATCAACAAAAAAAATGCAAAGAAAGGAAAGGGGGCATTATTCCCCCCATGGACAACCTCTTGGTGTTGCCCATCACCTTGTTGTCCCAGCTTGACAAGACCCTCCTCACCATCTTCTTCACCATTTCCTCCTTCCTCCCTTACCTCAGCCGCTCGGGCTTCTACCTCGACCGCCTCTCCGTCCTCGTCATCGACTTCAGGAGGGGGCACTTGGTTAGACATCATTATCGAACAGCCCATATAATCAAAATTGGGGATCGTCTTCAGAATATATTCGCGTGACTCTACCTTGCTTTAGATGTACATCCCTATGCCCACAGCCGCGCAGTCAGCCCTGAAAGCCTCTGAGGTCTTATAGTCTTCAACAGCCTGAGCTGCTATAACTGACCTCGCCTCCTCTGAAGCTTTTTGCAGTACCTCAAGCTGCGCGGCATGCCTCTGAGTGTCGAGAGCCCTCTCCTAGCGTTCTCTCTCCAAGTCAGCCGTAGTAACCCTAGACTTCAACTTCTCCAGCACCAAGTCCAATTCCAACGATGCAAACCGCTCGGAAAGAGTCCCGACCTAGTTAGGCAGTCGGTGGACATTCTGCTCACTGGCAACAAGGGCACCCTCCAGGTTCTTCCTCTCAAGCTCGGAGGCAGTGAAGTTCAAAAGCACAATCCCCTTTTCCTTCTTTGCCTTCACAACAGAACCCTTCGGGTCCTCCAACTCTTGGGGCAACACGACATAGTTGGAGTCAAAGCCCTCCAGCGTATCGAAGATGGTATTGAGCACCGCCGAAAGCTGGAATAGAGACTACGTCAACAAGCTATAGTGAATATCAAACGGAAAAGTGCAAGGACAAAAAACTAACCCGTGCAGAGTATAGTCTGCCACACTCAATCAGGGCCTCGAGGGTCTTCCCCCCAGGTACAACCGATCAGCCAGAAGAATCCAACCTTTGCCCCACTTCAAGCCTGCCTCACGCTTGAAGACGCTATCACCCACAGTAAGGCCCCAGTCATAATAACGGGAGCAAACAGATCATCCTCCCCATGACCTTCTGAGAGAGCAAGAGCGGGATCTTATCGAACACCCCCTATGGTGGACGGAGCCAAGGGAGGATTGGATACATGGCCAGTCGGTACGTAAGGGGGCAGGTCGGTCAGAGAACCGCTCGATTTACCTCCCAACGGGTTTGTCTCAACGTTCTCCTCCAGTATTGTCACACTCCAAACCACCCCTAGGAGGATTAGGTAGGTGACCTGAATTGCATTGCAGCAATCCGCCAAATCCCAAGGATCTAGAAGCAGTTAATCCATTCACAGACACACACATCCACCATAACACATAATGTAGATTTCAGAGTGTTGCGGAAAGCTATATCTACGTTAACCATTTTAAAAGAGAAGTAAAACAAGAAAAAGAAAATATATACAACACAGAGTTTGTTTATTCTCTCTCTCACTCCCAAAGTAACAGTAGCTCCTAACTCTACCAGATACAGCTCTATACAAAAGAATATAAATAGGGCAAGGTAACCCGAGCCCCAAAAACAAAGCTGTAAAACAAAAAGGGAAACTCCAACAAAAAAAAAAACAAAACGAGTCCTAAGATCAAAATAGAGTCAGCAGCACCCTTCACGGGTCATCCTTAGGTATCACCGAAAACACTCGCACCAGCGGTATGACCTCCGTCTGAGTCCATACCAATATTATCATAACCACCATAGCTCGCCTCCGGGAGATAAGCCTCCCCGCCACAGTAACATCCACTTGTAGGATCATCTAACAAAAACATATATAACAGAGTGTGAGCTCCACCAAGCCCGTAAATGAAATATTACCATGCATGCATATGCAATCACAACCATATGAGTCCTACATGAGGTGCAGTTCATTTTATTTATTAGCCACCTAACATCACAACTAAGGCAGGTTAGTGCTACTACAATCCCCAATACATGTATCCCTGGTGCGGGCTTTTGACCCCTTCCCGCGATACACCCATTGAGTTGTCGGAGAGGACCAATCAGCTCCGGCATCAGTCACCAAGGTCAGCCCGACCAGCCCTCTGTGATTAACCAGTAAGGCATCCATCCTTTATATCACATTTATTTTCTCTGGCTTATAGCCCATAATCACCTTTTCGGTGCAATAACATTTCTTTCTTTTCTTTTTCTCTTTCATATGGTCACTCTCATAGGCATCCAACACCTTAACCCTTGTTAGCAAGGGTGCGTAGCACGGGTGATGATACTCTAGCCCAATGCATTTATATGGCATTGTATGAGTCGGGTGGTGTCAACCATATCCCATTCTATGGGCTACCACATGCCTCATTTCCAAGCCGGCTACGACATCTAGTCTAGCAATTAACATACAACATTCACCAGTCAAATATTCCTTATTTAATAGAATTCTCAGTAATTGATTTAAGTGAATAGAATAATAGTATTATTATAAATTGTATTAACATATTAGCCATGTCGCATTTACATACATGGTGTAATTTCACTCATCTTGTTTTGGTCCTACTAGTTCAGCTATTGGTTCTGTTCCGGCCGGTGTCTGGTTGTGCACCTCGAGCATGGGATCAAATCCTAATTTATCAGATCATAAATGTGTGTCAATTAATATTCAAAGCTGTATTAATATCCTAGTATTGGTCTAGGCTTACTGGTCTGACTCTGTGTTTATTCTGGTGTTACTTGGAATTCTCTGGGCCTTGCACTGGGCTTTCGGGTCTATGTCTCGGTGCATCATCCAGAGATGTGGAATTCAATCTGACTTGGTACCCAATAGTATGGTCAGTCAATACATGGCCCAGACAGTCATACAATCCAGTACCCAGGTCAGCAATTCAGCTAAATCCATTCATGGGCATGGCTACCTGGCCCTGTGGGGCCCACTTGGGTACCCAAGGTATGGAGGTTAGCAAACATTAGTGGAGAGGGGTATTTTGGTCATTTACCACCTCATCACACAGCCCTTAGGTCATTGGTGAAGGCCCATAAAGATAGGACATTAGATCAGTCCAAAATCTCTGGACGTTTCACTGGGTGATTGGGCCAATCGCCCAGTGCATCACCCAGAGCCTGTTTAAGACGAGTTTGAGCTGATTTTCTTGGATTTGGCAGTAGGGGCTGCCATGGCATCGATCATGGATGCATGTGGGATGTTCATGGACCATATTTGGAGTATAATCCAATGGTTCCAATGGTTTTGGGTTTAGTTCACCCATTTGGAAGACAGGAGTTGTTCTGACAGCACAGAGAACAGCTGTCCAGGCTGAACTAAAGCTCAAGGATTCGGTTTGGGCTGCATGCAAGGCGTCTTTTACATATAATATCATGGTAGGACACTGATGCTACACTAAACTAAGCAAGGACCAGCTTGCATGCAAAGACCCATGCCCAGACTGCCTATTCTGGGTGCAACTGGGTTGTGCAGTCAGGCACAGGGACTGGTTTCAGTCTCAGCAGTAAAACAACAGTAAGAACATGTATATAATGATCAGATCTTACATGCAATAGCTTTGCATGTCAGATCTGATGCATCCCAAGGCAACCCCAAGGTGTTCTGAGTATTACTTCCCAGATACACCACCAACAGAGCAAAGATCAAGCTATAAGCACAGAGAACAGCAGTACATAGAGGTAGGAATTATTACCTGGAGATGGTAGGCAACTGATTTAGTGTGCAGGTAAGCAGCAGAGATCCTTCTTCTCCTTCCCTCTTCCTTTTCCTTCTCTTTCTCTCTTTCAGCTACAACAACCAAAACGAAATGAGGGCTGCCCCCTCCTATTTATAGATTTGGCCCCACTGAGGTTTGCTTGGCCCTAGGGTCCCCTCTCCCAAAATGCATTTTTAATTGAATTCTGGGCCATTCTGGCTGCACAAGTGGGGTCCACATGATTCCAGGGGTGGGTAATGGTTCCTAAAATTCTCATCTACCCCTAGAGGGTGTTCATGGTCTGTATGGGTGGTCCCCACATGTCTGGAGTCCAAAATACTCATTTCAGCTACTTTGGGCGATTCTTTGAGCCTTTGGGCCTAGTGCATCGCCCAGAGAATACAACATTGTTGTATAGGCCCTGTGCTTGCACAGGTGCTTGGCCCAGGGCTTGGGCTTACACCAACACCTCATCCAGGGTTTGACACACATTTGAACAGGTGTGGGCTCCACATTTATGGTTAGGAGAGAGAGTACTTGGGGTTAATGCTATACATCATGCTGTGGGCAGTGTAGCTGCATGGGTCTGCAATCCATCTTCTGACAGGTATATAGGAGAACATCCTCGGGGGTTCTCCACTGAACTCAACCACTAGAGTGATGCTCCATAGTGTGTTTAAGTGTCTGGTCAGAGGTCCCTGTCCTTCATCCAAAATTCCAGTCAGTCAGGGGCAGGCTTGACAAGTATGATCACATCATCGGGAGAAGAGTCCGCCACTGCATCAGAAGCGTTCACCTGTTCAACTTCCTAAGACGGGAGGACCACCTGGTCGGCACCGATGGTAGATTCAGTACCACCCGTTGAACCACCCATCTGAGAAGTACCATTCACCAGCCTCTTCCTCTTCCTGTTCGGCTGAACTATGGGCAGGGCAGACGAACTGGCCCCAGGGGCGGCCCCTAGCGGATGTGACGAGCATGATGCCTGCATAAGGTAGCCTGAACATCAGTACTGCTGAACTGCACTGCTAAAAGGAAAAGAAACAGTTAGACAATAGAAGAAAAGCCCAGTAGCATGGAAATAGAAATAATTCTCACTGGGGCTGAACCCGTGGCGACATAGAAATCCCTCAATCACTTTCTCGATGTCGAAAGGGTTAGAGGCCATCATCAGACTAAGGGTCTCGACAGCCTCATCGCTGAGTGGGACCCTAGCGTTCACTGCCTTAATCACAGGGTTACCCCAAATATTTTCGGAGGAAAGACCTCCAAGTTAGAAGCAAAAAAGAAGCGGTTCTTCCACTCCTTAACTGAGGACTCGAACCCCTTCACACGGTCCATGCCCGCACGTTGACTCAGGCTATACCACCTTGCCCATGCTGGGACTGAAGGTGATAGAAATGATGAAAAAGGAAAAGGGAAAGCGTACGATCTAGATTCGTGGAAAAAAGCATAAAACCCAAGACGCTCCACAAAGAGTTAGGTACAAGTTGGGCGGGAGCTATATGATAATGTTCGAAGAGTTCCCCCAAGCATCCTCGCACATTGGGAATCTGAAGCCAAGCAAGACATTCGTACAGATGCAGTTCTCGTGCTTCGACGGAGTATAAAAGCGTTCATCAGGCGTAGGATGCCTAAGAATGGCCTCGGCAGGAAGATGATACTTTTCCTTACACCCGGCCAGATCTCGCCGAGAAAACTAAAGTAATTTCTAGCCGCCTAGTTAACCACGAAACCAGGCTCAATACCCCTGACGACACCAGGCATGCCCAACTCTGCTGTACCCTGCGCAGCAGAGTTCCCCACGGGGGAAGAAGATCCCTAAATATGGGAATGGTAGCCTATGAGTCTCGAGGAGGGAATAAACCCCCTGTCGAGATACAACTCCCTATTGGTAGAAGCAATCACCACAGTTTGAGAAGGAAAGTCCGTAAGGAAAACCGGGGGTGAAGAGGAAGAAGAGGGAGAAGAAGCTGGTGAGGAAGAAGGCGAAGCCATTCGCACCAAAGAAAAACAAAGAAATAAGACACGATAAGAAACTCCCAAAATCAAAAAAGCAATACCAACAAAATCTTACTGATTGAAGTGGTAATAGAAGAAGAGTGACGCAAAGAACCCCACCTTGGAAGAACCCTAGCACACAGAATGCAGACACAATAAGAAATTTCCAAAAATAGAAGAAATGAAAAGAAAGAAGCTAAAGAAGGAAATAGCGAAATCTTCTTGGCTTGAAGCACACGAAGGAACGAACAGAGCGAAAAGACAATGGGAATCTAGGGAATCCTAGCAGGGAGAACTAAAGCACTGCGAAGGTTGCCGAGAGAGTAGAAAGAGTTACAGAGCCTGGACTGGAAACAGAGACGAGAGAACGAAGAAGAAGGAAGAAAGACAAGAATTTGAGTAAAGAAGGAATGTGAAGGAGTTGGAAGCGAGGGAGCATTGAATGCTCCACAAAATTTGCGCCCACGAAATGAACAGGTGCACCCGTGAAAGGATTGATTTCAAAAATTTGAAGGGATATCCTTTTGTCTCCTCACACCAGGCAGCATGCCCTAAGATGTGGCACCCCTCGATTAGCCCAGCTAAGCATGCCATCCCCCTCTACAACGACTTTGATAGCAACGAAATGATGGTTGCCACAACTAGGAGACACTTGGACTAGAAATCGAGACCCACGACATGACCGATCACGGCTCCGTGATGCACGAAGGCACCAACCTCCCACGAATAATTTGAAGAATTAGGAAGAATAGCGCCATATGATAAGAACAGGATGCGAAGAACTAACGAGCGTCCGAGAACATATAGCGTGAAGCTGCTCGGGTATGTAGGCGAGTTGACCAATGCAGCGTCACCACTCGATCCCAATGGGAAGCCATAAGTAGTATTATACAAAGGAACAAAGATCTCTACTGTTCGGGCACCATGGACGGTCACTCGATCGATCAAGTATTTGGGTTGATATGCTTAACCGGTGATAAGTGGCGTAGCTGTTCGGGCATGACACAATACCACCCAAGCATGGTCCAAATGTCATTCGGACGCAAAGGGTCTCCTACTCTGACAAGCCCTAAAGGCCCTCTCAGAGTGGGGGGGCTTATATTATATCCAAATATAACTATCCAATTGGGTCATGCCACGTCAATAAGGTATCGCAGGCATATGTGGCCAGAGATTCATCGGATCACTTCCTGGATCAAGACCAATAAGGAATCTACCATAAGCAGCTCGGTATGACACGTTAGCACGGAACGAACTTCCACTATTGTCTACTTGTTCCTATAATGGAACTACTAAAATAGAATCAGGGGAGTAAAAGGAAAGAAGAATCATCTTCTTGAAGAAACTCAACCAACTATATTCTTACCAAGAATAGAATCTACCATATTGGGACTCTCTCAAGGAACGCCTGATCAGACAGTAAATATTCATGAAAAGTGATATTTAATTTATGTTTTTAATTTCTTATTCATGATAAAATTGATATCTCTTTGTAATTTTTATGATTTTAGGCAATTTATGGCAGCCCAAGGATTTAAAGCATATTTACAGATTCGGCATCAATGTGCATGGGGATGATGCAAGCAATGTCGAGCCTTATTTGGTGGGCCGGAGGTATTTTAGAAGTTTTGGAGGAGAAAAATGTAAAATATAATATTATTAAGTTGAAGGCCAAAAAGGTAATTTTAGGAGGGATTTTAAAATCACATTAGGGTTTTAAGGAGGATTAAGGGATCCAGACCCTCTACTGCCGAGCTGCCCAGACACGGTGCTGCGCACAAAGACTGCCTTACCCACACTCGGGAAAGGCGTTTGGGCAGGGGTAAGGCGGACATTATGCGCAACACTGTGTCTGGGCAACACGGTCCTGCCGGGCAGCTTGGCAGTAGAGGATCCAAATTGAGGATTAAGAGGGGAAGCATGTGCTGCCCACAGATCTCTCTCTCATCTTTCCTAAATCCTCTAATTTCCTCCACGATTTCCTCTCTCCCAAAATCACCCATGATCCCATCTATCCTCTAACTTCCTCCATATTACCTCTCCCCAATCTCTCTTTCCTAATTAATATCTCTCCCACTATCTCTCTCTCTCACTCTCCCACGGTTTCCCTAACTCTCTTAATTCTCTCTTTCCTTATCTCTCCTCTAATTGCCTCCACGTCCCTCACCCATCTTGTTACACCCGCGCCTGGATTTATTATTTAATAATGCTTTCTCTTGTATGACGTGTAGATTCTACTGCCGTGTATGCTGGCGAGTTATTTTCACTTCTGGTCAAACCTAGTCACAAGATTGTTGACCACAGCACGGGCCTACTTGTGGAAGAGAGGTTCCTTAACTGGCAGTGGGGAAGATTTGTCGATGGTGATTTCGTCGATCATCCTCCTAGCACGAATCCGCAAAGTAAGGAGTATCGAAAGGCATACCCGGTGTCCTCGCAGTTAGATACCTCCTTTGGAGATGAGCTTAGTATTGCGATTGGGAAGTTGTTCGGGATCACGAAGGACATGTCATGACGATCAAGGGGTAAGATTTAATCTTGTAGATGATACTGAGTCTTACTCTAGTTGACCCTGAAGCGTGGATCAAAGCCTAACCCTTTTCTCTTGTGTTTCTGCCCTTACAGCAACAACGGATGCATGAGCAGACTCATTAGCACTGCATCCATCCGTTAGTCCGCCCGTGTTGTCTTTGGGTTTTATGTATTTTCCTTGTGTGGGACCTACACCCCGTACTTCGGACACTCTAGTTCTGTCTCTTGGACGAGGGTAGCCTTATTCTCACCTTTCCTTGGGTTATAGGTAGCCTTTGGGTGGACCCATAAGCTAAGTAAGCCTTTTAATGAGTTTTGGCTCATTAAGCTCCAGGCCAAACAGACCTTAGGAGGGAGATTAGTTTTAAGACTAAAGCATAACCCTCATATCTCATCACTTCTCTACCTACCCAAACCGTGGAGCTGAGGGAGCATTGAAGGCTTGGAGAAGAAGGGGCTTGAGACGCTGTGGAGGTGGAAGACATCGATTGGTTTAACGTTGAGGTAATGACCGCACCTATCTCTTCCTCTCTTCCATTTCTGGGTTTGGAAATCCTATGAGGATCGATTCCAAGCTTGGGGGTTCTCTTGAGAGCTCATGGGACCTCATTAATTTCTCCCTTTGAAGCATCTATTTCTCTCTTTAAGGCATTTATGGCATTTAAATGACGTTATGCTATTCTAGCATTCAAAACCGAGCTTAGGTTTGTAAGGAACCTTGGAGATAGATCCAAATCCATTAAACCTTATGTGATTCTTATTGGGCTTCGTGTGGTAGACCTCCAACGACGGTCTGAGTTCACCTTCTCTACCCTAAAACCCTATTGGATCCATAAATGAAGGGCTGGAGGTGATGCTCTTCTCTGCTGTTCAAAGGAAGGGCAGCGGACAAACGACCGGACTCACTGTCGTGTATCCGTTCGTTAGTCCACTCGGCCTATTATGGCTTTCCTCCGGAGCGGAGTTAAGAGCAGACCCACCTAAGATGAATCCGCCCGAAACCCAGAATCCTAAGTTGCTCTTGGGCGTGTCTCAGGGTTGGAACGGATCTACGAGCGGACTCACGTTTCGCATCCCGTGAGTCCGTTCCATACATTTTCTAGGCATGACCTGGGCGGATCCACGACCGGATTCACCCATCTGGTTCCTTTCCTTCATCTGTTCCGGCTGTCTTGGCCCAAATCACATTCTTTTGTGGAACCCATCTATATACTTCTAACGCTATTCCCATACTTTCTCAAACCCTAGAATTTGAACGAAAGTGCGTGCCTTAGAGCAAACCTTTCCAAACACCAGGTGGACAATCAAACAAACGGTGAGTGAGTTTTGGGTGATGATTAGGATTGCTATATATATATATTTATAGGGATGCATTAGTTAGAATTATATATTGATTTCTGTGTTTATATTCATTCTTACTATGTTGCATTTTGCATATGAAACCTATGGATATGATTTGATGAAATGTGAGCATGATGCTTTATATTGCAATATTAGGTTACGGTGTCGGTTACACTGGTACTGGAACCCCGTGATTCTTATAAATATGATCAATACTTGTTTGCCATCCTGGTCTGCATGTGTCGTGCCGTGCTGGTTCCCGGGTCCTGGATGGAATGGGACGTTGATGCACCCGGAGTACCTCTCGGGATGATAGATATGCATGTAGTATATCTGTGGTTAGGATCTACTATACCCTATGCTACGACCCTTGCCAACAGGGGTTTAGGTGTTGGATAGCCTGAGCACCTGTGGTTTGTGGAGGTGGGAGAGGCCAGGAATGGGATAGTGATGGCTATCGGGGTCTGCCACTGGGTGGTCATGATGGCTTCTACCGGCGCAGGTCCCTTGTGATAATTGAGGTTTCACTGGGGCGATAGGATAAGTGACCCTTAGTGTCTCCCGAGTTATCACAGTAGCATATGTCATTACTTAGATTGCTTGTTAGGTGAAAAAATATGAATTTAACATTTCATGCATCATGGACTATGTGTGATTGTATGTATAAGCACCCCATGCTCCACGTTTTCTAAAGGACATAATGGGTATTTTATTTATTCTTGAAGGAATCCTAGTCATCACCCTTACTCTCTCTCTCCTCCAACTTCTTAAGGGCACTTCTGGAATTCTACTTGGGATAGATTTATATTTTCTCATCTATGGAAGGTTGAAAAATCAAAGATGCTTTGATTTTATTGCTTGGAGAAGATATCTACAAAGAAAAGGAAGCACTTGTTAGAATTTGAAGTTTATTTTTCTAGAAATAGAAGGTCTATGTAAACAGTCTTCTCTTCTTCTTCTTTCTTTTTTTTTTTTTTTTTTTTTCTTAGGATTTAAGGCATTGTAAAAGAGGAAAGAGAAGAGAATATTCTCTTTTCTTAGGGAATATTTCTCCTACACTTCCATCTTCTCTCTTCTCCTCTCTTCCACCTATAAATACCCCCTACCTCTCTTGTAAAAATTGCTCATTCACTTAGTGAAATTTCTTCTCTTCTTCTCCTTCTAATTTGTGATTTTTGGCTTTTCTAAGTTCTAGTTTTCTTTTATGATTTTTAGTTAATGGTTATAATAGGTTTAGTTTATGCTTTAATTTCAATTTAAGTCTTCAATTGGGTTGTAATTTCTTCATTCTAGTTTAGGTTTTAAGCCTTCTAGTCTAAGTTCTTAAGTTGATGACAAGACTTGAAGATTTAAAAGAGGAGGCCATGGTAAGTTTATGCAAGTATTCAAGCTTTTCATTTACATTCATGCAAGCACATCCAGGTTTTACTATCTAAACTCTCAATCTCATTCTCCAGCTACTCTATCTCTCTCTATCTTCTTCTTCTTCCCCCTCTATTTCTTTTATTTTAATTTTAATTTTATATGGTTGTGGTTTATGGATGCTTTTTATTCCCTTATTTCTTTTTATATGGTTAGTATGTGTGGTTGCATTTTTATTCCTTTCAATTCGCTTTAGTTTGATAGGTTAGATGCTCATGTGTTAGGACGCCGATTTAATCCCTTAATTTTGTTAGATGCTTATGAGTTAGGATGCATTGATTTTCGTTAGTTTAATTAGTTTAATTTAACACTTTAATTTGGTTCACTTTACATTACTTTTAAGTTAGTTAAATAGAGTGGCGTATATCTCCTCGTGTTTGACCCGTAGCTACGATTGACCCGTACGCTTGCGATTTTATTTTAACTCAAACAAGTTTTTGGCGCCGTTGCTGGGGAGATTATTGTCCATTTTATTTATCTGATTTTTAAGTAGTTCGAAGTGTTTTAGTTTATTATTTTCTCTTCTTTTTTTTTTGAAAAAGAAGAAGAAGCAGTTTTTGAAAACCTCATCTTGTTTCTCTTCTGTTTTAAATAGTGTGCGCCCTAAAGTCCTTCATATGCTTCAACCCTCCATCTTTGGGTGTCCCTCATAGGATTAAGTTACCTATGATGCTACATCTTGACTTGGTTGGGTGGATTGACATGTGACTTATCTTTGGAGGTGACCACTCTTGATAACAGGAAAGTGACATAGTGAGAGTGTTGGAAACATAAACGTATAGTAGACCTCTATTCTACATCAGAATCCATATTGGAGTCACACGTAGGTGGCTATAGAAGACTATACGGGTTCCCTTGCTGTCAACCTATATGGCATCCTTACAGCTTTTGAACCATTGTTTCGCTTTTTGAGGGATAGAGATGCACTATCTACCTTGGGCTCCCTCTTGTTTCTAGTTTTTTTTTTTAAGTGTTTTATTTTTATTTAATTTTTCTAAAGGAGACCTCATATCTGTTTAGGTGGCTAAGGTGTGGACTCATGATTCAAGTAATCGTCTTATTAGAAGACCACCTTCTCTACCACCTTTGACCATGGGTGACCAACAACCCAAGACTCTTAAGGATAGGTTTTACCCCATCAGGGCTGCACAACCCTCATGTCTACCTGTTGTTACAGGGAATAACTATGAACTCAAGACCAACTTCATCAGCATGCTACCCCATTTCCATGGGATGGCTAATGAGGATGCATATCTCTTCCTTAGGGAATTAAAGGAGGTCTGTGTTCTAATTAAGGTCCAGAATTTGACTGATGATGTAGTTAGGCTTAGGTTTATACCCTTTTGCCCTGAAAGACCAGGCCAAGAAGTGGCTCTATGGACTGCCAACAAACTCCATTAATACATGGGATGAGTTCACCATTGTCTTTTTGAGAAAATTCTTCCCTCCTCACAAGACCAATAAGCTTAAAAGTGACATCCTCCAGTTTAGGCAGAAACCACATGAGTCATTTTCTAAATTCATGGAAAGATTCAAGGACCTCCTCTTAGAATGCCCTCACCATGGTTTTGACTTGTGGCAGCTATGCCAAATTATTTATGAGGGTATTGATTATCAAACCAAGTAACTTGTAGAGTCTATGTGTCCAGCAGGCTTTACTTCTTTTTCTGAGGAGAATGATGCATGGACATTCTTAACCAACTTGGCTGATAAGACTAGGGAATGAGAATCTTCCCAAGAGGTTGAAAGGACCACTAAGGGGTATCTCATTGAGGGTATGCCAGCCAAGGAGGCCAAACTTGACAGCCTCATAAAACAGTTGGAGTCCATAGTTCTTAAAGAGTCTATACCAGTTAATCCGGTCAACCAGGTCAACCATGTGTCGGTATGCAGTTGGTGCCAAACCCCTGGACACCTTTTTGAGGAATGCCCCAACACCTTGGTGGGCAATTCCAGCACTGAAAATGTAAGTGCTCTCTACCAAAATAACCCATATAGTAATACTTACAATCCAGGATGGAGAAATCACCCTAATTTCTCATGGAATCAAGGGAACTAAGCAGGCCCATCCAACTTTAACCATCAAGACCAGGTTGGTGCCCAAAGGCCCAACTATGCACCACAAAGCCAATGAATGTCTCCTAACCCCTTTTCCCCTCGTCCTCATCCAGGACTTTCAATTAATTCTGCTAGGCCTCCTCTCCTTGCACCTTATCAGCAACCCCCAGGGTTTACCAATACAGGAGAGGCAACAAGACTAAATGAGATGGACAACAAGATAGCTCTTCTCATGACAAGTCATAATACCATGGAAAAATAACTCACCCAACTTGTCACAATCCTGCATGAGAGGGAAACAGGGAAGTTACCTAGCCAGCTTGAGCCAAATCCTAGGCATCAGGTTCATATTCATCAAGGTACCTAAGCTCCTCCAACCAATGTTGCACAAGGCCAACAGCACCAAGGGCCCTCCAGACAGGTAAATGTTGTTTATGTTTTAAGGAGTGGTCATGAGTATCAATAGGCTAGTGCACCTCAGTCTTTACCATCACATACTCCTGTTGACTCTCCCCCTTCTGAAGAGGCCATTGAAGTGCCTACTGTTCCAGGTTCGTCTGATGAACCTAAAGATATACCAGATGATTTGGTTGAGGAAACCAAAGAGGATTCTGTTGAGAAAGTTAAAAAGACCAACCCTGAAAGAATTTATACCCCACCTGCCCCTTTCCCAAATAGGTTGGTTAGCAAGAAGTCTCCTTCTGTGGAGAAGATATTGGATGTGTTCAAACAGGTTCAGGTGAATATCCCCTTGTTGGATGCTATTGCCCAGATTCCCGCTTATGCTAAAGTCCTCAAAGACTTATGCACCCAAAAGTGGACCACCAATGTGCCCAAAAAGGTATTCTTGGCTGCTAACATTAGTTCTCTAATCTCACAGCCCGTAGCAGCCAAGCATAAGGATCCTGGAAGCCCCACCATCTCTTGCACTATAGGTCATACTACTATTGATCATGCCTTATTGGACCTTGGTGAAAGTGTGAACCTATTACCCTTTCATGTCTACCAACAACTGGGATTGGGAGAACTGAAATTGACCAAAATTACTCTTCAACTTACAGATCGATCGGTTAAAGTTTCTAAGGGAATGATTGAGGATGTCCTGTTGAAGGTTGGGGAATTTATTTTTCCTGTGGATTTTATTGTTTTAGATACCCAAACCACTGCCAACTTCAAGGACCAAATCCCAATCATATTGGGTAGACCATTCTTAGCTACCAGTAATGCTTTAATCAATTGCAGGAATGGTCTCATGAAATTATCTTTTGGCAATACTTCTGTTGACTTCAATGTGTTTAGGTTGGGTAAGCATCCTGACATGGATGAAGAGGTGCATATGCTTCAAGGATTTTCCAATGATATTGATACGTTCTTTGAGATTGATTTTGATTCGGGATTTCAAGAATGTATGCAGAAATTGGAGAGTGTTGATGATACTCCCTTATCTGAAGTCTGGAGCATCCAACCACCTTTGGAGCCCCTTGGACCCCTATCCACTTTCATTCTCAAATCCTCTATTATTGAGCCCCCCACATTAGAGTTGAAGGCATTACCCTCCAACCTCAAGTATGCCTTCTTAGGACATGATCATACTCTTGCTGTTATTATTGCTTCTGATTTGACTTCTATTAAGGAAGAAGAGTTGATTAAGCTTCTAAAGGACCATAAGGAAGCCATAGGTTGGACCATGTCTGACATCAAAGGTATTAGCCCCTCCATTGTTCAACATCATATACATCTGATGGAGAGTTCCAAACCTTCTAGGGAACCCCAAAGGAGGGCTAATCCTGTGATGAAAGAGGCAATCAAGAAAGAGATCCTAAAATGCTTGGATCATGACATCATTTATCCTATTTCTGATAGCCAATGGGTGAGTCTTGTGTAGGTTGTGCCTAAGAAAGGAAGAGTCACTGTAGTTGAGAATGCCAATAATGAGTTGATTCCAACCCGTATCCAAATGGGATGGAGAGTGTGCATTGACTATAGAAAATTGAATGAGGCAACTTGGAAGGACCACTTTCCCTTGCCTTTTATTGTCAGATGTTAGAGAGACTAGCTGGCCATGAATATTATTGTTTTCTTGATGGTTATGCAGGCTATAACCAAATTCCTATTGCTCTAGAGGACCAACACAAGACCACTTTCACATGCCCTTATGGAACCTTTGCTTACCGGCATATGCCTTTTGGGCTTTGCAATGCCCCTGCTACATTCCAAAGGTGCATGATGAGTATCTTTTTTGATATGGTAGAGCACTTCCTAGAGGTGTTTATGGATGATTTTCTATTCACGGCTCTACTTTTCTTAATTGCTTGCATCATCTCTCTTTGGTTCTTAAAAGATGCATAGAAAAGAACTTGGTCCTGAATTGGGAGAAGTGCCACTTCATGTTAAAGCAAGGTATAGTTCTTGGTCACATTATGTCCAAAGAAGGGATCAAGTTTAATAGATCTAAGGTGGACCTTATTGCCAATTTACAACCACCCAAGAGTGTGAAGGACATTAGATCTTTTCTTGGCCATGCAGGTTTTTACAGGAGATTCATCAAGGACTTTAGCCAGATAGCTAGACCTCTCACTTCTCTTTTGGCAAAGGACTGCCCATTTGATTTCTCTTCTGAGTGTCATGATAGTTTTGAGCAATTGAAAAGAGCTTTGACCTCAGCCCCCATTATTCAAGCTCCAACTTGGACCGTTTCATTTGAGCTTATGTGTGATGCCTCTGATTTTGCTATAGGGGCTATTCTTGGGTAAAGAATCAACAAATTGCCCCATGTCATTTATTATGCAAGTAGGACTCTTAATGATGCATAGCTTAATTATACCACCACTGAGAAAGAATTTTTAGCTGTTGTGTTTGCTTTAGAGAAGTTTAGGCCCTACTTGGTTGGATCACATGTGATTGTTTATACTGACCATGCAGTTATCAAATATCTTGTGCAGAAGAAAGATGCCAAGGCTCGCCTCATTAGGTGGGTTCTTTTGTTACAAGAATTTGATCTTGAAATTAGGGATAAGAAAGGGTGTGAACATTTGGTTGCAGACCATCTATCCCGGCTGCCTAATTCCTTGACTGTTGATTCTCCAGTCAACGAGAATTTTCCTGATGAGTATCTGATGGCAGTGTCTAGTGAACCTTGGTTTGCTGACATTGTTAATTATCTGGTTACAGGTGTGACACCTGCACATTGGTCCACCCAAGATAAGAATCGTTTCTTTTCACAAGTTAAGTATTTTTTTTGGGATGATCCTTATCTTTTTAAGATTTGCTCGGATCAAGTAATCCGGAGATGTGTCCCTGATCATGAGAAACAATCTGTCTTATCTTTTTGCCATGATCAGACTTGTGGAGGCCATTTTGGGCCTAATAAGACTGCGGCTAAAGTTTTACAGTGTGAATTTTATTGGCCTAGTCTGTTTAAAGATGCTTTTACTTATTGCTGGGCATGTTCTTCATGCCAATCCTTATGGCGTCTTACTAAGAGAAATATGATGCCCCTCAACCCAATTCTGGTGGTTGAGGTGTTTGATGTATGGGGTATTGATTTCATGGGGCCTTTCCCTAACTCTTTTGGTAACCTGTACATATTACTTGCTGTGGACTATGTGTCCAAATGGATTGAGGCAGTTGCTTGTAAGACCAATGACCACAAGGTGGTTGTGAAATTTCTGAAGGAGAACATCTTCTCCCGTTTTGGTACTCCCCAGGCTATCATTAGTGATCGGGGCAAGCATTTTTGTAATCGGCCTTTTGAGGCCCTCATGAAAAAGTATAGTGTCGTCCATAAGTTGGCCACACCCTACCATCCCCAGACCAGTGGCCAGGTTGAGGTTTCAAATAGGCAGATCAAGCAAATTCTTGAGAAAATCATCAACCCACCGCAAGGATTGGTCTAACCGGTTGGTAGATGCGTTGTGGGCCCATAGGACAGCCTTCAAGATCGATCTTGGTCAATCTCCGTACCGTCTGGTATATGGAAAGGCATGTCACTTACCTATAGAGATTGAGCACAAGGCCTTTTGGGCTATCAAGAAGCTTAACTTTGACCTATGCACTGTAGGTGCCCATAGGAAACTCCAACTATCTGAGTTGGAAGAGCTTAGGAATGAGGCATATGAGAATGCCCGGATTTACAAGGAAAAAACCAAGGCTTTCCATGATAGGCACATTTTGAGAAAATCTTTTGAGGTAGGCCAGAATGTTTTGTTGTACAATTCTCGTTTGCATATCTTTTCAGGTAAGCTGCGTTCTAGATGGGATGACCCCTATATTGTTCAAAAAGTTTATCCTCATGGGGCTGTTGAAGTCCTCAATCCAAGTACAGGAGCTACTTTCAAGGTCAATGGCCAAAGATTGAAGCCGTACATAGAGATGCCTACTCCAGTTGAAGAAGAGGTCATGGATCTCCATGAGCCTCTTTACCTTGACCCCTGATATCCTGGTATGTATCCCCTCCCTTGCCTTATTCTTTCTTTTCTGTATGCATTGAGGACACTGCATGAATTAAGTGTGTGGGGGGGGGGGGTGTGTTGGATTTTAATTGTGAATTTTGATTGTGGCGATAGTTTTTGGTTATGTGCATAAGTCTCTTCGATTTACAAAGCGAGAGTGAGAGGGAATTAGGTGCCCTCCTAGCATGCGAAATAATAAAAAAATCCCTTTTCAAGGATGGTAGTTGGTTTGTATCCGGTGATGAGGATTGAGTTTGAAAATATGAATGCTACTTCATGTGATGGTTAGATTCCTCTATGTGTTTATGGACCCCTTTGATCTTTTGGCTAGTAGTTGAGACCAATTTGTTTGTGGCGAGGCATAAAAGTGAAAGTGAATGAAAAAAGAAAGAAGAAAAAAGAGAGAGAAACAGAAAGAAAAGTGGAATTCCTTGGGACTAGACAGGGCACTATGCCTCATGAAGCAGGGTGACTTGATCGAAATTCCTTGGAAAGAAACTCAAAAAAAAAAAAACTCTTGCATCAATGTCTCAATGTCTTATGGATACATGCAAAAAGCAAAGCTACCAAGTATTTGGGTGTCTGGTGTATGCTCCACCATGTCATTCAAAGAACAGTAGTAGAGTAGAAAAAGAGTTTGTTGTTGAGAAAGAAAAAAAAAAAAACTTTTGCCTTAATGCCTGGAAAAGAAAGTATGGTAAAAAATACTCAATGCCTAAGTCTTTGGTTCCATTAGTGCTATGAGTGGTTTACTTGAAGGTGAGTAGTGTTTAGAAAATATGAGGAGATCCCTTGACCTTGATGCATGCTTGTTATTTGAATTGATGTGGGGTGATAAAATTCAAGTGTGGGGAAACCTTTGGCTCCTTAATCTTTAGTTGAGTATTTCTTTGAGATTGTGTTCCCTATCTTACTTATGCCATGAGAAAAATTTACATCATTCTTTTTGATTTATTGAATTTTGGGTGTATATTCACTGCAAACACCCACGAGGCACAACTCGTCCACTAGGGGCAACCTAGGGGTTGAAAGGCTTGTTGCACATGCTAAGTGCAACCGTGATTCCTACGAAAGTGAGTTAGGATTTTTTTTTGCATTCTAGGTTAGTTTATCTTTTGCTTTACTTGAGGACAAGTAACATTCAAGTGTGGGGGAATCTGATGAGCACATTTATGTGTGAAATCTTAGGGCATAAAACATACATTTTACCACATTGGACAGAGTTACTCGGTGCTTTCTTGTTCTTTTCAAGGTTTAGGTGAATTATTGTGAAAATAGAGGAGATGATGCTATGGAGATGTTTTTAAGCTTTTTCGTGGTGTTAATAGTATGGATGCATAGCCCATCGAGTCAACTTCGCAACGGTTCAAACGACACTTGATTCCGAGTTGAAACGAAGAAGTTATGGCCGTTTCTGTAACGACGTGGGAAAATGGTGTATAGGGGTTTATTTATAATTATTGATAGTCGGATGGGGACAAAGTGAATCGAAAGTTAGGATTCCAGGGGCCTTAACACAATTATCAGAAGTTACTTTACTGTACCCGAAAGATTCCATTTGGAAGGCTCTGGACAGTCCAACTTCAACTTGAGATATCTTGGGCTCCCCAACTCCGAATTGGACGAAATTTGGGTCTATTTTGGGTGATTTTTCGCAAGGAACACAATGGTGAGGCCTATATAAGCACCCCATGCTCCAAGTTTTCTAAAGGACAGAATGGGTATTTTATTTATTCTTTAAGGAATCCTAGTCATCACCCTTACTCTCTCTCTCCTCCAACTTCTCAAGGGCACTTCTGGAATTCTACTTGGGATAGATTTATATTTTCTCATCTATGGAAGGTCGAAAAATCAAAGATGCTTTGATTTTATTGCTTGGAGAAGATATCTACAAAGAAAAGGAAGCACTTGTTAGAATTTGAAGTTTATTTTTCTAGAAATAGAAGGTCTATGTAAACAGTCTTCTCTTCTTCTTCTTTCTTTTTTTTTTTTTTTTTTTTTCTTAGGATTTAAGGCATTGTAAAAGAGGAAAGAGAAGAGAATATTCTCTTTTCTTAGGGAATATTTCTCCTACACTTCCATCTTCTCTCTTCTCCTCTCTTCCACCTATAAATACCCCCTACCTCTCTTGTAAAAATTGCTCATTCACTTAGTGAAATTTCTTCTCTTCTTCTCCTTCTAATTTGTGATTTTTGGCTTTTCTAAGTTCTAGTTTTCTTTTATGATTTTTAGTTAATGGTTATAATAGGTTTAGTTTATGCTTTAATTTCAATTTAAGTCTTCAATTGGGTTGTAATTTCTTCATTCTAGTTTAGGTTTTAAGCCTTCTAGTCTAAGTTCTTAAGTTGATGACAAGACTTGAAGATTTAGAAGAGGAGGCCATGGTAAGTTTATGCAAGTATTCAAGCTTTTCATTTACATTCATGCAAGCACATCCAGGTTTTACTATCTAAACTCTCAATCTCATTCTCCAGCTACTCTATCTCTCTCTATCTTCTTCTTCTTCCCCCTCTATTTCTTTTATTTTAATTTTAATTTTATATGGTTGTGGTTTATGGATGCTTTTTATTCCCTTATTTCTTTTTATATGGTTAGTATGTGTGGTTGCATTTTTATTCCTTTCAATTCGCTTTAGTTTGATAGGTTAGATGCTCATGTGTTAGGACGCCGATTTAATCCCTTAATTTTGTTAGATGCTTATGAGTTAGGATGCATTGATTTTCGTTAGTTTAATTAGTTTAATTTAACACTTTAATTTGGTTCACTTTGCATTACTTTTAAGTTAGTTAAATAGAGTGGCGTATATCTCCTCGTGTTCGACCCGTAGCTACGATTGACCCATACGCTTGCGGTTTTATTTTAACTCAAACAACTGTGCTTGTGGCATAAGCTCGGGATAGGGGCGTCCAGTGTGGTATCAGAGCGTGATGCTCTGCACTGGACCTGATTCACCAAGGCCTTTTGATTTACTCTAAGCCATAGGGTCTCATTAAAAGCTTTAACCGGCATAACTGGAATATGTGCAGAACATAGGAAGAGGACTAGTTAGGGAGCAACACGGAAACATAGCACATAATAGGAACAACATGAGAGTTAAGAGTTATGTATATATATATGTTAATCAAGTCCCTACGCTCTAGTCGATTTTGCTTTTACCTCCCATTGAGGCAAGCAAATTACAAAGGACCCAAAACAGAGAGTTTCACATTCCAGCTAGCAGGACTATATATACAAGGTCAAAAGAAAAACAAAATAAAAGAAAAGATCAACTAAGCAGTAAAATATAAATATTGTTCACAGACTTCCTCTAAACACAAAAGAGCTGAAATTAGAAAGGGCCAACAGAATTTCATCTGACTTGGGGTCTAGTCCCCCATTCCACCATCATCCTCCTCTTTGTCATCACCACCCTCGTAGTAGAGGTATGCATTGATGTCATGAATGTCTTTCTCCATCCTCTCCAAGCGATGGTTGTATGATGTGAATTGCCCATGGACACTTGCAAAACCGTCTAGCACGTCTGAATTGAGCCGGGTCATGTTGAGGTTTATTTGGTTCAGGGAACTCAGAATTGCACCCATCTCTGAGGTCCCAAAATTGGAGGCATCAGCAGTATATTGTATGGGCTCCTCCTCCTCATCCTCATTACTAGCCTCTCCACTTATACCTCCCCCACCTATAGGAACCACCGGCTCCCCATCACTATTAGTAGTGACAATAATCTTCATGCAAGCTAGGGAGTTTTTCCCAAATGGCTCCTTAAAACTTTCACAAGGTGGCTCATCACTTAGATCAATCTGAAAGTGCTAGAAGATACGGGTTAGAAGCCTCCCGTAAGGAAGAGTTTTCTCAATCCTGGATTTGAAAAGTACTTGCTCCATGTGCTTGATGATGGCAAAAGGGAGACTTAATTGATGTCCCCGGTACAGACAATACCCTAGAGTGGCGGCCATGAGAGAAGGCTCAGTAGCATGTCCCTTTACTGGCATCAGGTTTGATTTGACTATCATAGTCAGAATCCTTTGGGAATAGCCAAACTTGGTCATGTTCACCCTACTTGCATGTTTGTCCTTGGTCATGGTCTTATACAGATGTTCATACTCTGCCAAGGACATGCAGGACAAGGGATCCCTGGCAGGTGGGTGATACACTCGAGTACCCATGGAATTGATTCCTAAAATTGCCCCCAGCTCCACCTTATTGAAGGTAATATGGACCCCCTTCACAAAGGAATGGATCCTGAGCATTTCCATGTTTTCTTGCTCCACTGTTAGGTTGGCATAGAAATGCCCAATCAGCCTGGAATAGTAGAATCGGGGTAGAACCAACATGTTGGACCGCCCTAAGTACTCAAACCTTGGCCCTACCTTAAAGGCTGCTAGTTCTTCAACGATGGCATCCCTACCCATCTCGATCTTTCGTAAAGCTTTGGCCTCTACGGACACAAATAAATTGGCATTGAAGGGTATCGGGGCTGGGACCGGTGCTGGTGCTGCAGCAACTGCTGGAGCCCTGCTACTCCTTGTTTTGGGAGCCATCTCTTCTCACCTAAACACTTTACACATAAACCCAACAAGGAACAATGTGATAAAGAGACCATGCCAAGGTTAATAAAATAGAGAGATTTAAGGGCAATGTACACAAATTCAACCAAGAAATTAGATATTCCTCCTTAGAGACAAATAGAAAATCTTCCCAAAATTCAAAAAAAAAAAAGAGGGGGGAAATGGCAGCACTCTATAAGGGATCGGAATTTTTTTTATACACCCAACCTATGTAAGGTGGGGAGAATAGATGTTAAACTTCATGTCTTAGAAACCAAACCATCAAAACGAATGGGAAAATTTGGTTTTGCAAGGGTTTAGCTAACCCTAGCCCAAATCGATGGGAATGTATATGGTTGGACATGTTGACAATGGATTAGTAGTAAAAGAGAACAAGAATATGATGTATCCATGTATTTTGATCAATCCAACACAATGAAGAAGCATAAGAATGAAGAACTTGAACAAAAATCCTAGAAGGAACTCAATCAATCCAAGAAGTCCAAAATGGGTGAAGGAAATTCAAACCTTGAGATTGGGAGAGTGAGATTTAAAGTAGAAGAAGCCAAATCCACGATTTAAAGGCAAGAAATATGGGGCGGACGAAGCTTGGATACCCTTGCTCTACTGTTCCGCTCCTAACCTCTCCTTCAAAACATAAAATTGAATGGAGCGGTTTCAATTTTGTTAAAATCTATCGAGCGGACGCACGACCGGAGTCACTTATCGTGAATCCGCTCGTGAAACCACTGAGCCTATAGACTCTGACCTTTCATCTTCTGTGCTGAGCAAACGAACGGACTGAACCACAACATAAGGATCTGCCCATCGATCCGTTTGACCCCTTTCCTCTCGGCCTTTGAACACCCTGAGAACAGACGAAGGAGCGGACTCACATTCCGCATCCGCTCCTAAGTCCGCCCAGTTTAAATATTTGAACGGACTCACAATCGGACTCAGAGAAGTTGATCCACCGGTGGATCCGCTCGTGTTCTAAAGGGCCAATGGCCTATATTTTTGGGCCTAGCCTCCTTCTTAGGACTCTTGTTACCTCTGTGTGTTAGGATACACAATTTCTGATGCAATTATATGCCCTTTCTCTAAAAATATGCTTATTTCCCTCTTGCTTGTGCTAACATGTGAAGCATTTAATGAAATCAGGTGCTGAAACATGGTCAATACTCGCAATCGGAATTGTTCCCCTCCTAGGGATGATGTCGGTGATGTTTCTGAGGAAGGTTTGCCTGCGCCCCCTCTGGTGAACACAAATGGCGATGTTACAGCACTCTTGGGAAATATTCTTCGTGATATGCGGAGAGAACAGCAAGATTCCCAAAATAAGCAGCGCGCTTTTATGCGTGATGTGGCTGCCCCGCTTCAAAATACTAGTAGGGAAGGACCAAGAGTACCACCTCAGGTACATGGAGTCCCAAATCCTCCTGCTAATGCTACTCCTATCATTCCTCCTCCTGGGTCGGCTGCTAATGAAGTTCCTGCAGCACAAGTAAACCAAGATCCACCTCCCCCTCCTCTGGCTGCCCTACCGGTTAGAAATGTAATACCGGAATGGGTTGATGCCTCCAAACTCTCCGAGAGATTCTAAAAACACCATCCTCCCACTTTTTATAAGCTGGTCCATGACTCAATGTTTCCAGCTACTTGGCTTAGGGATCTCGAGAGAATCTTTGAAGTATTTTTGTGTAATGATCTCGAGAAGATCCGGTGTGCTACTTTTCAACTCTGAGGTGACGCTGATGTATGGTGGCGTTCCTCGAAGGATCAATTTTGGGCAAGATATCCCAATGCTACTTGGAATCAATTTAAGGAAGCTTTTCTCGAGAACTACTTTCCAAGGAATTTTTGGGAAAAGAAAGAGATTGAATTCATGAACCTCAGCCAAGGATCCAAATCAGTCCTTGAGTACCAACAACTCTTTAAGGAGTATTTCTATTTTGCTCCGACCCATTTGAAGACTGAGGACATGAAGGCAAGATGATTCGAAAGAGGACTTAGAGCCAGTCTGAGCACTGCAGTGGTGTTGCACAAGTATCCCACCTATGCTGAGGTGGTTGAAGCTGCTAAACTGATAGAAGACCAACAAAGGGAGAATTATCGGGCCATCCAGGCAGGCAAGAGGCCGATATCATCTCATGACTCTAGGGGACCTAGTAAGTTCCAAAGAACGGGATCTTGTACCAATGCGGCTCCAATTCAATTCCCTAGGCCTGATTCAGCACAAGTGCCTAAATCTACGCTTGCTTCTCATTATGGGGCACATACTCTTACATGTTACAAGTGCAAGGAGTCTGGCCATATGGCCAAGGATTGTCCACAATCTCGACAATTGGGTTCATGGTCGGTAACGACTTCCAAACCATCCCCGACAAGGACGGCTGTATGCCCACTTGCTCCTGCTTCAGTGAGTAAGACTTAGGGGTGAGTCTATTCTGTTACCCATGAGGAAGCCCAATCTGACCCCAGTGTTATCATAGGTACTACACCTAACCACCTTAGTCAAATTAATTAATTTTAGCTCACTATATTTGGCTATCCGGTGTCTGTCAGGCATGATTTCTGTGTGCTCCTTACCTGCTTATGTGTTATTTGATTCAGGGGCATCACACTCCTTTATATCCCCCTCCTTTGTCGAGAAGTTTCCTATTGAACCGATCTTATTGGAGCAAAATTTAATGGTTAGTACGCCGACTGGAAGCCAAGTTGAGTTGGATCGATCTTTTCACTCTTGCCCTGTTCGAGTGAGCGACCATGGGCTCGAAGCCAGTTTAATCATCCTAGACACGAAAGATTTTGATGTGATTCTGGGAATGGATTGGTTAACCATTCATGGAGCTAGTCTAATTTGTGCAGAAAGGAAGATACTTTTCAGGACAGGGGAGGAAAATGAGTTTATGTTTAAGGGTAATAAAAGTAAGAAATCCAAGAGCCTGATCATATCAGCCCTCCAGGCCCAGAAACTCTTAGCCCAAGGCTGTCATTGTTACTTAGCCTCAGTAGTGGACGTTGAAGCCAAGATTTCACTGATGGAAGTATAAGTGTGGTAAGGGATTTCCCTGATGTCTTTTCGAAAGACCTTACACGCTTACCACCGGATCGAGAGACAGAATTTATGATCGATCTGATACCTGGTGCTACTCCAGTGTAAAAGGCACCGTACAGAATGACCCCATCAGAACTGAAAGAACTTCAGGGATATCTTAATGATCTACTGAAGAAGGGTTTTCTTAGGCCAAGTGTTTCCCCGTGGGGTGCGCCGGTTCTATTTGTGAAGAAGAAGGATGGAAGTATGCACCTATGCATCGACTACCATGAACTTAACAAGCTAACAATCAAGAATCGATACCCATTACCTCGGATCGATGATTTGTTTGACCAATTACAAGGTGCTAGGGTCTTCTCTAAAATTGATCTCTTCTCGGGGTACCACCAGCTGAAGATCAGAGACAGTGACATCAGCAAGACCGTGTTTAGATCGCGATATGGTCATTATGAATTCTTGGTTATGTCTTTTGGGCTAACCAATGCCCCTGCAGCATTTATGGAGTTGATGAACAGGGTGTTTCATGATGTGTTGGATAAATACGTTATTATGTTTATCAATGACATCCTGGTCTACTCTAAAAGCAAAGAAGAGCATGCAGACCATCTTCGATTTGTGCTTTAGCACTTGAGGGAAAAGCAGTTATACTAAGTTTAGCAAGTGTGAGTTCTGGTTACAACAAGTGGCTTTTCTAGGTCATTTGGTGTCAGCAAAGGGTATTGAAGTTGACCCCGACAAAGTACAGTCGATAGTTGATTGGGAGACACCTAAGAATGTGGTAGACATTCGTAGTTTTCTTGGTCTGGCCGGTTACTATAGGAGATTCATCGAGAACTTTTCAAAAATCTCTACTCCTATGACTCGATTGACCTGAAAAGGAGTGAAATTCGAGTGGTCGGACGAATGTGAGAAGAATTTCCAGGACCTAAAGCAACGACTGATTTCAGCTCCAGTACTCACCATACCAAATGGCACTGGGGGAATGGTAGTCTATTGTGATGCGTCAAAAATGGGACTTGGCTGCGTGTTAATGCAAGGTGATAAAGTGGTGGCCTACGCTTCTCGTCAGTTGAAGGAATATGAGAGGAATTACCTAACTCATGATTTAGAGTTAGCGGTTGTGGTCTTAGCTCTGAAGATTTGGAGACATTACTTATATGGAGAGAAAAGTGAGATCTACAGTGATCATAAAAGCCTCAAATATTTCTTTACTCAAAAGGAACTTAATATGAGACAGAGGCATTGGCTGGAGCTCATGAAGGATTATGACTGCACCATTCACTACCACCCGAGTAAAGCAAATGTGGTAGCTGACGCTCTCAGTTAAAAATCACAGACCTTATCCATCACATCCCTAGCAGTCAGCAAGGAGCTTGTAGAAGAAGCTAGAAAGATGGATTTGGAGTTATTAGTAGAGGGTGTTACCCTGTCCTTAGCATCTTTAACCGTACAATCAACTCTGATTGAAAAGATTAAGGCCGCTCAAGCTTTAGATGAACATTGTAAGGAAATTATTGATGCTATCCAGGGTGACACGCAGCGTGATCTGGATTTCACATTGACAGGCAGTGGCATTCTCATGTTTAGGGATCGTCTATGTGTTCCCAAGGACGATCGGCTAAGAAAGGAAGTGTTGGTAGAGGCGCATGAGTCTCCCTACTCTATCCACCCAGGTAGTACTAAGATGTATAGGGACCTGAGAGGACATTACTGGTGGAGTGGAATGAAGAGGGATGTGGCTGAGTATGTAGCCCGGTGCCTCACTTGCCAGCAAGTGAAGGCAGATAGACAACGTCCCCATGGACTATTACAATCAATGCTTGTGCCAGAATGGAAATGGGAGCATGTTACTATGGACTTCGTCACAAGATTACCCTGTACACCTAGGGGCGTTGATGCTATATGGATCATTGTGGATAGGTTGACAAAGATGGCACATTTTATCCCCATCAAAGTCACCTACTCTACGGATAGATTGGTCCATTTGTACATTGATAACGTGGTTCGCTTACATGGAGTTCCAGTCAGCATTATCTCAGATCGGGATCCCAGATTCACTTCCAAATTCTGGGGCGGATTCTAGAGATCTATGGATACCCTGTTGAGCTTTAGCACCGCCTTCTATCCTCAGACCGACGGTCAGTCGGAAAGGATAATACAGACATTGGAAGACATGCTTCGAGCTTACGCCATTGATATGCAGGGCAGCTGGGATGAGCACATCTCGCTTATCGAGTTCTCCTATAACAACAGTTACCAAGCTACCATTGGGATGGCCCCTTTTGAGGCACAGTATGGGAAGAAGTGCCGGACACCCTTGTGTTGGGATGAAGTAGGTGAGTGGTGTATTCTTGGGCTGAAACTGATACAAGCAACCTGTGAAAAAGTGGATTTGATCCGGGAGAGAATTAAAGCTACCCAGTTTAGGCAAAAGGGCTATGTCGATCAACGGCGAAAGGATCTGGAGTTCCTCATTGGTGATAAAGTATTTCTCAAGGTGTCGCTTGCGAAAGGGGTGATGCGGTTCAATAAGAAGGGTAAACTAAGCCTCAGGTATATTGGGCCTTATGAGATTCTTGCAAAGGTTAGGCTGGTGGCATATCGGTTAGCACTTCCACCATCTCTCGACGGCGTATATGACATCTTTCACATATCTATGTTGCAGAAGTATGTGCATGACCCCAATTACATCCTATCTCAGGAGCCACCAGAGCTAGCAGCAGACATGTCATATAAGGAACATCTTGAGGAGATTCTAGACAATAAGGTGGTGAATCTCCGCAACCAGCCTATTCATTATGTGAAAGTGAAGTGGTGTAACCACTCGGAAGAAGAAGCTTCCTGGGAAGCCAAAGTGGAAATGCGAGCGAAATACCCTTCCCTGGGATTTCTACAAGGTACAACAATTTTGAGGATGAAATTTTTGTAAGGTGGGAAGGATGTTACACCCGCGCCCAGATTTATTATTTAATAATGTTTACTCTCGTATGACGTGTAGATTCTGTTACCGTGTATGCTGACGAGTTATTTTTACTTGTGGTCAAACCTAGTCACAAGATTGTTGACCACAGCACGGGCTTGCCTGTGGAAGATGGGTTCCTTAACCGGCAGTGGGGAAGATTTGTCGATGGGGATTTCGTCGATCATCCTCCCAACATGAGTTCGCAAAGTGAGGAGTATCGAAAGGCTTACCCGGTGTCCCTACAGTTAGATACCTCCTTTGGAGATGAGCTTAGTATTACGATCGGGAAGTTGTTCGAGATCACGAAGGACATGTCGTGACGGTTAAGGGGTAAGATTTAATCTTGTAGATGATACTGAGTCTTACTCTAGTCGACCCTGAAGCGTGGGTCAAAGCCCGACCCTTTTCCCTTATGTTTTTGCCCTTACAGCAGCAACGGACGCACGAGCGGACTCATCAGCGTCTGCCCGTGCTGTCTTTGGGTTTTATGTATTTTCCTTGTGTGGGACCTACACCCCGTACTTCGAACATACTAGTTCTGTCTCTTGGATGAGAGTAGCCTTATTCTTACCTTTCCTTGGGTTATAGGTTGCCTTTGGGTGGATCCATAGGCTAAGTAAGCTTTTTAATGAGTTTTGGCTCATTAAGCTCCAAGCCAAACAGACCTTAGGAGGGAGATTAGTGTGAATTCACCTAGAGGGGGGGGGGTGAATAGGTGTAGGTTCAAAAATTAAATAACTATGCAGAAATAAAACCAAACAATAAAGATAAAGAAGAGTAAAGACAAGCAGTGTAAAAAGACACAAACAATTTATAGTGGTTCGGCCAATATGTGCCTACGTCCACTCCTCTCACCTTAGAGAGAATTCACTATAACGAATCTTGAGTAAGAGCAAGAGGACTAATACAAATCTTGATTAAGAGCAAGAGAACTCAACCACTCTTGATTCCGAGCAAGAGGACTCAACCAATCTTGATTCCGAGCAAGAAGACTCCTTCTCTTGATTTCGAGCAAGAGGACTCAACAATAACTTTAAACAAAGTAAAAGAACTACTAAATGATTTAGAGTTACCTTAAACTTTAGTAGAAAAGATGATACCTTTCAATGTATGCAACTTGGATGCAAGTGTGTATGAAGGAGCAAAGATGAGATTGAATTTTCTTCGATCTTCTTGATCTTGAAAGAATAATCTCACAAGGGAGTGCTTGATTGCTTAGAGCTCTTGATTGATGATTGTTGTAGTATTTAGAACACTAATCAAGAGGGTATTTATAGGCTAAAGGCTTAGAACCAATTAAGAATCCAATTAAGAAAAGAATCCCACATTCTATAAGTAATCCGGTATGCTGGATGAGAATCCGGTATGCCGGATTACCTACTTTACTTAAGAAACAAGGGAATAATGGTCATATTTTAACAATCATAAAGTGATCCGGTATGCTGGATTATGATCCGGTACACCGGTTCATGATCCGGTATCCTGGATCCTCATCCAGCATGCTTAACTGAGCTGCTGTTTTCCATTTCCTGAGATTTACTATTGATCCGATATACCGTTTCATGATCCGGTATGCTGGTTCATACAATTTCTGCTGACATTATTAAGTTCTTTATTGGACTTACTTGGGTCGATTCCATTGGACAAGTCCGGGCCAATTTCTTTGGTCGTAGTCCAAGTGAGAAGTATCTAAAACAACCTCCTAGGGTCACACTACATGTATGCATGCGTGAGTGTGTGCATTACATATGGACTTTAACAAATGAGTTTAAATCTTAGTACATTTCTAAGTCCTCACAATTTTTCAAGTCTTGAACTTCACTTCTTTACATGAGTATCTTCAAAATGAGTTCCTCTAAGTTATCTTGATCTTTGACTTCAAACGTTGTTCTCCATTCTTCATGATTCTTTGATGTCTTGAAAGATTGGACAAGTTCAATTTGCTTTGAGCATCAATCTCTTGAATTGAGTGCTCCCCCTCACTTGATGCTCTGCTCTTTTCTATGCATCTTTTAGACAGGAGTTAGTACAACTAACTTATTTGTTATCATCAAAACCATAATGGGTGATGTGTGGAATTTACCCCAATAATCTCCCCCTTTTTGATGATGATAAATAAATAATATCAAGTGATATAAAGAGACAATATGAAGACAATATATGTTCAAGAGAGAAACTACCACTTTATCTCCCCATTTCTCTCTCCCTTTGGCATTATCAAAAAGAGGGGATAGAAGGAAAAGAACTTAATAAAAATTTGGTCCCCATTGTATATTGGGTCCGTCAATGTCAGTATCATATATTCCTCTTGGTCTCCAAACCATTTGGTTTCCATTTTCCCTTTGATTACCATACCAATTTGTGTATGATTGGGGTTCCAAGGTCTTTGGTTTTGGGGTACTCTATATGAACCTTGGTTTTTGGGAGGTCTTTGCACCTTAGGTGGAGTTCTAGTAGGTCTTTGCACCTTTGGTTGACTCCTCCTGTTTTGACCATTGTAAGGTCTTCTAGGATGGTAAAAAGATTGGTTCAGATGACATTCCCAGACAGTGTGTCCCTTCTTATTGTAATTTTTGCATACAACAATTTGAGGGTTATACGGAGTCTTTCCTTTGGGATTTGGTTTGCTAAATTGAGGAGTTTTCTTTCTAGAATAACATTCCTCAATTGAATGTCCTTTCTTTCTATAATAGGTGCAAAATTTCTTCTTTACTTTCTTTCTTGTCATTTTACTTGAACTTGCCTCTTTGTTCATATCATAGCCTACTCCTTCCTTGGTGAAGGATGCTTTGGAGGCATTTTCAAGTAAGATATCAAGGGTCTTTTTGTCATTTGTAAAGGACTCCAAGGCTTTACACAATTTCTCTTTTTCTTCTTCCAAGATATTTACTTGAGAAGTTAGAGTTGTGTTTTGGTCTTTGAGGGTGTTTATCTCTTTTAAGAGATTTTTCTTAGTAGTAGCTAGTTCCATACTACTTTGGTAAAGGTCTTCAAAGGCTTCTTCTAATTCTAAAAAGTCCTTATCTTTATGTGATGGAGAAATGGGGGTTACCTCATTTTCACTTTCTTCATCTTCAATAGCCACAAAAGCAAGGTTGGTTTTTTCTTCTTCTTCTTGAGATGATTCATCATCTTCTTCTTCATCACTTGAGTCAAAGGAATGTTCAGCTTTGTAGGCCTTCTTGTATTTCTTTCTCTTCGGATAATCTCCTCTATAGTGTCTTGGTTTCCTACACTCATAGCACTTAATATCTTTTAAAGAAGAATCATTATTTTCTTTAAGAGCATTTTTACCTTTTTGGTCTCCTGAGAGTCTTCTCTTGTTGAATGTAGCTTTGCCTTTGTTCTTCAGAAACTTTGAGAACTTCTTTGAGAGATATTCAATCTCATCATCAGATAGTTCTTCTTCATCATCACTTACTTCATGGTATGATTTGAACGCTACAACCTTCTTCTTTGGTTCTTTTGGTTCAATCTCCTTGGTGTCTTATTTGAGCTCCGTCTCATGAGTTTGGAGTGATCCCAATAGCTCATCTAGGCTTAGCTTATCAATGTCTTTTGATTCTCTTATGGCTGTAGTCTTGGGTTTTCATTCCTTTGAGAGAGATCTTAGAATCTTTCGAACGTTCTCACCATTGGAGTAAACCTTACCTAATCCTTTCAATTTGTTTACGATGTTAGTAAATCGAGTAAACATGGCATATATATCTTCATCGTTTTTCATTTTAAATAGTTCATATTCATTTACTAACATGTCAATCTTAGATCGCTTAACTTCAGAAGTACCTTCATAGGTCACTATAAGCTTATCAAACATCTCCTTAGCAGAGTCACACATGCATGTCCTATTATACTCTTTTTCTCCTAATGCACATTGAAGATAACTTATAACAACATAGTTAAGTTGCATCTTAGCTTTCTCAACTGGAGTCCATTCTTCTTTGGGCTTATCTATAGTATTGGGTCCGTTCTCTATAACTTCCCATGCATCAATATTATTGGCGCATACAAAGTTTTTGAAGCGATTCTTCTAATAGGAGAATCCTTCACCTTCAAAGAAGGGAGGTCTAGTAATGGTGTATCCTTCAATCCTTCGATTGCTAGAGGATCCCATGGTCTTTAACTCTTAATTGGATTGAAAAACAATCATGGTCTTGAGCTCCCACTCTGATACCAAATGTGAATTCACCTAGAGGGGGGGGGGGTGAATAGGTGTAGGTTCGAAAATTAAAAAACCTATGCGAAAATAAAACCAAACAATAAAGATAGAGAAGAGTAAAGACAAGCAGTGTAAAAAGACACAAACAATTTATAGTGGTTCGGCCAATATGTGCCTATGTCCACTCCTCTCACCTTAGAGAGAATTCACTATAACGAATCTTGAGTAAGAGCAAGAGGACTCATACAAATCTTGATTAAGAGCAAGAGAACTCAACTACTCTTGATTCCGAGCAAGAGGACTCCACCAATCTTGATTCCAAGCAAGAGGACTCTTTCTCTTGATTTCGAGCAAGAGGACTCAACAACAACTTTAAACAAAGTAAAAGAACTACTAAATGGTTTAGAGTTACCTTAAACTTTAGTAGAAAAGATGCTACCTTTCAATGTATGCAACTTGGATGCAAGTGTGTATGAAGGAGCAAAGATGAGATTGAATTTTCTTCGATCTTCTTGATCTTGAAAGAATAATCTCACAAGGGAGTGCTTGATTGCTTAGAGCTCTTGATTAATGATTGTTGTAGTATTTAGAACACTAATCAAGAGGGTATTTATAGGCTAGAGGCTTAGAACACATTAGGAATCCAATTAAGAAAAGAATCCCACATTCTATAAGTAATCCGGTATGCTGGATGGGAATCCGGTATGCCGGATTACCTACTTTCCTTAAGAAACAAGTGAATAACGGTCATATTTCAGCAATCATAAAGTGATCCGGTATGCTAGATTATGATCCGGTATGCTGGATCCTCATCCAACATGCTTAACTGAGCTACTATTTCCCATTTCCTGAGATTTACAATAGATCCGGTATACCATTTCATGATCCGGTATACTGGATCATACAATTTCTGCTGACATTATTAAGTCCTTTATTGGACTTACTTGGGTCGATTCCATTGGACAAGTCTGGGCCAATTTCTTTGGTCTTAGTCCAAGTGAGAAGTATCTAAAACAACCTCCTAGGGTCACACTATATGTATGCATGCGTGAGTGTGTGCATTACATATGGACTTTAACAAATGAATTTAAATCTTAGTACATTTCTAAGTCTTCACAATTCTTCAAGTCTTGAACTTCACTTCTTTACATGAGTATCTTCAAAATGAGTTCCTCTAAGTTGTCTTGATCTTTGACTTCAAACGTTGTTCTCCATTCTTCATGATTCTTTGATGTCTTGAAAGATTGGACAAGTTCAATTTGCTTTGAGCATCAATCTCTTGAATTGAGTGCTCCCCCTCACTTGATGCTCTACTCTTATTTATGCATCTTTTAGACAAGAGTTAGTACAACTAACTTATTTGTTATCATCAAAACCATAATGGGTGATGTGTGGAATTTATCCCAACAATGAATTTACCCCAACAATTAGTTTTAAAACTAAAGCATAAGCCTCATATCTCATCACTTCTCTACCTACCCAAACCGTGGAGCTAAGGGATCATTGAAGGCTTGGAGAAGAAGGGGTTTGAGACGCTGTGGAGGTGGAAGACATCGATTGGTTTAACGTTGAGGTAATGACCTCACCTACCTCTTCCTCTCTTCCATTTATGGGTTTGGAAATCCTATGAGGATCGATTCCAAGCTTGGGGGTTCTCTTGAGAGCTCATGGGTCCTCATTAATTTCTCCCTTTGAAGCCTTTATTTCTCTCTTTAAGGCATTTATGGCTTTTAAATGACGTAATGCTGTTCTAGCATTCAAAACCTAGCTTAGGTTTGTAAGGAACCTTGGAGATGGATCCAAATCTATTAAACCCTATGTGATTCTTGTTGGGCTTCGTGTGGTAGACCTCCAACGAAGGTCTGAGCTCACCTTCTCTACCCTAAAACCCTATTGGATCCATAAATGAAGGGCTGGAGATGATGCTCTTCTCTGTTGTTCAAAGGAAGGGCAACGACGAACGACTAGACTCACTGTCGTGTATCCGTTTGTTAGTCCGCTCAGCCTATTATGGCTTTCCTCCAGAGCGAAGTTATGAGCGGACCCACCTAAGATGAATCCACCCGAAACCCAGAATCCTAAGTTGCTCTCGGGCGTGTCTCAGGGTTAAAACGGATCTATGAGTGGACTCACGTTTTGCATCCGCCCGTGAGTCCGTTCCATACATTTTCTGGGCATGACCTGGGCGGATCCACGATCGGATTCACCCGTCTAGTTCCGTTCCTTCACACGTTCCTGCTATCTTGGCCCAAATCACATTCTTTTGTTGGGATCTTTTGTGGAACCCATCTATATACTTCTAACGTTGTTCCCATGCTTTCTCAGACCCTGGAATTTGCACGAAAGTGCACGCCTTAGAGCAAACCTTTCCAAACACCCCGATGGACAATCAAACAAATGGTGAGTGGGTTTTGGTTGATGATTGGGATTGCTATGTATATATTTATAGGGATGCATTAGTTAGAATTATATATTGATTTTCGTGTTTATATTCATTCTTGCTATGTTGCATTTTGCATATGAAACCTATGGATATAATTTGATGAAATGTGAGCATGATGCTTTGTATTGCAATATTGGGTTACGGTGCCGGTTACACTGGTACTGGAACCCCGTGATTCTTATAAATATGATCAATACTTGTTTGGCATCCTGGTCTGTATGTGTCGTGCCGTGTTGGTACCCAGGTACTAGATAGAATGGAACGTTGATGCACCCGGAGTACCTCTCGGGATGATAGAAATGCATGTAGTATATCTGTGGTTAGGATCTACTGTACCCTATGCTATGACCCTTGCCAACAGGGGTTTAGATGTTGGATAGCCTGAGCACCTGTGGTCTGTGGAGGTGGGCGAGGCCAGGACAGGGATAGTGATGGCTATTGGGGTCTGCCACTGGGTGGTCATGATGGCTTCTACCGACGTAGGTCCCTTGTGATAGTTGAGGTTTCACTGGGGCGATAGGATAAGTGACCCTCAGTGTCTCCCGAGTTATCACAGTAGCATATGCCATGACTTAGATTGCTTGTTAGGTGGAAAAATATGAATTTAACATTTCATGCATCATGGACTATGTGTGATTGTATATATGTGCACTCCCCTTTCCCTCACTGGCTCAGTGGAGCTAACCCCCTGTGTACACAACTTTTTAGACTTTGATGCAGGTAGAGGTTACTTGGCTGGTCTAGATGTACAGTCTACAGACTATGATGGTATTGGGACAGAGGAACCTGGTTACATGTCGGAGGAACACGGTGACGGTTGCTTCTGCGATGATTGTGCCTATGGGAATTGATACTTTCAGGGATATCTCCCTATCTTTTGTTTCTTTTGGGGCGTCGAGCCCATTATGAACTATTTTGTAATAACTTATCATAGTTTTGAGTAGTTATGCCATGGTCAGCCAACGCCAGTACTATTATTATGTTATCACCTAGATGGCTGAACATATTGTAACTACTTATGTAATTAATGCTTTCGCTTATCATGACTCTGATAGATATTGGAATTGTATTTCTTTTTTACTCAATGTAATTATTGGGTGGGGCCTTGGGTGATTATCATGCGCTAGGACACTGTGTCGTTGATCCTGGTAGGTTTGGGGTGACGTGTGCATCCCAATCACCCTCTTGACTGTGCTTGTGGCATAAGCTCGGGATAGGGGCGTGACACATCTTCTCACCTAAAATTCCAACTCCCATTTCTCTTTCCTATCTTCTCCCTAATATCTCTCTCTCTCTCCCATTCCTCTCACACTCCACATTATCCTATTTTTCCCAACTCTCTTAACTCTCCTAAAATCCCCTATCTCTCCTAAATCCTATCTTCCGTTAAATCTCCTACAGTTATCTCTCTCTTCTCTATTATTTCTCTCTCCCATATCTAACTCCCTCCACATGCCACCCACGGCTCTCACAACTCTCCCTAAAATCTCTCTCTCTCCCCTAAACTCCACTAATGATATCACTCTCATGTGGTCAAGTGCCTAGTGCACTTCGTAGCTAGTGGTGCGTGAAGGCCCATTGCTACCAGGAGGTCTTGAGTTTAACTCTCTTGATTCACATCCTACTTCCCCCCCTACCTATCAAAAAAAAAAGAAGATATCACTCTCACGGTTTTCTTCCATCTTATTTTTCTCACACGGTTCCCTCTCTTTCTTGATTTTCTCTCCATCTCTAACGCTCTCTTTTCTCTTTCCCTTATTTTTCTTTTTAAGAACGGCTTCCTCCCTCCTAGAATCGTCCTCCAGCATCCATGATCCAGGATAGCAGTCCCCTTCCATCATCCCACCATTATTCTTCTTTTTCCAATCCCTTTCTCCTCCATGGGTTTTTCTGGACAGCATTGCACAGAGATCAGCACCATCACCATTGCAGCCTCTTCAACCATTGATTCAACTGCTCATTTTTCATTCGTCGCATCGCACACTTCACCAACCTCTTTGCGCTCATTGTGTTCCATGAAAGATCACCATTGCTGCCCCCTATTAATTAGCCCCATGAGTGGCTAAGTATCTTTTGTCTTTAGGTGTAGATGAAGCATTGAATTTTGGTAATTAAATTTATGGATGATACATTTGATTGCTTGATGTTAAGACTCATAATTTTATTTCATTGAATGGATTATTTCTCAATTTAATTTAGAGAATTTGTTTTTGTGATTCATCTTCTCTATTTAAGAAATGTATTTTTGTGATTGTAATTGAAACCGATAATAGTCTATAAGTGACCGAACTAAGTGTGCTAAGCCAAAAGCGAATGACGATAGTGATCGGCAAGATACTAGGTCGAATTGCAATTTATCATTATGTGGTGTCATTAGGCTTGTGGTTGTAATGAACTGTAAGTGAATGCCATAAATTAACTAATGAATCAATATGGATTCGAAACCTGCAAACATTCTCTCTCTTTCATCTCTCAAATTGAGTTTTAGTATCCCCTATAGTTAATTAAGTTATTGCTTTTTGTTTAGTTTAATCAAAAACTGAAACGACTATATTTTATCCTTACCATTTTAGCCTTCCAGTTCCTTGTGGATTCGATTCCTTCTTACCCCTATTCTATTAGTTCTAATTAGGGTTTATTTTTTATCACATAACGACACGATCAAATTTTGGCGCTGTTGCCGGGGAACCGAAGCACGGTTGCTAAGATTGATTTAGTTGTTTCATTCTAATTTGTTTTAGTTTTAATTTCAGAATTTTTCTTTTTATTTATTTTTTTAGTTTAATTTTAGCTCAGCCTAAGCTACTTTTATTTTGTTTTGCAGGTAGCCCAGTTTGCAAAGCAAGGATGAGTGCGCAATTTTCAGCCCAACTTGTTGAACTTGCATTCACCCCCCTTGCACATTTTTTTCATTCTTTTATTTTGTTCTCATCATTGTTAAAACAGAATTTTATTCCCCCGTCCCCTTAAGATCATATGTGTATTTTTTTTAATTGGTTCTTCGTTCTTGGATGCGGCAAAGTTCAAGTGAGGATCGATCTTCATTGGAGCTAGGCGTTTCAGGTATATACTCTATCTCTTCTATTTGATTTGTTTAGTTTAATTTTATGATGTCTTCCCATCTTGGTTGTGAGTCTTCTTGTCGTTAGTTTTCTTTCTTTTTGTAGTTTTTAGCGCAGTTGATGCATGGTCGTCGTTCTTGTCAACTTGAATTGATCGATCTAGACCCTGAAATTGAAAGAACCTTAATTCTAGTTCGGAAAAATAAAAGGATGGCCGAAGAACGTCCATTGAGTGAGCATTTTATCCCCTCAACCTACACATCAGCCTCATGCATTAGGTTTCCTACTGTTTGGCAGCCCATTATGAAATTAAGTCCATCGTCATTCTGATGCTCCCATCTTTTTATGGACTTAATAATGAGGAATCGTATAAGCACCTTGATGAATTCCTGGAGATATGCTCCACTGTGAAAATTCAGAATTTTTCGGATGATGCCCTTAAGTTGATCTTGTTCCCATTTTCTCTAAAAAATAAAGCCAAGCAATGACTCAATTCCTTAGATGCAGTGGTTATCTCTACATGTGTAGAAATACAACAGGAATTCCTTAAAAAGTATTTCCCCATAGGTCGGACCAATCAGATTAGGCGCGCCATCACTAGCTTCTCGCAAATTGATGGTGAGCAATTCCATGAGTCCTAGGAAAGACTTAAGGATCTACTTAGAAAGTGTCCCCATCATGCTGTACCTAAGTGGCAGTTGGTACAATGCTTCTATGATGGACTAACAGATAGACATAGGCAGATGGTTGATGCTTCCTATAGAGGCACTTTTATACAAAAAAGTGAGAATGATGCATGGAAACTATTTGAGACTTTGAGTGAAAATTCCCTACATCATGTGTCAACCTCTAAGACTGAACTCCCAACCATAGGATCCCAAAAGAGAGGTGGCCTCTATGAGAAAGGCTAATCTGTGGCCATAAACACCAGAGTGGACATGCTTTCTGAAAAGCTTGGCCGCTTATTGTCCATGGGATAGAACTTTAGGCAATCTACCCCAGCTCCCACTTATCAGGGTGCGTGCACTCTATCTGCCAGTCCTGTACATTATGTGGGTGATTGCCCTCAAGCGGTGCAATTCCCTGAACATGTTCAAGAACATGCACAGGTTGCCCAGAGTTTCTCCAAATCGGGTAATGACCCATACTCCCAGACCTATAACCCTGGTTGGAGGAACCACCCCAATTTTTGATGGAAACAACCTAATAGTTTCCAAAATCCAACATATAGGTAGAATTTTTCCAATCAGCAGACTGCCTATAGAGATGTGTAGCAACCAACTCCTCCATCGCCAATGAGTTCATCATTAGAGGAAAAGGTGATGCATGCCTTGAATGGGTTGGACCAGAACACACAACTCTTACACTCCTATACTCAATCCCTCACTAACTTAGAAACTCAGTTGGGTCAGTTAGTTGATGCCATCAGTAGAAGAGAGGAAGGCCAACTACTAAGTCAAGTAGTAGGTAATCCTAACAGTCAGCCTAGCAACAAAATTTTCCATGAGCAAGCTATGGCAGTTATGACTTTAAGGAGTGGCCATGAGGTAGGAATCCCTGAAAAGAGCTCCTTTGAAGAGAGTTCTAGGAAAGAGGCTAATCAAGAGCCTAGATCTGAAGCTCCTCAGGCTTCCAAGGACCATGAGATTGAACAAGTTGGTGAGGGTAACAACCCTGATGTTTACATGACTAGAGCCCCTTTTCCCTCTTTTTTAGAATCTCCATCTTCTTCTGCATTTGGCAAGAAGGGTGCAAGAATGGAAGAGGTGATGGAATTGTTCAAACAAGTTTAGATCAACCTCCCCCTGCTAGATGCCATCAAGTAAGTTCCAACTTATGCTAAGTTCATGAAAGACTTATGCACTCAAAAGCGTAAGTTTGAAGACCCACATTCCTAAGACTATCCATCTTACTGAGTAGGTTAGTGCAGTCTTGTCTAATCAACTCCCCCTAAGCTTAAAGATCTAAGAGCCCCTCTTATATCTTGCATCATTGGCAATCTTGCCATTGAGTAAGCACTACTTGATAGGGGCGAGTGTTAATATTTTACCTAGCTCAGTTTATGATCATTTTGGGTTTAGAGAATTGAAGCCTACATTGGTTATCCTCCAACTTGCTGACCGTTCCATTAAAGTGCCTAAAGGTTTTATTGAGGATGTATTTTCCTGTAGATTTCCTAATCCTTGACATGGAAACACAAACTAATGGAAAATCACAGTCAATTATCTTAGGACGTCCATTCTTGGCTACTGCCAATACTTGCATCAACTGTAGATCAGGTGCAATGGATATTTCCTTTGGTAATAAGAAGCTTTGATTGAACATCTTCGATGTTTCTTTAGGGCCCCAATGTGAGGAAGAGTGCTTCTCCGTTGATGTTTTAGATGAGGTAGTAGCAAAGTGCACACCGATGATGTTAGCAGATGACCCATTGCAGCAATGTCTGGCCTTCTTTAGAGGTGATGATTTTGATATTGATGCGTATACTGCTGAGGTTAATGTGTTATTAGAGGCCCCTACTCCTCTAGACCGTCCTTCGTGGACTATCAAGTATGAGTCACTTCCTCACCTGGCTGAGAAGCCACTATTGAGTTCTATTGAGTCCCCACCAGTGTTAAAGCTTAAACATTGCCAACCTCTTTGAAGTATGCTGTCTTGGGATCAAATGAGACAGTACCTATCATCATTGCCTCTAGCTTGACATTTGATCAAGAAAGAAAACTATTAGGTGTTCTCAAAGAACATAAGGCAGCCATCGGGTGGTCTGTGGCTGATTTGAAGGGTATTAGCCCATCAATTTGTATGCATTGTATCTACTATGATGATGGGGCTAAACATTTCTGGGATGCGCAAAGGAGATTGAATCCTAACATGAGCGAAGTTGTCAAGAAAGAAGTGGTGAAATGGTTAGATGCAGGCATTATTTACCCCATCTCTGATAGTAAATGGGTGAGTCCCACTCAGGTTGTGCCTAAGAAATCGGGCATCACTATCATTGAGAACGACTAGGGTGACAAGGTCCCTACTCGTACAACCACAGGTTGTGAGTATGCATTGATTATAGGAAACTGAACGCTGTCACCTGCAAGGACCACTTCCCTCTCCCTTTCGTAGACCAAATACTTGAGAAATTAGCAATCCAAAGCCATTATTGTTTCCTAGATGGCTATTCAGGTTATAATCAGGTGTCTGTTTGCCCTAAAGACCAAGAGAAAACAACTTTCACATGCCCTTATAGTACATTCGCTTTTAGATGGATGCCCTTTGGGTTGTGTAACGCACCCGCCACCTTCCAGAGATGTATGATGTCTATCTTTTCTGACATGGTGGGGGAGTTTCTCAAAGTCTTCATGGATGATTTCTCTATATTTGGCTCCTCCTTTGATGATTGTCTCTCCAAGTTGACTAGAGTTTTGAAACGTTGCATGGAGACAAATATGATTTTGAGTGGGGAGAAGAGCCATTTCATGGTTCAACAAGGGATTATGCTTGGTCACATTGTGTCTCAGCGTGGGATAGATGTTGATAGGGCTAAAGTTGATTTGATTGCCAATCTCCCACCCCCAGTTCTGTTCGACAGGTCTGTTCCTTTTTAGGTCATGTAGGCTTTTATAGGCGGTTCATTAAGGACTTCAGCCACATATTAAGACCCTTGTGCAATCTGCTAGCCAAGGATGTACATTTTGTCTTTGATGATGCTTACCTCCAAACCTTTGATACCCTTAGAGCTTCATTGTCTGCAGCACCCATAATCCAGCCCCTGGATTGGTCGCTGCCATTTGATATTATGTGTGATGCATCTGACTATGCGGTTGGAGCTGTGTTAGGACAGAGAGTCGACAAGAAACCCATTATCATCTATTATGCTAGTAGGACATTCTTAGAAGCCCAATTGAATTATACTACCACTGAGAAAGAGCTACTAGCTGTAGTGTTTGCTGTCGATGAATTCTGGTCTTATCTCTTAGGATCCAAGGTTGTGGTGTATTTTGATCATGCTGCTCTTACGCATTTACTTACCAAGAAAGACATCAAACCTAGATTGATTAGATGGATTGTTCTGCTACAAGAGTTTGATTTAGAAACTCGGGACAAGAAAAGTTCTGAAAATATGGTAGTAGATCATCTGTCTAGGATCTTAGTTGAGTCTCCCTCCACCACTGAGTTGGTTAGAGAATCATTCCCTGATGAGCAATTGTTTACGGTTTCTCATACTCCTTCTCCTTGGTTTGCACATATTGTGAACTATTTAGCTGTTGGGAAGATTCTTGCTAGTTGGTCTAAGCAAGAGAAAGACCGCTTCTTTTCACAACTTAAGTTCTATTATTGGGAGGATCTAGAGTTGTTCAGATATTGTCCTGACCAGGTTATACGTTGTTGTGTGTCCCAGAGAGTGAGTTTACTAATATCCTTACCTTTTATCACACCCTTACATGTGGAGGGCATTTTAGTGGCAAGAAAACTGCTGCCAAGGTTTTATAGAGTGGTTTCTTTTGAAGTACTATCTTTAGAGATAACCATGAGTTTTTCCGCAATTGTATTCAGCGTCAGAAAGTCGGAAATATGTCTCATAGAGACATGATGCCCCTTAATTCTATTTTGGTTGTTGAGATCTTTGATGTTTGGGGTATCGATTTCATGGGCCCTGTTCCATCTTCATTTAGTTTTGAGTATATCCTTGTTGCGGTCGATTATGTGTCCAAATGGGTTGAGGCCGTGGCCACTAGGACCAATGATCATAAAGTGGTAATCAAGTTTGTGCAGAGCCATATTTTTAGTCGCTTGGGATTTCCACGTTCCATCATTAGTGATGGTGGCTCCCATTTTAAGCACTGGAATTTTGGGGCATTATTGAAGAAATACTCCATCACCCATAAGATTGCTACACCTTACCATCCGCAGACCTGTGGTCAAGTGGAAGTGTCCAATAGAGAGATCAAGCGCATTCTTGAGAAAACGGTTAGACCTGATAGGAAAGATTGGTCTTTGAGACTTGATGATGCATTATGGGCATACCATATTGCATACAAGACCCCTATTGGCATGTCACCATATCACTTAGTGTTTGGCACAGCTTTCCACTTACCGGTTGAGTTAGAGCACCGTGCTTATTGGGCTATTAAGAAGTTCAATTTTGACATGGCAGAAGCAGGTGCCAATTTTCGTCTCCAACTCTCGGAGTTAGATGAGTTGTGAAATGAGGCCTATGAGAGCGCACAAATTTACAGGGCTAGGACCAAAGTATTTCATGATAAATACATTGTCCGCAAGTCTTTGGCACCCAATCAGAAAGTGTGGCTTTTCAACTCTAAACTATGCCTCTTTTTTGATAAGCTGCGTTCTCGATCGGATGGTCCCTTTGTTGTCACTCAAGTGTCACCCCATGGTGCTATTACCATTCAAAATCCGCAAACAGGGCACACTTTTACAGTTAATGGGCAGTGTCTGAAGCCCTATGTGGATGGTATTACAGATAGGTAGGTCATTGAATCTGTTGACTTGATTGACCCGATTTGTGAGTTTTCTTGCGTTCCCACTCTTTGTCTGACTGAAGATAGTAAACTTAGCGCTTGTGGGAGGTAACCCACCATTTTACTTCAATTTTTGTTTTTCTTAGTTTTTCAGGTAGACAGTAGATAGCTATGGCAGGCACAGGTTGATGGTCGTAATGCTCCATTTCACAAGGTTGTATTGCTCCTTTCCTTTGTTTTTATTTGTTTCCCTTTGTTTTCTATAGCTATATTCTTTTTGCATGTCATTGGGGACAATATCCTTTAAGTTGTGGAGGGAGAACAATGAGAACACCTCTGATATTTTTTTTTCAAATTCATGCTTAATTCTTCATCTTTAGAGCACTTAAAGTTCTTGTTAAGAGTTGTAGCATGTGATTCTAGAGTTTGTTGATGCTCTCAACAATTAGTTAAACATAGAACACAATTATTCTTCTATAGTTTGTTAAGTATCCATATAAAAAAAAATTTCTCATCTTTTGTACGCTAAGAATGATTCAGATGTATCTATGCAAGCTTTAGTTTAGAAAAAAAAAAAAGAACATGCATTTCAGATCTCCTTCTTAGTAACCGGGCCTCCTTGCCACAAGCATTGAGTTTCGCGTCAAACAGTTGGAATGTCTCGAGAAAAAAAATGATGAAAGAAAATTCGCTCTTTAGTCCAGTTTTGGCTTGTAGCCTATTTGGTTCGAGTAAGTAAGCCCGAGGGATGTTTTACACCTAATTTCTTAAAGTCATCTGGTTTGAGAGTAACTGGCCTAAAGCTCGTTACAAGGGCCATCTAGAAAGCTTAAGAGGTCAAGACATTCCATGGACTGAGTAGCATGTGTTGAAAGAAAGAAAAAAAAATGCGGAAATGGTTGCATGTGACAAAAGAATGGGCTTAATTTTACCTAGACTCTAAGGTGTAACTTGAGATGAGTAAACTAAGTGTATAAGTGGACGTTAATTGATTATAGGAGAATTTCTAGTTCTTTGTTTAGGTTTGTGTTGAATGTATTGGCAGTCTTTGCGGTCCTTGTTATTGATTCATTGATAGAAATTTTATTTGTTTTGAAGTAGTTGAATTAAGCTGAATTCTTGAATGAGCAGAGTAGTTTTTATTTTCTTTCACTCAGGACGAGCAAAAGTGCAAGTTGGAGAGTGTGATCGACAGTAAATATTCATGAAAAGTGATATTAATTTATGTTTTTAATTTATTATTCATGATCAAATTGATATCTCTTTGTAATTTTAATGATCGTAGGCAATTGATGGCAGCCCAAGGATTTGAAGCATATTCGCATGATTTAAAGATATTCACAGATTCAACATCAATGTGCGCAGGGATGATGCAAGGAATGTAGAGCCTAATTTGGTGGGCCGGAGGTAGTTTTAGAAGTTTTGGAGGAGAAAAATATAAAATATAATATTATTAAGTCAGAAGGCAAAAAGGGAATTTCAAGAGGGGTTTTAAAATCACATTAGGGTTTTAAAATCACATTAAGAGGGGGAGCATGTGTTGCCCACGGATCTCTCTCTCATCTTTCCTAAATCCTCTGACTTCCTCCATGATTTCCTCTCTCCCAAAATCACCCATGATCCCATCTATCCTCTAACTCCCTCCATATTACCTCTCTCCAATCTCTCTTTCCTAATTAATATCTACCCCACCATCTCTCTCTCTCCCACGGTTTCCCCAACTCTCTTAAATCTCTCTTTCCTATCTCTCCTCTAATTGCCTCCATGTGATCCCTCACCCATCTTCTCACCTAAAATCCCAACTCCCATTTCTCTTTCCTATCTCCTCCCTAATATCTCTCTCTCTCGCAGTCCTCTGATACTCCTCCACGTTATTAGGGGTGTCAATGGGTTGGGTTGGGTCGGGCCTGCCTAAACCCTGACCCTGACCCTAGAGGCCTTAACCTAAACCCTGACCCTGACCCAACCCTGGCAGGGCCAAGAAACCCTCAACCCTGACCCGACCCTGCCAGGGTCGGGTTGGCCCTGATTGACCCTGATTGACCCTGTCCTTGACCTGACATTGATTTTAATCGCATAAAAATTCTTCAATCAAATGAAATATTCTAGCAAATGAATCAAAAGACAGCAAAAAAAAAAATGCTAATTAAACTTATAATAAAACCGATAGCTATCAAATTCACACAACAGTTTCTTCAAAAAAAAAAAGAGACAAATCCACAGAACGAAAACTCGTAAAGATGCTCACCGTGTAACACAATGAAAGGAACAGAATACGAAACCAGAATGAAGAATAAGGAGAAGATGAAGATGGAGACAATTGGGATTAGCGGCGGCCACCTCAAACACTCCACTTGTTGGGTACTCTTGGGCTCCAAATGCATACTCCATACCATGTACTGCAAGTCTGCAAACTAGACTGAAATCAACACTCCATTCATGTTCACTAAGAAAGTCATTCCCATCCAATTCCTTACCCCAAACCAGATACCCTCTTCAATTTTCACTGAAAATCACCCCACCCATTTGACTTAAAAAAAAAAAAAACCACTGTCGATTCCCAGCGAAAATGCCCACCACCCCTTTTTTTCCTCTGAAACTTTGATTAACCCCTTCTAGGGTTCGACCCAGTGAAAAGAAAAAAAAAAAAAAAGAGAAATAGCAAAGAGAAGAGAGCGAGAGACAGAACCAAGAGAGAGATATGGAAGAAGAAGAACAATCGCACATACCTAGTTAGTCCAAACTCGCCTTGCAATTCTCCTCGTCAACCTTCTCCAAAGTCCAAACGAGAACGATAGATGAGGCTAATCCAGAGTCTTCAAGAGTGACATCGCAATCCGGTGAGTCAGTAGGGAAAGAAATGGCAAAATGGAGTTTCGACTTTCGAAGGGAAAGAGATGGGATTCAGTTAAAAGTTGAATCAATTTTAGGGTTTTGACTTTTGACGCTTTGGAGTGTTTTTTATTATGTATAATATAATTAAATATTGTATATATAAAAGTATATATATATATTTATACCATTGTTGACATGAAACATTGTTGCTATAACCATCATTTTCTACACAACCTATTGGTATCAATCATTTCTATTTTTGTCGACTTTTGCTTCGTATTTTTCTCTCCTTTTATTTCACTTTATACCGTCCTCTGGGAGTTTCATCGGGGGTTTTGATTGCTTTCTGGGGCCGTTTTTGGGCAGACGTGTGTATGACCCGCTATCGATTGTTAGCACTGAATCACCCTTCACCCTTTGGTGGCTGGAAGTGTGATTTTCGTATGGGGGGATAATACCGATAACCATAAGTCGACTAAATAGGTCTATGTCTTCGCGACTTGTACGCGAACCTAGTTCGCACAATAACATCATCAGTGATGAAGAATTCACAGGTGATCTTGACCAATCCCTTCAAAATTGGACGATGCCTAAAGTCCCGACCAAAGAAGTCTACAAACAAGATTGGTACAGTTTCCTCGAAACTATCAAGACCGTTGAACAAACCATTAACTACTCTCCTGATATGGAAGAAATCCAACTTCTAGAGCCAGCCAGCCTCAACAAGCTTAAAAAAGATTTCAATTACATCCATATAGGACTCATCTAAGTAGCCATCAAACCTCTCCACAGGGAAGGACTCAACGTCTCTCTCCTTCTCGCGCTCAGAGACCAGCGCTTTATAGATTTTGAAGACTCTCTCTTAGGAATGATAGAAACAAGTCTTTGTAAAGGACCAGTCTACTTCGACTGTTACCCTGATATCAACCTCCCTCTTAATGATGCAAATCTACTTGATGCCCTAAAAGTTAACATCAACACAAGTGGTTAGAAAATGAAGAGAGGATCTATTCCCATTGCTATAGTTCACCGAATCCAGTACAAAGCCATGAAGACTGTAAGATCTAGAGCCCTTAAAAGAACCATTAAAGGACAAACTACGTTTATAGAAACCGACTTTGTCCATTCTCGAACTATCCCGCCAAAAACCATAAGTTGGAAAGATGTCAAGTTTCCAACCAATTAGTGTCTTCAATGTCCACCTCAAGAGCCACCTTTTGAACCAAATGCTGAAATTGAGTCTATAAATCAAAGCCATGATGGAACTGTCATAGTCACGTTCCATAGAAAAAACGAGAAAGCAAAAACAAGCCTGGAAGATTTTGAAAACCTCAGCCAAGTACCTAACCGTGCTTTAACCTCCAATGTGTCTGCTTCTACCATAGCAAGTCTACATCTAGAAAACCAAAGATTACATGAACAAATAAGGACTTTCAAACTACTAGGATTACAGACACATAGTAATGTAGCCCAAGGATTTTACGAAGAACAATCTAGGCCTACTTCTCCTATAAATAACCCAACCTCACCAACACAAACAGAAATGCAAAATGATGCGAAAGTTAGAGTTGTTTCTTTAGAAGAATTCCAGATAGACAAACCGAAACTCAGGAAGGATTTTCATCTCCCAAAAAACAAAGAGAAAAGAGATTGGTTTTTTAGCCATTTCTCTGAAGAACAGCAACAATAGATTAAAAATCTCTGGTATGAGAAAATGAATACTATTAAAACCAATATAATGTTTTTCACATATCTAGACATCTATACAAGTAATAAGAATACTAGTTACCCTTTTACAAACATTAATGTTAACAAAAAAATCTTTCGTGCTTGGACGACGGTGGAGGATAAGATCCTTGAATCAATCCACCCTCCATCCTCAAAAATAAAACTAAAAATCAATAATGTAGAAGTTCCTGCAACACCTTTCCGATCTATTGACGAAGTAACTGATGGATCAAAAAAGGTTATTGAACAAGTCAATTATACAAACCAATATTTACAAACTATAGGACACCAACTGATTAGAATAGAAGATCTTGTCCAGAAAGATCTACATATAGAGTCCCAGTCTGCAAACAACTCTTCAACAACTATGTTGTTCAAACCTTTTACCATATCAAATAAAAGCCTAAAAAATCTCAACACACAAGAAAGTAAAGATTTCTTAGACTAAGTTTCTACAAGATTACATTTCTTAGTCATCCCCGACACACCCCAAAAAGAGACCCAAGGTAGTTTTGTCTCTACCATACAAAAACTTGCTCCCTCTGAAACATCCAGTGACGAGGAAGAACATGTTAATGCTATAACCAACTCTTACATGTCAACAAATTACTATCCCCGACCTACTTACCCAGATCTCCAAATCGAAAATAGAAAATAATTTTCACAAGCAAATTATCAAAGTGGCATTATCTATGAATGGAACATAGATGGAATGTCTGATTATAATTTAACCAATAAACTCCAAGAAATGACCATGGTCAGCAATGCTCATCGTATCAAAGAAATACCTGACCAAGCCATTACTGAAATAATTATCTCTGGATTTACTGGTCAACTCAAAGAATGGTGGGATAACGTTCTTAGCCCAAAAGAAAAGGAATCAATATTAAATGCAATACAAATCACTGAAGCGGGAATTCCTGTCCTAGTCAATAACCAAACAATTGGAGATGCTGTTAATACCCTTATTTTCAGTATAACTAAGTATTTCCTTGGAGATCCAACAAGACTCAAGGATAGAGCCTCCGAACAATTATCAAACCTCAAATGTAAAAAACTACATGACTTTAAATGGTATAAAGACACATTTATGACAAAAATCCTAACAAGAGAAGATGCCAACCTTCCATGTTGGAAAGAAAAATTTATTACAGGACTTCCTAGTTTATTTTCTGAAAAATTAAAACAAAAATTGAGAGAGAAAAACAATGGAGATATCCCTTATCAGAACCTTACATATGGAGACCTTATAAGTTTGGTTCACAAGGAAGCCCTAGCCTTGTGTACCGACATCAAACTCAGAAAACAAATCAAAAAAGAATCTAAATCTTATAAAAAAGAACTAGTAGGATTTTGTGAACAATTTGGGTTTGAATCCAAAGAAACTCCACATAAAAGGCATAAAACCCATAGACATAATAGAAACACTAAGAATAGATTTTATAATAGAAAACAAATACCAGGAAAAGAATCAGATAATAAAAGAATAACAGGACAAAATTCTTACAAAAAATCATTCCAAAAACCAAAACCCACCCAAAAGCCTGGATGTTACAATTGTGGTAAATCGGGACACATTGCCAAATACTGCAGACTTGCCAAAAAGATAAATTCTCTAATTATGCCTAATGATACCAAAATTCAACTCTTAGCTGATTTAAAAGAAATCAATTCCGATTCAAAAACTGAGTCTGAAGACAACGAAATTAATCAAATAGAATCAAACACTGAAGAACAAATCTCCCCTTGCACTTGTAGTCAAGGAATATTTTGTGATGAATGTGACGAATCCGAAGAATCCAAATCCATTAATATGATACACACAAATCTATGAATGAAGAATTTTGAGAAACTGGACGAATTTTTTAATTTTGTTGATCAAATCAAAGATAGAAATACCAAAAAATTATATCTTCAACATGCCCAAGAACTCATACAGCAATTACCAACAACTAATCCTCAAACTAAAACCAACTCTTACGATATAAAACAAATTTATAAAAGATTTGAAAAAACTCCCATTTCTTCACAAACATCAGACCATAAACGGCTAACAAATCTAGGAGCCACCACTAATGATCTTAAAGCTGAAATTAAAAATATCAAGACTGATATAGCAAAACTAAAGAAGATACAACAATACATTGAAATAGAAGAAGAAGAAGAACCACAATCGAGCAATGAAAAATAATTCATAGATCTTATCAACAATGTTTCATGTCAACAATGGTATGTAAATATAACACTTGTAATATCCTCTTCTCACAAAATAAGCACTATTGCACTAATAGATTCAGGGGCACAATTAAATTATATACAAGAAGGATTAGTCCCGACGCAATATTTTAAAAAATCAACACAAAAACTAACATGAGCAAATGGATCTAGACTTAATGTAAATTATAAACTCTCTGATGTTCAAATCTGTAACCAAGAAACCTGTCTTAAACAAGTCTTTATTTTAGTAAAAGATCTGAATACTGAAGTAATCTTAGGGCAACCATTCCTCGAACTTATTAAACCTTTTACAGTAACCAACCAAGGAATTTCTGCCCAAATCTTAGGAAAACAAGTTGATTTTGAATTCTTAGAACCAGCCCAAACAAAACAGATTGACCTTCTCAAAGCTGTAGCTTTTTCTACATAACCTACTGTTAACTTAATCAATAGCAAACAAAAGCATCATAATTACCTAAAATAAGAAGTAGCGCATAAATATGTTGAATAGAAACTCTGCGATAAAACCAAACAAAAACAAATATCCAATATCAAAGAACGGTTTGAAAAATACCTCTGTTCTGAATTTCCTGATGCCTTTTGGTTTAGAAAGAAACATATTGTTCGGCTATCTTATGAACCAGGGTTCCTGAGAAAAACATTCCCACCAAAGCAAGACCTATCCAAATGAATCAAGAACTTCAAGAAACCTGTAAAAAAGAAATACAAGACCTCCTTGACAAAAGATTGATCAGCAAAAGCAAGTCCCCATAGAGTTGCGTAGCTTTTTATGTCAATAAAAATGCTAAAATAGAAAGAGGAACACCTAGATTAGTAATCAATTATAAACCTTTAAATGATGCTTTACAGTGGATAAGGTATTCTATAACTACTAAAAAAGACCTGCTCCAGAAGCTTTACCAAGCTACTATATTTTCCAAATTTGATATGAAGTCTGGATTCTGGCAAATCCAAATCCACAAAGACGATCGATACAAAACAGCTTTTACTACACCATTTGGCCATTATGAATGAATGTAATGCCATTTGGCCTAAAAAATACCCCTAGCGAATTTCAAAACATTATGAATGATATTTTAAATCCTTTTGGAAATTTTATAATAGTCTACATCGATGATGTCCTCATATTTTTCAAATCTATTGAACAACACTTCAAACATTTAAATAGTTTCTTTCACACTATGAAAACTAGTGGCTTAGTCCTCTCCCAGAAGAAAATGGAATTATTTTACCCAAAAATCCCATTTTTAGGACACTATATCTATCAGGGAAAAATCATTCCAATTGAAAGGTCGATTGCTTTTGCAGATAAATTCCCTAATCAAATTCTTGATAAAAAATAACTCCAAAGATTTTTAGGCAGTCTTAACTATGTACGTGATTTTATCCCCCAAATCAGCCAAATTTGTGAGACCTTATACTTCCGACTTAAGAAGAAACCACCTCCTTGGACTACTGACCAAACTACAGCCGTTCAAAAAATCAAAAAATTAGTCAAAGAAATTCCCTGTCTACATCTTGCAGATCCTACCTTGTTCAAAATTGTTTAAACTGATGCTTCAGATTTGGGCCATGGAGGTATACTTAAGCAGGTTAAAGAAGATAAAGAACAACTTGTCCAGTTCACTTCGGGAATATGGAACCAAGCTCAAAAAAATTACAGTACCATAAAAAAAGAGGTTCTATCAGTAGTTTTATGCATACAAAAAATTCAAGGAGATTTATTAAACAAAAGATTTCTTGTTAGAGTTGATTGTAGTACAGTAAAGCAAGTTTTAAAAAATGATGTTCAAAATATTGCTTCCAAACAAATTTTTGCTCAATGGCAAGCTCTTTTATCAAGTTTTGATTTTGACATCACTTATATAAAAGGAGATATGAATTCCATTCTTGATTTCTTCACCCGTGAATTCCTGCAGGGTCCAAAAACTATTTCTTTCATTATGGCTCCAAAGGAACCTCCTATTCCAAAAACCTCAGTCAAATCCAAAGACTCCTATGCCAAATCAGTTCCCTCAAACCAGTTGATAAAAGTCTCTACATCTAAACAAATCAGTGCAAATATTCCTTTTACTCAAATTGTGGCAAACAGTTCTACCCAATTGGTTCTAGAAACCAAATCCTCACAGTCAATTGCTCAACCAAGTTCTTCTGTCACAATTTCCAGACCAGTCTCCTCTTAAAACATTCCCAGAAGCCAATATGTCCAAAAATCTTTTTACCAAGATCTTTTTTCCCTTGATGAACCATTCACCAAAGGGTGCAAATCCCCTCGAGAGATTGCCCAATGAATCTTCTACCAAGGTTGGCATTTTTATTCACCAAATAGCACCAAAACCCAAGAATTTTATGAATTCATCCCAGTAGACACTGACTCTATCAGACTGAAACAGAATTTTGATAAAAGTGATCCCAACCTAGTCTCCCATAATTCAGGAACTATCCTTCAAATTCTTGGCCCAAAAGACTAGGGTATACACCCTCTCATTACAAAAAGATTTTCCCAAAATTATCAACCCCAGGAATATCACTATTTTGACTATATGGATGCCTGGCACCATGCATTTTTATACCAAAATAGTAAGAACCAACACTCTTGGTTCTTTTGCTTTGACTACAAGTTCTCCAGTCCAATTCCCCATTGGTTCCCCAGATGGTGGGCTGCTTTTGGCTCAATTCTTGACATCCTACCAGATCTGGTTTTTTAAGCCTACCACTTATTATGCCAGCATACTGAACAGATCCCCGAACAATCGAACCTCCTCAGATTCTTTGTCCAATGCCGTTTAGCTTGGATCATGTATTGGGAATATGCTATTGAAAGGGCTAAAACTCCTGAATGGTCTATTCCTGTTCTTATCAGAGGATTCAAAGTAAAATGGTGGGACAAGTGTGACTTCAGTAAATGCACCAAAGAAGCTCTCATCAAAGCCTTAACCACACTCAAAACCAAACCCCAAATAACTGTATCCGACAAGTCCAGTGACAGTAAACGCCTTCAAATTAAGGCTAAGCAAGCTGAAATTGAAGCCTAGCTTGCAGAATTGGACACTGAGGAAGGTGATGACGATGATGAACAATCAACTATTGGATCCATTACCCCTCATCTTCATGAAGGCCAATTTGCCCATGATCCAGATGATGGGCTAGACTTTCTTAGCCAACAGTTCTCCTTGATTAGAAAAGTAAAATTTTAATATTAGAGGAGATCTTGAATTACAAACATGATATAATCAAAAGCAGATAGACTTGAATAAAGTTTGAGAAAGACTGGGAAATTAGATAAGACTTACAGATGCTTGAACGGTACTCTGAGAGTGACTTGGATGGGATGATTAATGTATTACAATGAGTTGGTACATGTTGCTAACATACGAGACCTCGACTTACAAACTTGAAAGAAATTTGAAAAATGAAAACTTGAAATGATGTTGCTAGGCAATGAAACGTTCCAATGCTAAGAGCGTCCAAATCGCCTTCCTCTTCTTCTTGCCAAGGTGCTTTTTATAGACTTGGAAAACCTTCAGAGGCTTCTTGCAGAGTCACAGGTAAAGTTCTCGTGAAATCCTGCGTGATATGCGGAGGAATCTTGATGATTTACTTTCTTGAATTGCGAAAAAGGTGCTGCATGCGCCTGGTAACTTTCGTCTTTTGGGTCAAAAGGCACCGAAAGTAATTTTGGACTGGAGTGCTACAGTGATTTTGACTTTTTTACTATTTATATTTTGACTTTTATGTCGGTGATCCCTTGAGCTGTGGATCTTGGAGAAAATCTTCAAAAACCGCACCAAGGCATTCCACGTGTAAAAACATTGTTTTCCTCATTGGTTTGGCTTAGAGTTTTCACTATATTAGTATGGGCCCAGTGTTAGCTTGACTATATATATATATGCTTATAAAACAATACAGGGTCAGGCAGGGCCGGGTCGGGCTCAACCTGAGGCCTAAACCTGATACCGACACGACCCTGCCAGGGTCAAGCTATTTCTAAACCCTAACCCGCCCTTTGGGCTGAAAAATTAGGGTCGGGTCTGGGCCGGGCTCAAGGCGGGTTCGGGCCGAGCGGGCTTTTTTGACACCCCTACACGTTATCCTATTTTTCCCAACTCTCTTAGCTCTCCTAAAATCCCCTATCTCTCCTTAAATCCTATCTTCCGTTAAATCTCCTATGGTTATCTCTCTCTTCCCTATTTTTTCTCTCTCCCATATCTGACTCCCTCCACATGCCACCCACGGCTCTCCCAACTCCTCGTAAAATCCAACTCTCTCTAAAATCTCTCTCTCTCTCCCCAAAACCCCACCAATGATCTCACGGTTTTCTTCCATCCTATTTTTCTCACGTGGTTCCATCTCTTTCTCAATGTTCTCTGCATCTCTCACGCTCTCTTTTCTCTTTACCTTATTTTTCTTTTTAAGAACGGCTTCCTCCCTCCTAGAATCGTCCTCCAACATCCACGATTCAGCATAGCAGCCCCCTTCCATCATCCCACCATTATTCTTCTTTTTCCAATTCCTTTCTTCTCCATGGGTTTTTCTGGACAGCATTGCGTAGAGATCAGCATCATCACCATTGCAGCCTCTTCAACCATCAATTCAACCACTCATCTTTCATTTGCTGCATCGCACACTTCGCGGACCTATTTGCACTCATTGTGTTCCATGGAAGATCACCATTGCCACCCCCTGTTAATTAGCCCCATGAGTGGTTAAGTATCTTTTGTCTTTAGGTGTAGACGAAGCATTGAATTTTATTAATTAAATTTATGGATGATACATTTGATTGCTTGATGTTAAGACTTATAATTTTATTTCATTAAATGGATTATTGCTAAATCTAGTTTAGAGAATTTGTTTCTGTGATTCATCTTCTCTATTCAAGCAATGGTATTCCTATGATTGTAATTGAAACCGATGTAGTCTATAATTGATCGAACTAAGCGTGCCAAGCCAAAAGTGAAAGACGATGGTGATCGACAAGATAGGTTATAACTAGGTCGAATTGTAATTTATCATTCTTTGGTGTCATTAGGTTTGTAGATGTAATGAACCGTAAGTATATGCCATAAATTAACTAATGAATCAATGTGGATTCAAAACCTGAAGACAATCTCTCTCTTTCATCTCTCAAATTGATTTTTAGTATCCTTTATAGTTAATTAAGTTATTATTTTTTGTTTAGTTTAATCAAAACCTAAAATGACTATATTTCATCCTTAGCATTTTAGCCTTCCATTTCTCCGTGGATTTGATCACTTCTTATCACTATTTTATTCATTCTAATTAGGGTTTATTTTTTATCACATAACGACACGATCAATGCCTCTATTAATCACTAGCCCTATATGACATCTTCACTATTCTCAATTTTTGCTCAGAGAGATCTGACTTAGGCATCAGTGAGTCCCCCGCTGGTGCAAACCAGCTCTCTGGTGTCCATCTTACTCTTCTGTGTAGGCATGAACTTGAGAAGATTCCTAATGGAGATTTCTCAACGCAACAATACCACTAATCTATTACTCTTCCTTCGAAATTTAATATCCTACAAAAATGCTTTGTGTTCCATTTGATTTGATCTTGGTGGTTCTTTTACTAATGAAAGGAGTATCTCATTAAAACATTCCCAATTTTCTTTTCCTAAATTGTGATCCAATCTTCCTGAGCTTTGTGTACTCTATATCCAATAAATTAGAAGGTATAGATAAAATCTCAATTGTCAGCTTAAAGCATCAAAACCAACTATAATGAGGAAAAGAAAAATAGAAGAAAACATTACCTTTCTAGGAGATGCACAGCTTGTGAGGGTTTATTTCCATTGATGAGTTGGAAGAGGTGTTTCAAAATATCGCCTTATTGCGTTGGATGACTTCCTGCTTGGCACACAAAAATTACATATACCAGAAACCCCAGAAAAATAAACCCAAAAAATAAAAAAGGAGGTTAGTAAGCAAGGTAAAAATAAAAGTAAAACCTTCAGAAGATACTGGAAATATAGGCATCGTTGGTGCTGATTCTTTCCCTTGCAGATTAGTCGTTCAAGGATTCCTGACTCTATTTGGAGCTGAACAAGGAAATATTTCAATCTCTCTTCAAGATTTGCATCATCGTGGCCCATGTGATAATCTACAGATGTAAGTTCAACATAAATAAATGGGTAAATTACATGACACCCCCTGAAAATCAAACGGTACTCAACTCAACCCCTCTAATTTGAAAATACTCACCCATCCCCCCTCTAGAGTAACGATGTTAACTTAAAATAAAACAAAAAGTAAAATGACAAGTTTAACCTTAACTCATTCCTTTGTATAACCCGTCCTATACCCTCCACTCCGACCACTCCACCTCTTTCTTGACCTCCGACACCCTCTAGTTCCATATTATCAATCCAACTTTGGTTCCAGATTTCATAATCTCTCGAGTCTTTTAGGTTTTTGTTGATAATAGAGATTGAGAAGAAGGAAAAGTAATCAAAATCTAAACTTACAAAGAGATCAGCAAATTGTAGTTATGAAAAAAGGTCAACAGAGTCGGAGAGGATGAAAAAATGAAAAAAAAAATCTGAATAAAAAATCTAGTAATTCATGAACAAAAACTGTTACATCCACACTCCAGGTAATCTATTCTTAAACCCTTGCTTGTAGATCGAATCCATGAGGATTAGACTTCACCCTTGGACCTATGCCTTGTGTGTTGAAGGTAAGATGATTCTCTACTCAATTGGATGTTTGGACCACGAAACACTTCATTTAAATCCTTTAAACTACATGGTATAATTCCCTTTCATGCAAGCTCTTTAATATATGTTTATGTGTATTATTGTTATCCATTTATACCCATTAAGACCCCTCTTACATGTATAAATATCCCCGTGAAAAACCCATCCCATTTGGAGTTCAAACCTGTCCAAAATGCCCTCTGTGGAGGATGATCTGGGCAGCCTACGGAGGATGCAGGGATCCTCCGCAAGTGCTAAAAACAGCTCAGATCCAATTGGTCTTGCTCTGGATCATTTGGGCTCGAGCTTGGGGCTTCACCCTGAGTTGACTTAACTCATTTATGACCTAATACACTTATTAAAACCTTAAGTTGGGAATCCTATTTGGGATCCCAAGTACTTAGAACCCATTTTGGACCTTAAAACACTCCCCAACCAAACATGCCTTAGACAGTTAGCTAAACTAACCAAAAACCCTATTCTTCTCCTCATTCCCTCATTTTTAACATCTAAGAGAGGAGAGAAAACGTGGGAGGATGAGGACGAAGGAAGAAGGAAGAAGAAGAAGAAGAAAGAGAAGGAGGAGCCCCTCTTAAGTCAAGCCACCACCCCAACTAGTTGGAGATCCAAGCTTGGAGCTAAGAGCTCATGGAGAAGAGGAGTTGCAGCCTATTTCCAACCTAGAACTTGTCCTCTTTGAGGTCCTAAGCTAACCTCATTGCGAGTAAGTTAATCCCTACCAATTCTAGGTAAATCTCCCTTGGATTTGATTGGAAATCCATAGGGCTTCTTACCCTACTGTAGTTAGACCTTCTAGTAGGTGTTATTAATGTTAATTGGTCAAACCATCCCATGGCCAAACCACCATGAAAGTCCCATTGTAGGAGCTCAAATTGGGAAGATCTTGATGCTACGACTTGATCCAATGCATGGACTCCATTGGGGATTGAATCCCTATGTTAAAGAGGGTTTTGTAGACGTTGAATATTGTCACACCCCTAGCAATGAAGACAATCGGGCGTAAATGACTGGCATTGTCCCCCCTAAACCCACCAACATCACAAAAATACGAAAAAAACCCCGAAGAGGACGCATACCATACATGCAGCACCACCACGGATGGACGTGGCCCCACAAGGCAGCATTGCATTCTGCACAGCACCGCACTTTGCGTAGCTCCGTAAGGTAGCACTGCGCACCTTGTGCAGCCTCATAAGGCAGCATTGCCTGCCCTGCACGGTCCCGCAAGGCAGCGCTGTCTGCCCCATGTGGCCCCTCAAGGCAACACTGCGTGCCTTATGCAGGCACGCAAGACAGCGTCGAGGGTGCCCAAACCCATTTTTTCAATTCTCGCGGCCACACCATGTAGCCCCGCGCACTTTTCCGCAGCGCCGCTGAACCCAAAATTTGCCTAAAAAAGGGAGTCCCTCCCCTCATTTGCATATTCCAAGTTTGTCGGAGAGGGGGCACCCCCAGAGCTCTAGTTTTCCAGTTTTTCCTAGTTACCTTGCTTCAGGGCCTTCCCCCAACCAGATTCTGAGCCTTCGAGGCTCATTCCCTTATCCGAAGTCCGGGCTATCCGGGTGCGGCTTCCCCGACCCCTTTTTGCCTAGATTGGGGAAATCTCCCATGCTGTAGCCACTCTGTCTGATACTCGAGTCCCTGGTTTTCAAAACCTTGGAATGTCGTTCTGCTCAAGATCCTAAGATCCAATACTCACAAATTGTTACTCTGTCCAACAAAGGACAAAGCCAGTCTTTTGCTTCCACCTAGGCTGGAGGACGGCATCCATCTTGCATAATTGCATTTGTTTAAAGCGTATAGGTATACATTCCTTCCTTTAACTTTTAGCTTTAGTATAATGTAGTCCTTTTAGTATTCTTGTGTAGTGTATAGTAGTTAGTATAACACAATTTAATTTAATTCAATAGTTTGCGCATCATTATTTAGCCATACATGTGTGTATAGGACATTCATAAAGGGAGAATATTCGAAAACTAGCATCTAGTAGAAAGACCGGTCTACTTGGGCGAGGTGGGTGCCTAACACCTTCCTACTCTCATAACCTGACCACTTACACCGAATCTCTGACCACACCAAAATGGAGTCTCGTAGCCCTTTACAGGGCTACACCAATAGGTCCTAGGCCCTAATCCTAGGTGGCGACTCCATTTCACTTTATTATATGAACCCCATCCCCCGATATCATAACCCCTGGAGAAGACGCTTTCCTTCTCCTTCCAAAGGAGGAACCCAAATTTAAAATAAAAAAAAAAAAACCATCCCGAAAGGGAGACTTCTGCACGCATCACGACGCATTCATGGGAACGGATCCTCAGAGTGGCAACTCCGCTAGGGAATGATGGTCAAACTTTCAATACTAGATGCTACTGTTGAAGGTAAGAATTTTTTTTCTTCTGCATTGATTGATTGATAACATGTTTGGCTAACCCCTTTTGTTGTACTAACTGCATCATGCATCGTGGTCGAAGTGAAATCAAACGACGAGGGTACTCTCTATTGTGCCTCTACCCCTGAATTGTCCCTCGATGAATGTCACATACCTAGTTGGATCGCTGCATCAAAAAATCTAGACTTGATTGTCGCTCGGACAAAAAGTCTTGCTATTTACAATCTATTTCATACTTGCTAAAACTTTTATTCATTAAGGTTTTAATTGTTGATTGTCCTAACTTCGCTGTTTGTGAATATAGAAAGAGCTTCTCGCTCTGATACCAAGCTCTGTCATACCCCAAACCACCCCCTGGGAGGATTAGGTAAGTGACCCGAATTGCACTGTAGCAATCCACCAAACCCCAAGGATCCAGAAGCTGTTAATATCATTCACAAACACACACATCCACATCAATGGATAATAATAGAAATCATAGAGTGCAGCGGAAACTAAGTTTACATCATCATTAGATCAGAACATATGTACATACATTGTTCCTATTCGCATTCCAACATTTAAAAATATTTATAGACATGATTCATGTTTCACTACCCATTTCTTAGGCAGCCTATACACTTCCAACCGTATAGCTTTATAAAACATACAAAAGGGGCAGGTCAGCATAAACCCCAAATAAAGCTATACCACAAAAAGGGAAAGGTTAGTAGATCCTATCTACCCAAAAAGAATCCCTAAGATTAGAAGTTAGTAAACTGCCACCCTTCATGGGTCATCATCAAGTGTCAACCTAATCTCCCACACCAGAGGGATAACCTCCCTTTGGGTCCACACCCACACTGTCATAATCAACATAACCCTTCGAGTCGAAAGGCGCCTCCCAGCCATCATCACATCGACCTGGAAAATCATATAAAAAGAGAGTATACAAGAGTGTGAGCTCCACCAAGCCCGTGAATGAAATAATAACCAATGCATGCACATGCAAGCACAACCAAATGAATCCTATATGAAATGAGGTTCATTATTATTAAGCCACCTAGCATCACAACTAAGGCAGGTGAAAGTGCTACTACAACCCCCAATACATTTATCTCTGGTGCGGGCTTCTACCCCTTCCCGCGATATACCTATTGAGTTGGAGAAGATGAGCCGGCTCCAGCATCCTTTCCTTGGTCAGCCCGACCAGCCCTCTGGATTATCCTGTGATACAATGGAAGACGGGTACCCAATTGAGCAAATACCTTTGGTATATGTTCTCTCACAGGCATCCAACACCTTGACCCCTGTTGGCAAGGGTTCGTAGCATGGGTGATGATACCCTAACCATGTGCATTCTATATGATATAGTATGAAGTGTACAGGACTCCCGTACCCTTCATTTCCAAGTTGACTATGGCATCTAAACTAGTAGTTCATACAATTCAAGTAATAGCATCAATTCCCATTATCCATCATATAGAATCAGAATAAATGAAATAAGTAAATAGTACAATAAAGTAAATTTGGTGATGTTTATCATGATTCACTAGTCATGTTACACCTACACACACGGTGTAATTCCACTCACCTCGAACTAAGTCTGCCTGTCCTTCAGTAGGCTCTGATTAATTGGGGACTGATTCGGTACCTCATGCACGGGACTATAACCTATGTTGATAGGATCATTAGTGCATATCCAATATTGTTTAAAAGGGTTTTAGAGTTTCCAGCATTGGTTTAGGTTGCCTAATCAGTGTTCAATAATTATTGGAACAGTGGTATGGTTCTTTTCCAGGTTTGGCTTTGGGATACATTGTGGGTTTCTGACCCCTTTTTGGGTCCACTGGTACACTCATGACATGGTTACCAGTAAGGATGGTTGGGGTAGGGTTTTAAGGTAATCTTTGTGCCCCTAACACTGTCCTAGGCCTACGGGTGAGGGTCCAATAGGCCAAAATTAGATCAGACCAAGACAGCAGCACTGGACAATTCACTGGACGTTTGGACCAAACGTCTAATCCATGCCCTAGTGCCTGTAGGACACGCGTTTCTTACTCAAAACTTGATTTTGGTAGCTGGGTTCCTCTCCTACGATTTGCGATGAGTTATGGGGGTAGTATAGCCTAGGATTAAGCTAATGCAATGGTTTTAGGGATTTCCAAATTGGGTTTACCAATTGGTTGATGGGTTGGGTTCAAACACCGAGTAATTCAACCCAGCAAGGCTGAGATTGAACATGCAGCCATTCAAACCTTATCTACACACACAAGAGCAGACATGCACATGCATTACAGCCAAGTTCCTAAACCCTGATATGTAAAACACTACATGCATGCAAAGATCCATGCTCCTAGCTCACTATCTATGGTTTGCATGCATGATCAAGCATGAAATCTAGATAGATGCATGGCTGGAATTTAAGATGCATGAAGTAGAGATCTAGAATAGTGTAGGATCATATAAATCCCCTAAAACTAGCCATGCATGCAAGATCTAAGCAGCCCTGAAGCTCAAGGCAGTGATTCCATAGGAATTCCTATAGAGATAGCCATATGGCTTTGGCCTTTGGGTTCAAAATCAAAGATCAGAAGTGGGTCATGATTAGGTTTGGTTGGGTTACCTTAGGGTTGTGAAAGATCTGGCCAAGCTCTAAAGGATCCAATCATCCCTTTTCCTTCTCCTTCTTCTTCTCCTTCTTCTTCTTCTCTTTCTCTCTTCTTTTCCTTCTCTCCACGGTTTTGAACAGTAGGAATAACTTGAAATGGGTCGGGTCCCTATTTATAACTTCTATAGAACTAAGGCCTATTTGGCAAGGCAGCCCCTAGGCAAAATGCATTTTTAAATTGATTCTTGCCCAGTTTAGCTATGTAGGTGGGGCCCACATGAATTCCAAGATGGGGAAATGGTTCCTAAAATTCCTAGGTACATATAGGAGGTGTCTGCAAGCAGTAGGTTCAGTTCCCACATGTTTGGAGAAGAAAAATACAGGTTTCAGCATTCTCTGGAGCTTACATTAGAGCTTTGGGCCAATCGTCCAGTGCATCGTCCAAAGAATGCACTTCTGCTGAATTTGTTGTGGGTTCCACAAGGTTGGGTTCTTTCACATGGTACCTTCCCTACACCCTACTATCAATGTAACAAGGTCATATTTAAGGGCATGACCCCTTGGTACTCTTTAGAGAGAGATTACCTGGAGTCAGAGCTGCACATCAAGTGATGGGCTGAGCAGCTGCACGGGTCTGCATCCCACCTTCTCATAGGTATGATGGATGTCATCCTTGGGGGTTCCCCACTGATTGTAACCACAGGGGTAATACTCCACAGTGTGCTTGAGTGGTTGGCCACAGGCTCATATCCCTCAGGCAAAGTTCCAGTCAGTTTGAGGCAGGTTTAACATGTATGGCTAAATAATTATGCATAAACTGCTTAAATAAATTAAACTATATTATATTAACTACTATGTATACTACACCAGAATACTTAAAGGACTACATTGTGCTGAAATAAAAGATTAATGATAGAAATGTATACATGTACGCTTTAAACTAATGCAATTATGAGAAGTGCAAAACAGACAGCATCCCTCGGCTCAGGTGGAGAGAAATGACTGACTTTGTCCTCTGTTGGATAGAGTAATGGGTTACAAGTATCAAATTTTTGGAGCTCAGATAGAATAACGATATCACAAGGTTTAGGGAGCTAAGTACTCGATTCTTGGGCAGAGTGGCTATGCCATAACGGATTTCTGGGATTTGGGTGAAAGGGGGGTCGAAGAAGTTAAGTTTGAGAAATTCAAACTTCGGACAAGGGGACAAGGCTCGAAGCCTCAAAAACGGGTCAAGGAAGGGCCCCAAGACAGGGAAATTGGGAAAGATCAAAAGTTGGAGCTCTGGGGGTTCCCCCTCTCTTGGAAACTTGGAATGTGCAAATGAGGAGGTGAGAGGGGCTACTTATAGGAAAAAATGTGCTCTTTGACAACGTGGTGGAGTGTGCGGCGCCGTATGGTGGGGCCGTGAAAGATGGAGATAAGGGAACCAGATGCTCACGGGACATACGGCACCGAAAGGTAGGGCCTCAGGCTATGGCGCTGCGTGGCAGGGCCGCACGGGGGCACAGCAGTGCTGCCTTGTGGGGCTGCACCTTGTTTGGGAGCCGTATGGCGGGGCCGCTCCTGTTGCTGTGCCGCATAGCAGGGCTGCACCCACTGCGGTTCCGCTGGTGGGGCCGCGCCTATAGTACATATAATACACGCTTTACAGGGCGAATGGAGGTGTTTTTTGGACTTTTTTGTATTTCTGGGGTGTTGGAAGATGGGTTCTTGGGGACATTGTCAGTCATTCGTGTCCTTCACCATCATTGTCGGGGGGTCGTGACAAAATTCAGCGTCTACAGGGCGTAAAAGATTACTTAGGCTGTGTTTGGTAATGAATGTGTTTCCATATTTTTTCATTCCCACAACGAAAATTGGGCAAATGACGTTTTGCAAAATGGTTCATTTTTTTTGTTCCCAAAGAACAAATCGGATGCCTTTTTGGTATATAGAACGACTTGGACAAAACACCACGAAACAACTCCACGGTACAAAAAATTGAATTAATCTTGTAGAGGCTCAAGGGAAGAGGAAAACTTTTGGGTCTTTACTCTTGATGATGAACGAAGGGGATTAAACTAAGGGAGGAGGAAAACTTTTGGGTCCTCTCTCTCTCTCTCTCTCTCTCTCTCTCTCTCTCTCTCTCTCTCTCTCTCTCTCTCTCTCTTTGAACTTGTGCACCTAAAATTGAAACCCTAACGTGTAATGGTTTTGATTCTTTGCACAACCACAAACATCTATTTTGTTTGGATTATAAGTCGAGATTTGCTTATGCTCTGAGGTAAATTTCACTTTTCTTGTTTCTCACGATTGTTTTCTACCACGTAAAAGTTTCCCACATTTCTTGAATTTCTTTAGTTCTTCTGTTACAACTCAATATGAAGCCCATTTTTTCTCACAAATTTTTTTTTCTGATTTTGGTTCAACACCCAATTCCATGAATTCTCCTGGTAGTTGTTTTAAACCTCCAATCATTTTTAATTTTCCCAATTATAGTCGAATAACCTTATTTTAGCTCTTTCTCAACTTTCGAAGATCATGGCAACATTGGCTCCTGGAATTCTATTAAAGCTCCTCAGTGGAATGAACACGGGACTTAAACCTACTAGTGAGCACAGGAGCTCGCTTCTATACGTGACAGATATCGTACTAGCAGATCTTGGTGAAAAGAATCTCTAGCCTAAATAGGGTTTTTACATAAAGGTCTCTAATTCTTCACATTCAATCTATGTCAGGCTACCTTTTAAACAAGATGATCTTGTTCTCAGCAACAAAATGCAGCTTGATCAGTTCATCTACGTCGATAGAGACCAAGGAGACAAATTTGAATAGAGAACCCTTAATTCCAAACTCTCTACTCACTAAAGAGGTTCTTGGGGTAGTTCAGCTGATGTCACTTCATCTTCCCCTTCTATCATGAAACTGATCCCTTTGAACTTTTATCAGACTACTCCAAAGAAAGAGAGGCCAAGTCCAATGAGGATAGGGGTAATTTTCCAAACTTTCCACTAATCAAAGGAAGAATGGTCAAGGATGGAAATCCAAGTATTATTGTTTTACTGGTAAATGAGTAAGAACAGGTTTTACCAAACTCCATAGTTGTTCTAGAACAACTCTGGAATAGATTTGCCAAATGGTCAATTACAGACAAAGAACATTGTTTCACACCAAGAACAGCAAAACCGTTTTTGGTAAAAAAAATATCCCTTCTTTGTGAAAAACATTACCAAATGTAGCCTTAACAATATTAGGAGAGGGAGACATTACCACCTCCTATAATTTTTATAATCAAAGTTTTGATATATTTATGCATATTTCAACCAAAATTTTGAAGTAATTTCGCAAAACTATTGAAGCCACATGCAATACTTAAAGATGAGCATATTTTGATCAAAATTTTGTTGCTCAGTCATGTTTTGGTCTGAAGTTTCGTTTTGCCGAATTCGGGTGAAATATTACTTTAGGTTAAGTATAAATACATAATTTTAAACAGAAACCCATGTTTCGTACTTTCTTGGTCAAATTATTGTTGTATAAGGTTGGAACAAGAATTTGGGCAGTAGAGGAATGTGGTGGAAGCAATGTTTTGTTGTGTTGTTGTAAGATTTGTACAAGATTCAAAGTTAGAGGTATGTTACTTTTTCCAAAAACTAATATTTGTAAAAAAAAATAAATTGGAGGGTCTCTCACACACTATGTCATCATTTGTAGGCATCTTCTTCTCGTTCTTGACCCCCAACCCCATTCCATAGTAGATGTCCACATAAGAGTGTCTGTGCATCTGATCGGGTCCTACAAAACTCGGTAAAACGCTTTATTCAAATAATTATATATAATCCATTATTTTATGTAAAATAGATTTTGCAAAAATCATTTCTAAAATGGCACTGGATCCAGATTCTGATCCGACCATACACAAACAATCTCAATCTTGGTGTTCCCCAATCGGGCAGTGGTGACCATGTTGAGTAACTCCTTCACTCACAAAGTGTTCACGCATTCCTAGAACATCAGCTTTGACTCACTTGAGTCTCAGTCATAGATGAACCAAAGAATGCGATCATACTTTGCAGCGACAGGGTTCTCTCAGGTAAAGGGTGTCGGTGACACACATGTCTACCCCTTCCTACATTTGACAGTAATACATGAGGGAATCGACAAAGTAGATTCTTTGCTAATACACACATCAATCATGTGAGTACTCTCATTCGTACCCTGACATCACATGTCTAGGCATACCCAATGCGACGACCATATGATAAGGGTGCCCAGCCCAAACCCTAGTCGTGACTACCATTTTAAGTAAAACTTACAGACACATAATGCTCAAAAATTTTTTATTGCATGTCATAATATTAAACCAAAATGTATAAAAGCTCAATACAAAGTAAAATTGGATTGAACCGGACCGAACCAGGTTTGATGGACATATAAATCCAACAATCACCCACTTGTACATTAAAGCCAATTTCCCATAGAGTTTAAACCCATGCCCTCCATGTGTTTTTCAAACACTCCAGGAGACAAACCCTTTGTCATGGCATCTTACACATTTTCAGTTGTGATCCAGTTTGGAGATACTCACGTCGCCCTGCTGGATAATCTCTCTGATGAGGTGATACTTTCGCTGCACGTGCTTGTTCCTCTGATAAGCCCTCAGCTCCTTAGCTTGTGCAATGGCCCCTCTGTTGTCACATAACAGAGGAATAGGGCCCTTGAAAAGGTCAGGGACAACCTCCAAATTTGATAGGAATTTTCTCAGCCAAACACCTTCTTTTATTGCATCGCAAGCTGCAAGGTATTCTGCTTCGGTAGTAGAATCGGCTGTAGATTTCTGTTTTGCACTCCACCACACAATGATACCTCCACCCATTAGATATACCATCCCAGACTTGGATTTTCAGTCATCCTTGTCAGTTTGAAAATCCGAGTTTGTGTAACCCAGAACTGACAACTGATCAGATCCAAAAACCAAGAAATAGTCCTTAGTCCTTCTCAGGTACTTGAGGATATTCTTGACAACATTCCAATGCTCTCGTCCAAGGTTAGATTGGTAACGACTTATGATACCTACTGCATAGCAAATGTCCGATCTCGTATATAACATAGCGTACATATGACTCCCTACTGCAGAGACATAGGGAATCCTCTTCATTTCTTCAATGTCTATCTAAGACTGAGAACATTGAGATCTGGAAAGACTGACACCATGTCGGAAAGGGACACTTCCCCGTTTGGAGTTCTCCATGCTAAATCTGGCCAGGACTTTGTCTATATAGGTAGCCTGTGACAAGCTTAGCACCCTTTTCTGGCAATCTCTCACGAGTTTGATCCCAAGGATATAGCTATCTTTACCAAGGTCTTTCATCGAGAACGTTGTGGATAACCACTGTTTCATTGATGAAAGAAACCCCACACTGTTACCCATCAGCAATATGTCATCTACGTATAAAATAAGAAAACATACTGCACTCCCACTGATCTTGTAAATGCATTGTTCATCTATATTTTGATCAAAACCAAAATATTTGATTGATTGATCAAACCTGATGTTCCAGCTTCTGGAAGCCTACTTTAGTCCATAAATGGACCTCTGTAATTTGCACACTTTTCTTTCTTCCTCCAAGGAAGAGAACCCCTCTGGCTGTTGCATGTAGAAATCTTTTTGAAGAAATCCATTCAGAAATGCAGTATGCACATCCATTTGCCAGATCTCATAATCAAAGTGTGCGGCGATAGCTAATAAAATCCTGATGGATTTCATCATCGCCACTGGTGAAAATGTTTCCTCATAGTCTATACCCTCTTTCTGGGTATAACCCTTTGTCACCAGTCTTGCTTTGAATCTTTCAACCTTTTCATCCACACCCTTCTTCCTCTTGAAGATCTATTTGCATCCAATCGACTTAACAACAAGTGGTGGATCGATCAGAGTCCAGACCTTATTGGAATGCAATGAATCGATTTCAGAGCGCATTGCCTCCAGCCACCTAGGGGCATCAACATCCTTAAGAGCCTCAGAGTATGTTATCAGATCATCGTCCGATTCAACCGACACCATGTGGAACTCTTCCACTATTTGTTCCTCTTTGGTTAGAAGAGTAAGCCTGGTGGGTAGTCTAACAGTCCTCCCACTGTGTCAAGGTTCTTGAGGTGTTGGTATTTCAGCGGGTATGCCAATTGGTCTCACTTCTGAAAGTGAAATTCCTGAGTTATCCAATAATTCTTTAATGACTACAGGTTCGGACCTCTTGGTCAACATTTTTTCCTCTAGAAATGTGACGTGTTTAGTTACACTAACCTTCTGGTCAACCGGGTCATAAAAATAGTAGCCTATCGTGCCTTTGGGGTAGCTTAAGAAAAAGCATCTTGAAGTCCTAGATTTTAATTTGTCTGTCTGTTGCTTTCGCACATGTGCTATGCAACCCCATACCCTAAGGGATTAATTGCTGGGCTTACGCCCTTTCCATAACTCAAAGGGTTTCATAGCTACAAACTTGGATGAAACCCTATTTAAGATATAAATAGCCGTTTCTAAAGCGTACCCTCAGAATGAGAGAGGTAGATAAGTGAGCATCGTCTGGACCATATCCAATAGAGTTCGATTGCGTCGTCGGACACACCATTTTGTTGTGGTGTTCCTGGATTAGTTAGTTGACTAACTATCCCTTGGAATATGCGGTATTCTTTAAATTCATCCGATAGATACTCCTCTCCACGATCTGATCGTAAGGACTTGACGCCTTTATCAAGCTATCTTTCGACCTCGGCTTGGAACTCTTTGAATTTATCAAAGGCTTTCGACTTTCTACGCATCAAGTATATATAATCATATCTAGAGTAATCATCGGTGAAAGTTATAAAATACTCATACCTATACCTTGCTTGTATATTTATGGGCCCACACACATCAGTGTGTCTTAACTATAACAGATCTGTGGCTCTAGTACCTTTATTGCTAAAGGGTTTCTTGGTCATTTTACCCTAAAGGCATGACTCACAGGTAGGAATGGTTCCACCTCAGACACTCTAAGGGCCCATCCCTTACCAATCTACTGATTTGGTCTAAATTAATGTGACCTAATCTTAGATGCCATAGATATGTTGAGTTCACTGGAGCTACTTTTTGTTTCAAATCAACATTCGAAACAGCATTCGTTCTAATAGAGCAATCTAGGAAGTACAATCCACTTTGCACATATTCAGACGCCACAAAAGAATTATTAAAACGAATAATCAATTTAGAATTAAAGGAAAAATTATACTCGTGCAAAACAAGTTTTGAAACTGAAATAATCTTCCTCTTAAAAGAGGGTACATAGTAACAATCCTTTAAACTAAATTAACTAAACTAAAATTTAAAATATAAGTTCCCACAGCCATCACCATGGTTTCAGCTCCAGTGCCCATCTGAAGATGCACCTCATTTCTTTCTAGATTCCCTATCTCTTTGAACCCCTGCAAATCATTGCAAATGTGAATAGTGGAACCACTGTCCACCAACCAAGAGTTGATTGGTTCAAAAGACAAATTAGACTCATAAAGAACGTAAACATCACATGTACCTTCTTTAGCAGCCTCAGTTTCATTTGGCTTTTTATATTTCACAGTAGCCAGGAATGCACGACAGTTCCTTTTCCAATGACCCTCCTTCTAGCAATAGAAGCACTTGCCTTTAGCTTTATTGCCAGACTTCCCACCATTGGGTTTCAGGGGCTTACCCTTATTTTCCTTTTTCTTCTTCTTCCCATTTGAAGAAGGCTTCACATCAGTTGTATTGACCTTAGCCTTGTCATTTTTCAAGGAAGCTTCCGCCTCTACCAATGCATTAACAAGCTCGGTGATCTCCATCTCCTTATTTGACATCTTGTAGGACATCTTAAAAGGGTGTATAGGCAGAAGTGAGTGACGCTAAGATCACATCAGTCTTGTATCCCAGACCAAAATCAGTCCCCCCATGGATTCCAGTTTCTCAAATAGATTGATTATTTTCATGATCTAGTCCATCACTGGAGTCCCTTGGGACATCTTGGATATATGGATTTGACTCACCACATCAGAATGTGCATGTGTCAATTGCCTGTTGAACAATTCAGCAAGCTTATCCATTTTACCCCCTAAGGTGCGTATATCCTTGATCGAATCAAGAACTGATTTTTCCAATGATCCTAGGATGTAAAGTGATGCCTTGGAATCCCTCTTGAGGAAATCCTGCATCTCTTCATGTGCCTCAAAATCATTTGGGTCGGGTTAAGGAGGAACTTGTTCATCAAGAACTGTGTATAGTTTTTCTGCAGTTAGGAGCAATTTAATGCTCTGGTACCAATCGACATAATTTGTACCATTTAATTTGTATTCGCTAATGAGTGTTAACAGGTTGGAATTAACGACAGCTATTGAGTACTAATCTACAAATGGACAAGTAAAAACATATGTATATTAATAACCATTGATAAAAATTGAGCATACACAACAATGGTCTTTCATGTTTAGGTCTCCTTCATGACCCAAAAAATGGATTGGATACCTACAACCCTTGCATGCATAACTTACCCTATCGAGAGTCATTATACACACCGTGATAGTGTCGATTAAGCTGTCCACCTCATGGGCTTTCAATATTTTCGGCCACCTGGGTGTCATGCCCAAATCCTGTCGACTGACATACACCCAAGTCATGCATTTACCTATTGCATTAGTTAGAATCATGGAATCATGAAAGATGGTCCGCTGTCGCAGTGCCCTCTCACTATCCATATCCTAACGTATCTAAATAGAGGTAAATATAGATGACTATGTTATAATGAGCCTGACAATGTCCTGTCAGCATATGCAGGGTCATATCACACAATCTCTACATTTATCTTCAATAGGAGGCCATGGACATGTCTACTAACTTAGACTAGTCCATATCATACATGTATTATGATTAAAGAGGGATTAAGCAACTCTCACATACCTATCATAAATGGAATCAAATAACATAATTAATCAACATTAATTAAAAGTGATTATGGGATGGCGGCATTTTTATCAGAAGCAATTAAAGAACCCTCCCTATAAAAATAAAACTAATAACTTTCTTTTAATTATGGGTGCATCAATCATGCCATGGATGCCATTCTTCGATCATCTCCTCCGCCCGATCATGTCTTCAAAGTAGGTGACTTGCATCTCCATAAGCTTTGATCGCCACATGTGGATCATCATCAACATGCCTTGGGAGTCCTAACTCCTCTAAAATTACAATGGAAACCTAGGAAAAATATTCTATACACTTTCGTTTCCATGATAAAAAGGGAAAATTTCTTAGATCTACCAGATTAAAAAAAGAATTACAAGATAAGTATATTTTAAATTTATTTTACATCCATAAATTTACATTTTAAAAAGATTTACCTAATCCCCAGATTAGTTAGTTTCCGTCCCGCCCAACAAAAAAATATAATTAAACTTCCTAATATACCCTTTGACTTACTTTTTTCCCTAAAAAAAAACCTACAGATAAAGGTTTAATAGTGTAACTGTTTGTATGGGAAATATGTGTCTGGTGTCAGGTGTGCGGTGTGTTCTTCATGGACTCCTCTTCTTCTTATCTCTAGTTGTCTATGACTCCATCCCTCTCCTCCCATTTTGAGTCTCTTGCTAGCCAACCAAATATAAACTGCCCGCCAATTAAAGCGTCTCTCTCTCTCTCTCTTTCTGCGTTGACTGTTTAAGCTTTCCTAATCCGTAATCACACAAAACGCTTTTCACTATTATCTACTGCTCTCTCTTTTATCTAAAACTCTAATTTGGTTTAAGCATTTAATGCACCTCCAAAGATGTGTGCTATGTTAATTCTTGGATCATTCAGGGAGAAAAAAATTTGATATTCTAGAAGGGAAAAAAAAAAAAAGGAAACTGCAACAGGGACTGAAAGTGAGAGAGAGAGCCAATACTCACCGGGACTAGTGAAGATGATTAACCAGTGGAAGAGGGATAACGAGATAGAGATAGAGGGAAGCACCTAGCCGACTTCTATAAGTCTTGCAAGTTTCTCGCCAAATAGATAGAAAAGGGAATTCAATAAGTTGTGCAAACGGTTACACTATTAAAGCTTTATCTTTAGCCTTTTTTGGGAAAAAAGTGAGTCAAAGGGTATATTAGGAAGTTTAGTTAAATTTTTTTGTTGGGCGGGATGGAAACTAACTAATTTGGGGATTAGGTAAATCTTTTTAAAATGTAAATTTATGGATGTAAAACAAATTTAAAATGTACTTATCTTATAATTCTTTTTTTAATCTAGTAGATCTAAGAAATTTTCCCTAATAAAAAAACCCCGCATGGAGAAACCAACCCACCATTTTGGGCTGCTCATGGGGTAGAGTACATTTGTTTATAAAAAAGAAAGGGGGAGAGAGAGAAAGAGAGAGAAACATCACATCCACCCATAATCCCAATGCATCACATACATCAAATTACCATCCACATTATTAGATAGCCAATCCCATAATCACATAGACAATGTAACATTATATATGGGACCCACAATCACATGGATCATTCCAGAAATAAAACATCACATCTCATGTGAAACCATGTACCCAAATTCACAATATAATCCAATTTATTCCCAAGTGAATGTAGAGAAGAATCTCTTCACCCATCTTCATCCTCCAACCCATAAAACAATAAAACAAATAAAACCTTTTTTTTTTTGGAGAGAAAAACACTGCCAAACATACTACGCAGCAGTCGCACATGGCACCACTGGCAACAGCCATTGGCACAGCAGGCAGCAACCACGCAGTAGCCATTGGCACCGTAGGCAACAGCTACTGGCACCGTAGGCATCAACCACTGGCACCGCAGGGAATCTAGGGTATAAAGAATTTTTATTTATTTATATTAAATCTAGAATAATGGGTTTTAAACCCTATGATGGAATAAAAATAAAAACATTACAAAAATAAAATTCCATCATCTTACATGGACAAGGTTGTTACAATAACCATAACCACCCATGTGCACATGGCAAGGTTGTTACAAGAATAACTAACTACCTTGTAACTACCCATATGCATATTGGAAGGTTGTTACAACCATTATAAGCCATGTGCAAAACCATCCATCCATAGTCTACCATGAATATTTAAATAAAAAGATTGTATCCCATATACAATAATTGCATCCAATTAATTATATGATATCCATGGGTGAGAAAGGTGGCTCTGATACCACACTGAGGTCAAACTACGGTCCATGGGATCATGGCGGTTCACCTTGGTAAACCAATAGAAAGTATGTTTCGAGACCCCTAATTTAGGGAACTCCAGGGTTGTCCCTAGGGAACCTTAGGGTTGCCCTAGGGCACCCTAATCTGGCATGGGCACCCTATTTTCAATTTTAGGGTTATCCACGGTCGCCCATGGTGCCCTACAGGAACCTTAGTAGGGTTTGGTATAACAAACCAATGCCTAGTCCAATCATCCCTATTCCATCTCATGAATAGGGGGGTCCATCCCATACCCGAATGAGCAACGGAAACAAATCGATTCGGGTTTCTTTCACATCCCATGAATAATCAATAATTAAAAACAAGAGGAATTAACAAAGAATTACAAACCTGATGAACCTCAACTGTTGCTCCTCCAATAGACAATGATTCTACCTCCAATGAGCACTCCAAGTAAATAGATCTGAACCTCCAATGGTGCAACCAAGGTTCTTCAAGCCAATCTCAAATGCTCTTCAGTCCTTCAAGCATAGATCTGAGTTTCTAAAACCCTAACTCTCAAACACAGTAGAGAGCAAGAAGAAGAAGAATAAGAGATCACAAGAGAGAGAAGGGAGACCAAAACACATCCAAGAGGGGGCAGGCAGAAAACGTGGAGCACTGTCCTCCCCCTCTGCATTTTGGTCCCTTTATATAATAATAGGGTGTTTTAAAACCCTGGATGGGAAAATAAAAAACCCAATGAGAGTCAGACTCTCTCTCTCTCTTTGTTTGGCAGTTCTGTTTAAACTCAAAATGCTTCTAATTGGTGAAGAAGTAGAATCTAATAGGGAATGATATAATTAATCACTTTATTTAATTTATGGATAATTATAATTAGCATCATATCCATTAATTATATAAAGAACCAATTATTTTAGCAAATTCTAAATAACTCCCTACATGATAATAAATTATCATATACAACCCCCCACTAATCAACACCATCATTATGGAATCTAGGGCATGTACACTTGTACTGCCAAACCCCATTCTATAGTACATGTCTATATAAGAGTGTCTGTGCATCTGATCGGGTCCCGCAAAACTCGATAAAACACTTTATTCAAATAATTATATATAATCCATTATTTTATTTAAAATAGATTTTGCAAAAACCATTTCTAAAATGGCACTGGATCCAGATTCCGATCCGACCATACACAGACAATCTCAATCTTGGTGTTCCCTAATCGGGCAGTGGTGACCATGTTGAGTAACTCCTTCACTCATAAAGTGTTCACGCATTCCCAGAACACTGGATTTGATTCACTTGAGTCTCAGTCATAGATGAACCAAAGAATGCGATCACATTTTGCAGCGACAGGGTTCTCTCAGGTAAAGGGTGTCAGTGACACACATGTCTATCCCTTCCTACATCTGGCAGTAATACATGAGGGAATTGACAAAGTAGATTCTTCGCCAATACACACATCAATCATATGAGTACTTGCATTCGTACCCTGACACCACATGTCTAGGCATACCCAATGCGACAACCATATGATAAGGGTGCCCAGCCCAAACCCTAGTCGTGACTACCATTTTAAGTAAAACTAACGGACACATAATGCTCAAAAAGTTTATATCACATGTGATAGTATTAAACCAAAATGTATAAAAGTTCAATACAAAGTAAAATCGGATTGAACCGGACCGAACCGAGTTTGATGGACACATAAATCTAACAGGTTATGTTTTCTTAATCGTTCACCGCTACGAAGCTTTAGATTACTTCAAACACTTTGTAGCAAAGGTTGAGAATCAACAAGGTAAGAGTTTTAAAACTCTACACATTGACCAAGGACACGAATAACTGTCAGATCAGTTTAAAGAACTAGGTGAGGAAAAAGGAATCACCAGACAATTAACTATTCCTTACACTTCGCAGTAAAATGGTGTAGCAAAGCGAAGGAATAGGACGCTTCTAGGGGGGATGCTCTTTTGATCGCAGCCTACATCCTTAACTGCATGTCATTACAGTCAGTTCCTTCCACTCCCTATGAATTATGTAAAGGCCGAAAGCCCACTTTGGGGCATATGCGACCATGGAGATGGGTAAGATATCTTCATAGTATCTCCAATAAGTTTGAGAAACTTGGCCTTAGAGATAAAAAGAATAATTTTATAAGATATTCTAATAGCTAAAAGGCTATGTAATGTATGGAGAACATCAAGATGGAGGAATGATCGAAACCGAATCTCGCAATGTTGATTTTCTTGAAACCGATTTTCCTAGTATTAGAGATGCTAGCAGGGTTCTTGATCTCTTTGAGATAGAGACTGATGAAAATGTTTCACCTACTCTTGGTGAAGGTGGAGAATTAAATAACTCATCATGAGATAGCCAGAGAGGGTGAGAGTGATCATCAGTCCAATGCGAGTGCACCACTTAGTGAAAGCGCACAACCCGAAGGTCAAGATCCCTTTATGCGTAGGAGCGTATGTGGATATGTTCCCTGTCGTCATTTTGAGATTGAAGGGGACGTCCTCGTTTACATTCCAAGGGATGAGGATAAGCCAGCCTTAATAAGTGAAGCACTCTCCTCTCCAGCTAAGGAAATGTGGCAAGCTGCTATGGAAGATGAATTGAGTTCTATGAATAAGAACCAAGTCTGAGAGTTAGTTGACCTTCTGCTTGGATGCAAAGCCATTGGGAACAAATGGGTCCTAAAGGTCAAGCGCAAGACAGATGGTTCAATTGACAAGTATAAATCATGCCTTGCGACGAAGGGATATACCCAAAGAGAGGGTGTAGACTATGATGAAACATTCTCCCTATGGTGAGAATGGCCTCAATTCGCCTCATTCTAGCCATTGTCGCAAAATTAGATTTGGAACTCTACCAAATGGATGTTAAAACTACTTTTCTCAATGGAGAACTGAACGAAGAGAACTTTATGGCTCAACCAGTGGGTTTTGAGATGAAGGGATAAGAGCGCAAAGTATGTCGTCTCAAATGTTCCATCTATGGCCTTAAGCAATCGTCCAGGCAGTGGTACATTAGATTTCACTCTGCTATTACCTCTACTATAGGTTTTGAAATGATTGAAGAGGACCACTGCGTATATGTTAAACAGTTTAAGGAAGGTTTTCTTACCCTATCTTGATATGTTGATGACATCTTACTGGCTGGGAATGACATTGAGTTGATTGTCGTCACTAAGGAGTGGTTGTCCTCTACTTTTGAGATGAAGGACATGGGTGAGGCCAACTTTGTGTTGGGCATGAAGATGTGAGGGACCACATTTCTTAGTTTGTCTCAAGAGACTCGTATAAAGAAATTCCTAGAGCGATTCCATATGAACAACTCGAAACCCATAGACACTCCAATGGACAAGACATGCACTTTGAGCCTAGACTAGTGCCCTAAGACTGATGAAGAGAGAAACCTAATATCCAAAGTACCCTATGCGGCAGCGATAGGCAGTTTGATGTCTGCGATGATGTGCATGCATTTAGATATATGTTTCGTTGTTGCCATGGTTAGCCGTTATTAGAGTAACCTTGGACCAGTTCATTGGTAGGCAATAAAGAGAATTCTTTGATACCTACGTGGGACTATGGACCTCTCGCTCACCTTCAGTGATTTAGACTTGAGACTGAGAGGCTATAGTGATGCTGATTGGGCTAGTGATAGAGACGAGTGCAAATCCACTTCAGGGTATGCATTTGTCCTAGGAGGCGGAGCTGTTACTTGGAGTAGCAAGAAACAGAACTGCTTCACCCTATCCATAATGGAGTCAGAGTATGTTGTATGTTCGCCAGTAGTTCAGGAGGCCATTTGGCTCAGAAGATTCTTGCAAAGACTTAGTGTTTCTGCTCGCTCAGACGACGTTGTACTTATACATTGTGATAGCACGACAGCGCTTACATTTGCGAAGGACCCCAAGTTTCATGGAAGAGCCAAGCGCATTGACATACGATATCACTACATTCAAGACATGGTCGCACAAGGTGAAGTTGTTCTGCAACATATCTCCACTGGAAATATGTTGGTTGATCCTTTGACTAAGCCCATTGCCAAAGATGTTTTCCTAGTTCATGTTAGGAACCTGGGAGTCAGGCGGATTTGATGTGTATTTTTTGGACACTTTTATGGATGGACATTTATTTGTATTCCTCTTACAGTTATTGATGAGAATATTTCTTTGAGCAATGTTTTGTGTATACATTCATTATTGTAAAGATGTCACCAGGCATTGAGTCAACCCACTCACATGGGTGACTCGCCTTAGCGCTTATAGATAGCGAGCATGATGAGCCTATAAGCATTTATGCTTCAAGTAGCCTTAGTTAGAGCTAAGATGAGACCTTATCTGGTCCAACTTAGAAGATATCATACTTCTATGTAGCCTGTGGAATGTTGGATGAGATGTTTCAGGTAGAAACCATGAGGGCGACTGTGCTAGAAACTCAAGTTAGGCGCTTGAAGTAGCAACTAGACTAAGATCCGTATGGCATTTATGTTTTCGTAAGTGACATGCCCACCTCAGTGGGAGTTGCGCCATAGCATGCATATCATACTGCATGTGCTAATGCTGACCAATAGTGAGAGTGACTGAATGGATCCCTGCTTTGTCACTGTGTGAGCCACGTGGATTATCTTAATCCCTCAGTACCCTTATTACCTAAGACAATGTAATGAAGAGGACGCCCAATGACGCTACTTTGACGTACTCCTTAGGATCATGGATGATGCGGTCCAGCGGGATACGATTGGGAAAGCTATTGAAAATAATCAGATTGACATGAGGGGCTTAGGGAAAACCATCCGACATTACACCTTTATTTTGTGACTCATTTTCCAGGCGACTTGTCGTATTTGTTATCGACGTAGTTATGAGTACATTTCATACAAAGGGTTAGCACTGCTCATCATGAGGGATCGAGAGTGCTAGATTTGGTGTAATTGGATTGTTTGGGGTATTTTGAGATTGTTTGTGAGTGATGTACTATGTTGGTTAGATGGAAACTTGATATAGTACTCCTACCCTATATTATCTCGATAGGTCGCACGTCCCATTTCCTGTATGAAGAGTTACACAATTGAGAGAGACTTGGATTCATAGTTAAACTAATGCACCCCCATATGGGCGAGTGAGAGATGTAAATTGAACACAGGCCAGGCCCGGTCCAAGCCTCCCACAAAGGGTAGGCCAGACCTTACCCGACCTGACCCGTTGCGTGTGAGAGAACCAGCCACTTAAGTAGTTGGGTCTCTTCCCCCCCCCCCCCTTTGATCAATTCCCAGTGGGAGTCTCAATAGGGGCAGGGGTCTTAGGGTTTTGGCTTTAAATAGAAAACCTATAACCCTAAGACTAGATCATCTGAGAAACCAAATTCTCCCTCTCTCTAGTGTTTTGTGTTCTCTTTGGGATTCCATCTCTTCTCAGGGATTTGTGGTGTAGAGTTCTTCTTCGTGGAGAAACCTTTCAAGATATTCGAAGATCGTGAGAGAGATTGTTCGAGTTTGTGAAGCTAGTAACCAAACCCGTACGAGATCCTCTTCTGTTGCATTCCCTTCTTTATTCAGGTAACACCCTAACGCATGATGATTAATTTACAGTAATTATTGGTGTTTTAACATGTACATTGCCCTATTATCTCTTTTAGTGCCACCAATGATGCATGCTTCAGAGGATAAAAACATAATATAATTCAAGATTTTTATTTCATTTTCTTAAGTTTGAGTATTGTGATTGATCATGTCCATAGTCAACTAACTTGAAAGAGAAAGACAGTAGTTTATTGAGTTCACTACAACCAGAATTTAAAATTTTTGAATCGGATCGTCCGAGATCGATTTTGATTCCCCAGATTCAAAGCGTGGCTATGTGGGCCAAGCCGATCCAATCTGGGTTAGGTGATCCATCTTAACCAATATGTTGCATCATGATGCTTCTAACCACATTGTTAGATAATAATCTTTGGGGTGAAAGCCCACTCGTAAACCATACAGTGAAACCATAACACGATGTAACATACAGAGAGAAGAGATTGGGCGTATCTTGCACTATCTGTATGTTGATGGTAAATAATCAAGAAAACCTTCTCCGAACACTTGATGAACACAATCTTGATCTAAGTACATCTTCCACAGCCTTCTACTAGTCCTTGTTGCTCTTCTTTGTGGGAGGAAGAGAGGAATGTTGAAAATAGCCTACAAGGAACCAAGACCATAGTATTTATAAAACTGTCCCAATTCTAGTTCACTTCCACAATGAATAGGACTGGCCTATCTCTATTAGTGACAGACTAAACCGGTTCATGTATGTAGACTCCCACCAAAATACTAACCCTGTAATTAATTAAGCTCACTTTATTGAGAATTCTAACACACATGTCTAGTGAAGCTTACATGAGAGTGAGAAGGAAAGGGAGGGGGAGATGGAGTTGGAGCCAAAGAGAGGAGTATCGAAGGGAGGAGTGCCGGAGAGGGAGGGCCGAAGAGGAAGGCAGAGAGAGAGGGAACCAAAGGTTCCATACCTGAAGCTATCACTAGCGGGGATGAGGAAGATCTACATTGCTCAGAACCCTTTCTATTTTGCTTCTTCAACCCCTTCTATTTCGCTTCTTCTGCAACTTCCAGAGATCCCTTCTCTTTTGCTTCTTTTGCAACCATTGGCCTTGGTTGGGAGGTTTTCCGTTGTTGATTGAATGGAAGGTGTGGGCTTCATAGAAGAGAAGGGCAAGGAAGACACAAAGGATCCATGCAGAAGTGGGGAAAGTGATGATCACCAGTGTGTAACAGACGATCCAGTGGAATTGATGGTGGTTTCAATAATGGAAGTACCATTTGGTTATCATGGTGAGACCTAGAGAGAAATGACAATCCTATTGATGATGATGATGATGGTCAAGATTCGTAAAATTATTGGGTTGGTTACATCTAAGAAGAAAGCGTGGAGAAGAGCCACCACCATTCATGATGTTTGAATCTGACTGGTGATCTTGTACTACTCTTCCTCCATGTTGAGGTTTGGATTAGTAGATCTAAATCTTTTAGAATTAGTGAATGGGAAATGGGGAAGGGAAAGAAAGAATAGAAATGGATAGAAGCACAATAATTGGATGTCCAATACGATGCATCAAAGTAATAAACTTGAACAAGTTTGGACAGGGGAGGGGAGGGGGAAGGAGGGGTAGAGGAGGGGGAGGGATGCAGGGGATTGGAGAGAGAGAGAGAGAGAGAGGGTTTACTTATCGATGAGGCAGAGGGAGAGTATAGGCGACATGCCGACCATGCGTAAGAGAGAGAAGATGTATTAAAGAAAATTCAATGGCTGATCCAAAAAAGCTAGATATTTCAAGGTGAATTGACTTATTCTAGAACCAATTTGAAATATCGATTTTGGGTTTTAAAACCTTGACTGCAACAAAACAGAACAATAGAGTCAATTTTTTAGGTGAAAAACAAAAATTGTCTCTAAAGTCTAAGGATCTATAATAGCAGGGTTCTAGGAGAAATAAAAAAAATATTTTGACCAAACCGAAATTTTGGTCGAAGCCTATACATTGTTTCTACAAGCTTCAATGATGGGTTTTGATGGCCAAATTAGATGTTGGAACTTCTAGGAAACCCTATTTTAGGCCCTCTAAACATAGCCGAACCTTTATATTTCAAAAAATCACACCCAAATTGGTAATTTAACTTCAGCCCTAGGTTAGTAGTGTATGCTGAAACATTCTCTATTCACACAATGTTTAGTAATTCAAGTAAAACAACTTAAATATACATTAGGAATGAACATCAAATTACAAACTATTCATAAATCATACATCATACATGGTTTGTTACAAAGAGTCAAATATATCAAAGTCAACAATATAAGCAACTAGTCATCCCTATGCTTATCCTAGAGTCCTGGACTTCTGGTACCACATCAAGTTCCAAGTAGCATCAAAACCTATAGAATGATGTTGTTGCTGCTAAATGACATTATCATAAAAAGCTAGCATGTCATGGTATGATGAAAGAAATGCTTGAAATCCTCTACAACAACCCTATAAATGAAATCATCAACATAAATTAAATAAAATGATTAATTATATCATTCCCTATTAGATTCTGCTTCTTCACCAATTATAAGCACTTTGAGTTTAAACAGAACTGCCAAACAAAGAGAGAGAGTCTGACTCTCACTGGGTTTTTTATTTTTCCATCCAGGGCTTTAAAAAACCCATTATTATATAAAGGGACCAAAATGCAGAGGGGGAGCACAATGCTCCACGTTTTCTGGCTGCCCCCTCTTGGATGTGTTTTGGTCTCCCCTTTCTCTCTTGTGATCTCTTCTTCTTCTTCTTGTTGCTCTCTACTGTGTTTGAGAGTTAGGGTTTTAGAAACCCAGATCTGTGCTTGAAGAACTGAAGAGCATCTGGGATTGGCTTGAAGAACCTTGGCTGCACCATTAGAGGGTTCAGATCTGTTTACTTGGTGTGCTCATTGGAGGAAGAACCATTGTCTATTGGAGGAGCAACACTTGAGGCTCATCAGGTTAGCAATTCTTTGTTAATTCCTCTTGTTTTTAATTATTGATTATTCACGGGATGTGAAAGAAATTAGAATCGATTTGTTTCCGCTGCGCATTCGGGATGGGATGGATCTCTCTATCCATGAGATGGAATAGGGATGATTGGACTGGACATTGGTTTGTCATACCAAACCCTACTAGGGTTCCTATAGGGCACCATGGGCGACCATGGATAACCCTAAAATTGAAAATAGGGTGCCCTAGGGCAACCCGAGGGTTCCCTAGGGACAACCTTGGAGTTCCCTAAATTAGGGATCTCGAAACATACTTTTTATTGGTTTACCAAGGTGAACCGCCATGATCCCATGGACCATAGTTTGACCTACATAACCATATTGCGAATAATCGTCTATAAAGGTAAGGAAATGAGAAACACCATGATGTGCCTTTACATTCATTGGTCCGTAGATGTCCGAATGGACAAGCTCTAGGGTTGCCCGGATTGCCTTTCCAAAAGGCTTCTGGTGAGCCTTGCCAGCTAATCTTACCATCCTATCTCGACCTATGTGTCCTAGTCTAGCATGTTATGCAATCGATTTCGAATTATTATCAGTATTAATCACAAAATATGAAGAAGAAACACAGGAGTTATTAAATCTAGTTTAATAAAACCATTTTCAAACTTATCTTATCCAAATATACTACCATCCAAATGTATCTCAAATAAATCACCATAAAAAACAAATGAATATCCCAAAGTTAAAGTGCAGTAACTGAAAGTAGATTACGTTGGATTTTTTGTGCATATAACACATCATGAAGAAGTAAGATGTGCCCAATGCGCAAGGTGAGATGATAAGTACCAACTCCTCAAACTGCTTCACTTGTGTTATTTCCCATGTAGATGTTCTGGGAGCCATCCAGTATCTTTCTACAATTTACGAACCCCCCTCAATCACGCATTATGTGTCTTGTTGCTCCTATATCCACAATCCAGTCAGATTAGGTTTGGGCAACCAAAACATGCATACACACAAAAGTACAAGGAGAGAGGGATAGAAATGGTACCTTCTTTGCTTCAGTGCAATCACGAGTGAAGTGCCCCATCTTCTGGTAGTTATAATACTTGAACTTGGTAAGATCTCTTTTTCCACCTTGCTTGTCATGTCTGCGCTTGGCGGATTTGCCTCCACTTGGTGCAGCATTTTGAGATTGTCCCTGATTTTCGGTGTTCCTTTGTCTCTTGCGCTTAGACCCAGAAGTCTTGTGCTGCCCCGCTTGGACGACAAGGGCTTGTGCTTGGGTCGCCTCTAGGCACTCCGCTTCTAGTTCCACATGAGCCGCAATGTCATTGAAAGCCTTGACATTGTTGTTGTGTTTGACAACTATTTTCATTTGGGCCCAGGATTTAGGTAACATCCTAATGATGGCTTGAACTTGCTACTCATCGGTAAGGTACAACAACATCTAACTTTCTTATCATGCCTTTCACAACCCTTAGGTGTTCAGTCATGTTGTGCTTAGGGTCCTTACGGTACATCTCAAACTTCAAGGTCATGGCTCGCAACCTTGTGATCGATGTACCCCCACAGTCTAACTTAACCAGGTCCCATATGGCCTTGGCAGTTTCGCACTTCTCATACTGGCCGATGAGATCATCGTGCATCAAGCTTAACATGATAAAACAAGCACTACGGTCCTTTTTAAACCAAGCCTCATAGGCTTCTTTGTCTTGACGGTGACGAGCAAGTAGTACCCTCATCAGGTTTGGCCATCTCAGAGGTCAGGTGTTCAAGGCATTCTTATTCATTCAGTAAGACTTTAATCTTACGATGTCACATGTCTGGTTCCATCCAACTTATTGCTTTGGTTAAGGTCAGTAACAACGGTCTTGGTGGCCATCACAACAATCTAGAATATACAAGGGAAGACATTTAGTACACATTCAAAGATTTTGTTCAAGAAATCCTGATTAAAATTAATGGTTCCCTTATCCACACGGTGAGACCAAAAATTTCGTTAGGCTCATAATCAAATCTCACACGTGTGTGGATTTGAGAACGTATAATTTCAATCGATTTTGAACAAAAACAAGTTAAGGAGGAAAGGACATCTCCAAATCACATAATAATGAATCATACATCGGGTGCGCAAGGATCTCACGCAAGATACCCAAATTGGTACTTGAAGTGATATGCCGAGTCGATACAAGAACATGATACACAGTGCAATAGCTTCCTTTTACATGACTTCTCAAAAATAAAAACTTAAAATTATAACCGTCTCTTTATATTGAAGAATCCTACTACATCACTACTGGGGAGCACCATACTTTGTATCACATTCAAATACCAACTCTATTGTATATACCCAAAAAAAAAAAAATTTATCCCTTATACAAGCACCAATAAATTTTTCATCCCATAGAATTTAAAAACACGGTTGCATGGGATGAGGTTTGACTTCTTACCTTAATAGTGCAAGTCAAACAAATTCAATACCACCACAGGAGGATAAGATTGTCAATTTAAATTTGCAAACACACAAAAACAAAAATAAAACACTCAAGGACAATTAAAATCCAAAAACTGGGATCGATAAACATAATTATAAGCAATTAGATAAAAAGAAAGGTGTGAGTGAAGGGATTCCCACTTCACCCATTTCTTTCCCAAAAAATCCTAAAAGCAAAGAAAAAGAATTCTACCTACCTTTTTTTTTTATTTTTCAAAGGTGATCGTGTGTAGCGGCAGTAGCGGCGAGGGAAGAGAGAGAGGGGGGTGAGCCAAAGTCAACTCCTAGCCGCGTGGTTAAGCCCGCCACTAAACCCAAACGCACCCCTTTTTTGTTTCTTAAAGAAAAAAGACCGGCAGTAAAACCAATACCGTGGGTAGCTGCTGCCAATTTTTTTGTTTTTTAAATGTTTGCCTATAATGACCGACAAGAAATCGGAAAATTATCACCTCCAGTTTGTTGACCGGCCCAGTTCCCCAGTTCCTCTAATAGGGGGATGGTGGACCCCACCCGGGCAGGGTGTTTGGGCATGGGCAGAGAGGTCATTTCAGCCCCCCCTTTGTTAGAAAAACTGGGGAACTGGGCCGATCAGCAAACTGGAGGTGATAAAGATCCCAAGAAACCCAAACTTTTTAAACAAACAGATTGACTCAAACCATTTTTTATTTTTTTATTAAAAAGGGCATATGGACTGGGATTCTTGCACATGGTGCTTTCACACCGTGGCAGCAAGGCAAGCAGTAGGGGCATGCGCAAGGCAGTAGCGTCAGGCGCCCATTCTGATCTCTATGCAGTAGCGGTAGCGGTAGTGGCAGCGGCAGCCAGTATGTGCACCGTCGCTGATTGTGGATCTCAAGAAAATTCCAACAAAATAAAATTTCTCCTTTTGAATCGAAAGTGAACCAAACCCTATGGCTGTGATGCCAATGTAAATTAATCATCATGCGTTAGGGTATTACCTGAACGGAGATGAGAACGACGCAGAAGAGGATCTCGTATGGGTTTGATTACTGTTTCACAAACTCGAACAACCTCTCTCATGATCTTCAAATATCTTGAAAGGTTTCTCCACAAAGAAGAACTCCACACCACAAATCCCTAGAAAGAAATGAAATTTCAAAGAGAACATAAAACATTGGGAAGGAAAATTTTGGTTTCTCAAATGATCTGGTCTTAGGGTTACAGGCTTTCTATTTAAAACCAAAACCCTAAGACCCCTGCCCCTATTTAGACTCCCACTAGGAATCGATCAAAGAGGGGGGGGGGGGAGAAGAGATACAACCACTTAAGTGGCTGGTTCTCTCCACGCGCAGCAGATTGGGTTGGGTCCAGCCTGCCCCTTGTGGGCGGCTTGGACCAGACCTGGCCCATGTTCGATTTACAATTACAAAGGTAGATACAGTTCTCTAAAGAACCAAAACAAAATTATATAAGCCTCACTTCATCTATCCCCCAATTTCTTAAACTGTAAAAGAAAATTCAAGGATTACAAAAAGAAAACCAACATAATACTCAAAAGATAGACATGGTTCAGTTGTGTTATGCAATAAGGAAAGGTAAAACGGTCAACATGAAACCCTCATACGTGAAAGATGCTGTTCCATTGCGCATGGTGTCCTTCTCCTTAAACTTCTCTGTGAGTCCCTAAAATGCACAAATACAACTTACAGTAATTAATTAGTCGAAAAGAAACACAAATTTTAGACTATCAAACATGATTATCTTAATTATTTACATTAGTAATTACCTTAACTGTAAGACAACACCTGCATTTAAGACATTTAAACAAAGATTTCTAATTAGGTGATTTAAAAAAATAAAAATAAAAATAAGGAAAGTATTAAGAAAAAGATAGACACCATACTCAATGAAATTATCATATTCGATTGCCCTGATATAATCAGATTTCATGTATTTAGAAATGAGCAATTCCAAGACCACTGGAGAAACTGCAAATCCAAGGCTCATAAGGGCTTCCTGTAATTCTTTTGAATCGATCTTTCCACTCTTATCCCTATCAAACCTCTGAAAGATAGCCTGACTACACAAATTATTTGTTAGTAGTAACCCTAAAATAACAAAATAAATAAAAATTAGTATCTCATGAAAGGGATTTTGGGTCTACGAAGATCCAAACCTGATTCATACGATATCAGATTGATTCATTGAAGAACCAAAATGGGTAAAACAATGAACATGATCAAAGTAATTTTGTCATATTTTAAGCTGTGTTTGATATGCATTCTTGGAATAGATTCCCGATAAAAAATGTATCATGAAACCTGATTTTTGTTTATTTTTTCGTTTCAAAATACATTCTAGACCCAAAATCTATTTCAAAAATACATTTCAAACGCAAATCATTTAAGAAAATCTATTCTCTTGCATTAATTCAATATTTGACTTACCCTCCAGTTCTGCAGACTGTAATAAACCGAAATGAACTCCTTGGGTCCTGAATGTTATATATTGATAATCATTTGATAAAATTAGAAGAAACAAAAATAATTAGTGTTAAGCATATGGATCACCAACCAAGCAAAGTGAGATCCTTTTTAGACACGTGGCCAAAAGGGGGGGGGGAACTCACCAATAGTTCGGGTATTGGTGCCAGTAAAGAGGTACATGAGGAGGTGAACAGTCCTGAGGCTGAAGGTCTGGTTGTAAGTGGAAAGTGCCCTCTGCAACTCCTTATCGTCTATGAAGCCGCTACGGTCCTCGTCTGCCATCTGAAAGCAAGCCACCAAAGAAGGGTCTGTCCCTGGAGGAAATGTCGACGGTACCGGAGCTGCAAACAGGCTACCAAATGGTGCCGTTGGTGCACCGTAGGGTGTGGCCGAGGGAGCATATGCCTCTGCTGGTGGCGCACCATATGGAGCGGCGCCGTAGGGCTGTGCCGGTGGTGCACCATATGGGGTGGCGCCAAAGGGCTGCGCCGGTGGTGCACCATATAGGGTGGAGCCGTAGCGCTGCGGAGGTGGTACACCGTAGCCCGGTGGTCCCTGCGGATAACCCGCCATTCTTCAGACTTCAGAGAGGGAGAGAGAGAGAGAGTTCTATGGGTCATCAGAAGAGGGATATATAGTGACGGTTGTTCTAAAGAAGGAATGAATTGTGAGTTTAATTTATATATGAATATTTTGTCAACGGCCACTAAAGTGAGAATGGGTCATGGGTGCCAGCTTTCGGATATGATAATATAGCAATTTTTTAATGGAATTTTTTTTTTTTTTGGGTAGAATTTTGTAATGGATTCCGAGCATTACAGAAATGGTTTTTCACATTGTTGATCACTATCCAATCCAAAGATGATACATAGAATCTTTGGAATCCATACCTGTAAATATGGATTTTCAAAGTGTGGTTTATTGTTCAGTGCACCTTTAAAGTGTATTAGATGGTAGACACTGCTCTTAGGAGGATATAAATTCAATGCACAAGTGAGATGCATCATCCGATACACTTTAAAGGTTAACTTGACAGTGCACCGCACTTGAGAAGATAAAAATTTGTAAAATATTAGATCAATGAATCGGCCTTGATTGATCACGATTCTTTTGTCGATTCCATATAGTCGATTCATTCTAAGAAACCCTAGAATCATTGAATTTTTAGGTTAATTTGAAAGCCAATACTAGGAATTTCTTAGGACCGATTCCAATCTGGGTTAAGATTAGAATTTGCGGAGACCAATTTAATCCCTGATTTCGTGTTTTGAGATGCTGTCCCCCACAGAGCAATGAGGTTGAGTAGTTTGATTTTTTTAGCCAAATGAAAAAGGTTTCATCTTTGGCAAAGGTGAAATGGTTTTCAGCCTCTAGCAGGTATTTATCTCATGTAGATAGTCGATTTGGTCATTTTTATGATATACCCCCCTGGTCCGTCTCAACTCTATGGGTCATTACTTCTCTACGTTATTTCTTGAATGACTCAAGAGTATTGGGAAAAGTTGGTGCTTTTCAAATAAATCCTTTAAATATTTTTTAAAACATTTGTTTTGGTATTGTTTTCCTTAAATTTCATAGCTTAGAAATCGGAAACGGGAAAGAGCTAAATTCTTACTATGGGTGTCATGCCCCCAACCCGATGAAAGATATTTTACAATAAAAGGGGTGACTGGGATAACACATGTTATCCCAAAACCTACCAGGATCACAGATACAGTGTCCCGAACAATAGTCCACTCTGTTACCAATCATGATAACAGCAAGGAACGTATCCAATGGAATAAATCATTCCAATTACAGAGTTAGCGGAAGTGAAATTTAATTAAATCATGTGAATTATAGAGCATCGATTCTCTAATGATAACACGTAGTACAATTTAAATGTTTGTAACCATTCATTTCTCTTCTTATAATTAAACATAAAGTTTATACATGATTCTGGATGAATATAGAAATTAAATAATAAATCACGTCACTAGGGCACCATTCTTGGGTGTACATCGACATCCAAGTCACAGCCACCGGCTCCACTTGATTTGCATCCAACGGTGCTCATCAAGAAGTTACCCACATACCAACTAAAAAGGGGTTGCGCAATGGAGTTAGTTACACTAGCTAGTGAGAGAGCAAAGGGGAATGCACATACACACAAATACACAAGTTCAAGTAATTATGATGCATGCTAATGTTAGATTTATTTTTCACCCAACACACAATTCTATAAATCAAGTGTATGCTACTGTGATAACTCGGGAGACACTGAGATTCACTTAACTTATTACCCCAGGGAAACCTCAATTATCACACGGGAGCCTACGCTGGTAGAAGCCATCAGACGACCCAATGGCAGACCCCGATAGCCATCACTACCCCTGACCTGGCCTCTCCCACCTCCATAGGCAACAGGTGCTCAGACTATCCAACACATAAACCCCTATTAGCAAGGGTCGTAGCATAAGGGAGCAAGAATCCTAGCCACAATTATACTATATACAAGTCCTATCGTCTCGAGAGGTATTTCGGGTGCATCAACGTCCCATTCCATCTAGTACCCGGGTACTAACACGGCACGACGCATACAGATCAGGATGGCAATTAATAATTTTCATAATTAAAATTGGGGTTCCGGTACCGGCACTCCCGGCACCGTACCCGACACAATGGTGAAAATAATATCACATTCATAGCAGTTCACATTTGAGATAAATAATGCAATGCGTACATTGCTTATATTTATATAATAGCATGATAATGGTTGCTTAATATGTATATTCAAGCCCAATAAAGTCACCCAAAATCCACTCACCGAACTCAGGTGTCACCCGGCGTGGTTGACAAGAATCTCAGTGATGCACCAGCTATCCATCGAGTTGGGTAGCCTAAAAATACAAAAACAATCATCAAAAGATGTATAGAGGGGTCCTATATTATGCCCCCAAAGTTAAAACTAAGTTTCAACCAAGACAGCACGAGCGGACTCATGGACGGAAGCAACAGGGTGAGTCCGTCCCTGACTCCGTTCAGGCCAAAAGGTCAAAATACGAGGAGCAGATCCACGGACAAAACTTCTTACTTGGATCCGTTCTTGCATCTGTTCAATTTTTTAGACACACCCAAGAGCGAGCGGATCCACGGACGGATGCGCCATCTTAATCCGCCCTTGCATCCGTTCTATCCCTGAGACATACCCGAGAGGGAACAGACCCACAAGCGGAGGCAACGGAGTAAATTCGTTCCTTCATCCGTTCAGGTCCAGTCATTGGGATTATACTGGATGGACTGGGAGAAGGAACCACGACGGTGAATCCGTTCGTGCATCCGTCGAAAATCTTTTCTGAGAGTTCATAGGATTTTTCCTCCAGCTTGAAGCCTGGAGTTTACCTTGTACTCAGGGTCATGGAGGGGGTGTCTTAGGTCTCCCTAGGGTCACTAGAACCTAGGCTTACCTCATGGATCCAAGATCTCACAAGGATTTGGCTCCATTTGGTCCAAAGATAGGGTTTCATGGTTTAGAACCAAGGGTTCAACAACAATGGCTGCAATACAGCACACAAAGGTCTTTAATAGGGTTTTGCTTCACCATTAGAGCTCCCTCAAGGGTCAAGCATCACCTTGAGTCCCAAATGGAACCCTAGGTTAGCTCAAGCTCAAGAAATCTATCAAAATGAAAATGGATAGAGGGATGTACCAAGGGTTTAGGTCATACCTTGGTGAGTGGAGCTCCATTCCCAGCCCTAGCTAGCCTTGAAGATCCACCTCCTTTTCCTTATCCCTTCCTTTCCATCTCTTCTTTTTCTTCTTTTGTTCAAGCCTTGTCCGGATAGCAAGAGGAGGAGATGTGGGGCAGCCAACCATCTTGGCATGGCCTCCATCTTCTTCCCTTCCTCTCTCATTCCTCTCCTACTTCCACTTCTTCTTCTTCCTTGTCTCTTCTCCTCCAAGGTTTGCTTGGGAGAGGGAGAGATAAGGGAATATGAGGTTTATCTTATCTCTTAAAGGCTAAAAGGGACCTTAGGTCTTGTTTGTTTAGGTGTCCCTAAAACACTTAGTAGTCTCTTAGGTTTAATTGGACCTTAGGGCTTGTTTGGCCCAACCCAAGGCATAACCCACTAGGTCCATCTAGTTAGGACATGTTTGGGTTAGCCCTAAGTCTCATAAGACCTATTTGTCCTTTAAGGTTTGTTTGGTTTAAGCTAGGATATAAAACTCATTATCTATTTTAAATTAAGCCTTGTGGGCCCACGTTCATGGCCCAATTGACCAATTGATGGTAAGGGTGGGGGTTCACCTGATCCAGGGTTCTAGTTATGGTATCCGGGACATGGGATGTGGGTCCCACAGGAAAATAAATCAAAAGGGCAAGTAACAGTACGGGCAGATCCGTAAGTGGAATCAGTCAAGTGAGTCCGTTCATGACTCTGTTGCTACTGTCAGGGCCCAAACTTTGAGAAAAGTTGCAGGGCTTTGACCTGTATTTCCAAGACTTCAAGGGGACACTTATAATAAAATATTAGGTTCAAGGTCGTAGATGTTGACCACAGCCACCAAGGCATTACCCTTTGGTAAGGTCTAATTTGCCCTAGGGTATTTGGATATATTTTGGGTGTGGGTGTAACAATGGGTTCTACTCTCGCCTCGGTAATCCGAGGACTTCACAAAGATAAGTGGTATAACGAAGATAATGGAAACGTATATTCACTGTAACCTTATCCGAGATGAATAATCTATAGTGTAAAGCATAAGGATACTGGAAACGAAATTCCTTAAGTTCACACCATTGCTGAAATTAAAGCTAAGAAAAGTACAGATAAGTAAAAGTGCAAGTTTTTAGGTGTTTGATTGATGCCTCCTTTACATCCTTCCCTCGCTATTTATATGATAAGTCAAATAATCAATTGGACGGTTACTATGCTAGATCCATCATGGCCACTAACCCCCATGCTTCCCGAGTTTGCTCTAACTGAATGTAAAAAGGTAACCGCCTAACCGATTGTAACCGTTGATACTGACCAATCATAACTGCAACTACCTTTTGGCTTAGTAGATTAGACGTGCGCCTTTTGGCTGAGCGTCACTACGGAATCTTCGGTCTTAATCCTTTTGGCTCGTGACCGAAGACTCTGAGTGAAATTTGGGTGTAAACAATGCCCCTCATGAGTTTCGTGGATTGATTCATTTATAGTCCTCGAGACTCAGGTTAATTTAAAATTTTACCAATCAAAATATCTTCTGTGGCACCAACCGTCAGATGGTACGACTTCTGCAAAGTGCATTCTGTGCGACACGTGGGCCAATAAAAAATCAGCGCTCGAGGTTGTGATTTATCTCTCAACGCTTCCCTAGGAAGTAATCATTCTTCCTTTTTGGTTTAAGATTTTAACAATCTCTTTGCTTAAAAACCCTTCCTCTACTCATCCTTCTTCACCTTCTTCTTCCTTGTCTTTCTTCATCTTCTTCTTACTCATCCGTTCTCAAGCTAAAACTGAAAATGAGTCAAACTAGACCTAGTGCGAGTGGCTCCAAATCTGTTGCAGAGCGTCTTCAAGAGAGGCGGGCTGCGCTTCACCCCACTGTGAACTTAGAGGTACTTACCCCTCAAGCCGGTCATTTTGCCTTGGATCCCGACTTTGAGGACACTACTGCCACTGATTCCTCCTGCAATTTCCGTCTCACCTAGAAGACCATCCTTACTTTAGGAAGGGAATACCCACCACCCAGAAGTACAAAGCCACCACTGTGAAGGCATTATGCTTTTAGGTACACCAAGCGGAATGACTGGGTGGAACGCATGTCTGCTATCAAGAGGCAGTCTTGGCAGAAACTAGGGATCTATGAAGCTGTTTACATGTCAACCATCCATTACCCATGTGATGCTGATCTCCTTCATGCTGCCCTTCATTTTTGGTCTCGCTCAACCAATTCCTTTCAGTTTAGCTTCGGCATGCTAAGTCCTACTTTGTTCGATATCGGTGCCCTCCTAGGCCTCAAGGCTGAAGGGGAGGAATTCAATGGTAGCATCAATAGCTCCCGAGTTGGCTGGGACCTAAATTTCAACAAGAAATCCAGTTACATTTCGTACCTAGCCCATTACCAGAAACAGAATGGTCTGGTCAACAGACAGGAATATTTGGCCTTTCCACTATCTTGGATTTGCCGTTGTTTGATTTGCACCTGGGCCGATAAGATTACCAAGGCTTACCTCAGCCTTGCTAATACTTTGGCAACTAATCGGCCTGTCAACCTTGCCGCCTTCATACTCTCTTCCCTGTACCGAGGTTGTAACGACCTCATGGAGTTTGGGTTTGCTAATGGTGGGGGCTCCTTTTGGGTTCTTCAATTGTGGCTAAGTGCCTATTTCCCTGAGTTCAGTCCTCCTCCCCAAGCTAATGAGTTCCCTATGGTCGGGTTCAAACTACTCTACCCACTAGTAGTCTGGTTCCTTACAGATTGCTTTCAGTTTTTCTTCTCGCTTTTAGAGGATTGTCCCTCTGCTTCTTTCATCCCTTTCCATCATTCAGAGAGTCTACCTCCTTGGCTACGAGATACCATCCACAATCCTACCGGACATGTGGCGTTATGGGCTTTGTACCTAATGTGTCAGGATCTTCATTTTGGGGTTTATCTTGAGCACACCAAGAATAATATGTGTAGCTCTGAGCCCTATAATCCCCAATTCTGGGCTCGACAGTTCGGCCTTGTTCAGGCCATACCTGTCCCCTGCTTCTTCTCGGTCTCCAAAGGTGGACCTGAGAATTCTGTTTTAAAGGATTATGACAATATTGAAGATATTACCCTTATGAGTGCGCTAGCCCTCTCTTCTTTTAAGCCTTGTCATTTCGTCCCTTTCCCTACGACAATCGAGGACTTCCTTGCCTGGTGGTCGAAGTACTATTTTTTAGTCAAAGATGATGCTACTGACTCCTTTGATGATTGCTAGTCTTCTACTTCTGATCGAGATACCTCTAACAAATCTTCTGAAGTACCATAGAAATCGAAGAAGCGATCGACAAAAGGCGAAGGTAATGCTGTCTCTCCCTTATACCAATCCATCATAGACTATGAAGAGTTTTTTCATATCAAGTATCATCCAGACTGGCTTACTATGAATGAGAGGGCCCATTTTTCCATAGCTGACTTCGTTCGACCAATGTCTTTATTGCCACCCAAGATGTAGTCTCTACGCCTTAGAGCATGAGTTTCGACCAGAAAAACTTTGTGTTAAAAACCTTAAATACTGCAATTGTCTAGGTATCTCTAAAGTTTTATTGCTGATGATTTTTCTAACACTTGACTCTACTCTCCTCTTTTGTCTTCCAGATGCGTTGCCCCTAGTAAGACAGTCTAGCAAAACCCTCACTGACTCAGGAGCGACAGAGGAAGAGTAGCCCTTAAAGCAGCTTCGACATGGACCAGCCAGTAGCTCATAGAAAGCCGTTGATGTGGAGGCTATTGAGAGCAATGATTTGGACGCCTAGCCGATTGCCAAGCTTCAGTGCCCTTCGTTAAGTCTGGGGTTCATCCATCTCAATCGGTCACGATCAGGAGCAAGCAGGATGAGGAGGCTGATAAAGTGACTCTCTCCAAGTTCTCTTGATCCAGTTCCAACAAATCCACTGTAACGCCCCCAAAACCACCCTAGCGGTTTAGGGACATTGACGGTGCACAAGATCGTTTATGTCAAGGAGATATGAACTGGAGTAGAACCAAAATACAAACACATGTCTAAAATATATAAATTAAGACTTCAACTAAAGTAGGGTAGTTAAACTAAGCTATTATAATTTTTAAATTAAACTTAAAATTCTGAAATAAAGGTTATAATCACCAAAATTAAATTAAACTGAAACAAATTATAAGTTTTTCTAAAATTGAAAGAAAGTATAAAGTTTCTAATAGTAGTTGTCCCCTTCTAATCCAAATGCTTCGTTCTCTTGGACCTCCTCATCTAGTACATCCTCACATCCAGGTTCGCGTTCATAAAGTTGTTCATCTGAAAAGTGGTGAGGGTAAGCTTCGAAAAAAGCTAAGCAAGTAAATCCACAACAACTATACAGGTGTGAAAACATGCACAAGTAATATAAAATGTAAAGACATATAATAATATGTATATATGAATTCGAGAAAAAAACAAAACAGAATGATCATAGCCATATTTGCTTATCACACTACTGTAATGAAAAGTATATATGACAACAATCAACGAAAGATATGTCAAAAAAACGTAAAATAACAAACACATCACTCCCTAATGGACTAGTGTGAGCTAGTTACCATACACTGGTCAAGGCCCTCATGATAGCGGTGTATGAACTCCAGCTATGATCAACTACAACACCACTGTCCCCTCTCAACATCAAGAAACTAATGGAGAAACTAGTGACCAAACTTGCCCCAGCCCTCCTGGAGAGTTTTTTATCATCTCCCTCTTTCTAGTAGCCCATATAGCTCCAATAAGGGTAAGTCCGTAGCTCAAAAACTCACCAACTTATCCTTACCCCCAACATATTTATCAATGTTGGTAAGGTAAACAATAAAATAACAATCAAGGGTTTGCTTATAATTTAAAGCTATACATCCAAGTTCGTAACTTAGGGGTCATGACTCCCCAATTCCACCCTAACACATGCTATTGAAAAGAATGAAAATAAAGTTTGAAAACAATAACTTTCATCAATATATCAATACATAAAGTGAAGAACAATGTAATACCCCGACCCAAGAACTGTCTTTTAATATTAGTTTATTAATTTTTTTTGATATAAAGTGATTAGACTGGATGGAAGGAGATTGATTATATTATATGATATTGCTTGATTTTGGTAAGAATTCTCTTGTATTTATGATTTTTACTTATGTTAAAATGGTTCATAGGCTTATTCTTGATTAATGGCTAGGTATAGGCCTTATGAGATTTTCTTTTAAAGCCTATGATTCTTATTTTGTTTATGGGCCTAAAATGTAATGTGTTTGATTTTGGGCCCATTTGTGAATTTGAGTTCATTTAGGTTCATTTAATTTGATTTATGAATTTGAGTGAATTTATCTAAGTTAATTTAAGTGAATTTAATTTAAATGAATTTAGCTAAGTTAATTTAAGTGAATTTAATTTAAATGAATTTAACTAAGTTAATTTAAGTGAATTTAATCTAAGTTAATTTAAGTGAATTTGGCTTGAGTTAATTTAAATGAATATAATTTGAGTGAATTTAAGTAAATTTGCCTAAGTTAATTTAAGTGAATTTAATTTGAGTTAATTTAAGTAAATTTGGCTTGAGTCAATTTAACTGAATTTAATTTGAGTGAATTTAAGTAAATTTGGCTAAGTTAATTTAAGTGAATTTAATTTGAGCTAATCTAAGTGAATTTGATTTGAGTTAATTTAAGTGAATTTAATTTGAGTTAATCTAAGTGAATTTGACTTAAGTTAATGTAAGTGAATTTAATTTGAGTGAATTTAAGTGAATTTGACGTAAGTTAATTTAAGTGAATTTAATTTGAGTGAATTTAAGTGAATTTGACTTGAGTTAATTTAAGTGAATTTAATTTTAGTTATTAAGTGAATTTAGGTTGAGTTAATCTAACCTAACAATGAAATCAAGGGTGTTTAAGTAAAATACTTTAGTTAGATATTTTTATTCTTTAGCACTATTGGATGTTAGGATTAAGGCTTAAGTTTTTGACTTAGTTTTATTGGGTATTTTCAAATGGAGACTTGATATTTACCAAAGTGCCATGGATTATAAATAATCCTTATGGAGAAGAAAATTTACATTTTTCTCAGTTCTATTCACTTAGCTAAAGAAAAGAAAGAATGGAGAACAGAGAAAGAGGAGAAATTGGCTAGAAGATTGTGAAATTGAGGGTTTCTAAGGTGATTTTGAAGGGGCTATTGGAAGACTAAGGTTCTAATAGAAGAAGGAATCTCATGCACATAATTTTAAAGGTAAGAAAGCTTATATTAATAGTTTAATTTTGTTATGAAGAGAGGGTTTTAGAGGATTGTTAGTGTAATAGCATGATTACATAATTCTAATGCTAGGTTACTGATTCATGGAAGGAATTGTAAGGCAAATTGGAAGGTCTTTATGGTAAAATTGAAAATGATTGAAACAAGTTTAGGGATGTAATTGAAGGATTTAAGCTTGGTTGAAGGAGCAATCTCCTACTTGAAATCTAAAGGTAAGTAATCTTGATTTTAGCTTTAATCTTTGAATTAAAAGTATAGATCTATGAAATTGATTGTTTAAATCTTTTGTTTAGGTTGTAAGGAAGTTACAGTTATGTTGATTTGAAGGAACCCTTTGATTGAAGAAAGAACACTTGAAACTAGGAGTTTTCCTTGAAAAAGAATGTATTTTCTTTTATTCATAAATTGATTGATTTAAGAATTATTTTATGTTTTTAGGAGATTTTAAAGCATTAATTTGAGGGATTTTAGTAGGGTATTTCATGTTTGGGAGCTAGGAGAAGAAACCCCAAAGTTTGAAAAAGAGTTTTTCATTTGAGAAGAAAGTATCTCCTTTTGATTCAATGATTAATCAAATTAGCATAAGTTGGAGTTCCTAAGTAAATTTGGAAGCTTAATTTGATAGGTATTAACGATGGAAAGCATATTTGAGAACTTGGGGAATGAAATCCCCAATATCGGAATGAGTTTTCATGAAGTTTCTTCAATTTAGGACTTCATGTTATTTTTCCCTGGATGGAATGATCCCAAAAATTGAACATGTTTTTTTTCAAAAAATATTTATACAACTTTGTTCTATATTTTGGTCAGTCCTTTGACATCAAGAATAACATTAAAATGGATTAATTTAATGACCTTTAGGGCCACTCAAAGATTGGATCAAAGTTGGAAATATTGGGAAGCCTTGGAAGTTAAGTAATATTAAAATTTATGGTTATAAAATAAATGTATTTTGAAATTTATGGTTATAAAATAAATGTATTTTGAAATGATCAAATGAACAAATAAATGAGTGTTATTATGTAACTTATAAATTTTTGGATGCATAGTATATGAAGATATGTAAGAATGGAAGTGAAAGTTTTATTTAGTTATAGAGGAAAATGATAACTAGCATTATATGTACAATTGAGAATATGATTGAGATAGATGCATGATGATGGTTTATGAACTGTACATGTGAATTGATTATTTATGCTTATGTTGTGCCTTGCAACTATGTTATGCTCCTATGTATCACTCACATGTTCAAGAAAGAATGTAAAATATAGCCTAAGTGAATGGACGAATCGGAATGGTAATTTTTGAGAGGCATTGAGGCTAAGGCCAAGACATGATCCGACACAAAAAGCTTAGAGAAGCATTGAGGCTTTAGCCAAGACACTGTCCGACAGGAAAGGAAACCATTTCCAATGAGAAGTTGGGATTAATGCTAAGAATGTTAAATGAGTATCGTGTGAACGATATTAAGTAAAGTGAAAATAATGAAAGATGCATGTTACCCTAGTTTTAATTAACATAAAGAGTGTGTTTGATTGTGAATGATTGTTTATCTTGCTTACTGGGCTGTCAAGCTCATTCCATTATCATAAATGTTTTACAGAGAAAGGAGCTAAAGACAAAGGAAAGGGAATCGTGATCGAGTATGGTCACTTGGATTGAAGGGAACCTTGCTATTCTTGGAAGATTAGCTAAGCTCTATGGTATACTTTTAAATATTTTATTATAGAGTTTAAGCATTGTACCTTTTAAGGATGATTGTATTAAACAGAGTTGATGCCAACAGTGTTACCACCCAATGAATGGGTGTAAACTTTAATGGTTTTTAATTTGATGCCCCCGCTATGACTCTGATAATTATCATGTTATGGATCTAAGAAATTGTTTGACTATGTTAGATTTGGAGTTTTAAATTTCATGAATGCGTAAGATCCATGCATTATACGTTTTTAATAAAACTATTTAAGCTTAGCTTGCACGATCCCCAGTTAGATCCGGTGTTATGGGCCCCACCAGGTTTAGTCATTCTCGGTGTGTGACAAACAATAATAGGAAAGATTGGGTAAATTCTTCACAATCACTTATCTAACAACAATATCAATAAAAATTAAAAGTAAACCCTGAACAAAATCAGATTTTTATGCATCATCCAAAAACATCATGCATTAGGTTATAATCATGAAGAATCATTCATAGACCTTCATCATACTATCAACAAATAAGCATTGGATTCATTAGTCTATAAACATGACATTATTAAAAATTTTGCACACACATATGTGAATTAAATCATAAGGAAATCACCATTCCTTGCAAGCAATCATGTGTAAACAATTTAATTGAGTAAAAACATGAATAAAATATATTTTTGGCATGATAAATCTCAATCTAAAATTAAATTATAGATTTAAAATAATATTTCAAAACAAATTTTATATGTAAGAAAAAATTTCAAGTATAATGGTTGAAGATCTATTCACATTGTGTGAAGCGACTAGGATTTCTATAAGTGACCTCAAATCAATGCTTCAATAATATTGATATATGTCTTCCTAATTCAGAACCACTTTAATGGAATCCTATGATTAAGGTAATGATGAAATCAACATCAATATATTGCATAAACTCGGATTTGGGAAACACAGATTTTTGATAGAATGACCTACCTTCAGTAAATCAGCGATATATCTCTGCTCCAATCTCCATTTGGGCTGATTCAAGTTGGGTTATGAAGATAAAAGATGGGGCTACGTTTTATTGTGAAATAATATTTTTCTAATTTGACTCCAAAAAATGGTCTAAATTGAAAGCTAAGTTGCTAGTTTTGTACAGTCTGAATCTCCTTCTTCTCCTTCCTTCTTCTTCTTCACTCTTCTTCTTCTTCTCTTCCTCTCTATAGTGTACGAATTTTCCTCTCTCCCTCAAATTTATGTTAAAGGGAATGAGGATTGAGATTTAGTTATGGGAATTTAATCCTAACAAGAAAGAAGGTGGGAAGAATCCAATTTTGTCTCTAACTACATCTATTTACTTGCCCTCTAATGAAAATATTTCAAAAGGAATCTTAACTTAAGATTTTTTAAATTAAAATTTTAGATTAGATAATTTAATTTTAGTTAAAATTTCTTTTTTGTTGGGATTTTATTTTATGAAGACTTTCTTTCTCCAAGTTTGGGTTTCTAGCCAATTGGAGATTGCCACCCAGTTAAAATATAAGACCTCCCAAGTTAGAATCGTGGAAGCTCCTTCTAAGCCCTATAAAATCATAAAAACATAAAATATTTAATTACAACTATAAAGAATAGAACCTTAGACCTCTAAGAAATTGATTTAAATGTCTAAGCACTAGACTAGGTTACTAACTATGAATTATTTTCCCAAATCAAATTATATATGTTATAAATAAAACCCTAATTCTACACTTAGGAAAGGAATAAACTCAAAATGAGGGTGTTACACTAGGGCACACTACTTACCATGCATGCATGTGTGCACCTCCAGCTAGTCCAAGTTGCTACACTTCGGCTTGCCTTAATCCTGCATTAGGTAAAAAGATCAAATTACCCCTAGTCCAAAATCAGGGTATTACATCCACCTCCTCCATCCTCAAGATTGATGCTCCCAAAAGAAGTCTTTCTGGTCATGCAACACCTTCGTCCATCAAACTTAGTTCGGTTACAGGTTTGCCTAGCGAGCCCTGAGAAAGAGACTCCCCTAGAACAAGTCCTCGAGTCGGCGGAGCATCTTCGTGCCGACTCCCTTACTGTTGTAGTTCATTCATCTGCGTTGGAGACCGCTGCTACGGCTACCTCTCTAGACTCTAGGTCCCCTATACTTTTGGAGAAAGAACAACTCTCCCGACTACCTTCAATTCAGGAAGAGGGGCAATCCTAAAAAATGCCCCAACCAGAGGTCGCTTTCATCTTTCCTCTTTTTCTTTAGAAAAGTACCGAGTAATCCTAACTTCGGGGTTTCCTTTTGCAGGAGGAAATTCATGACCCGATGACCGAGCTACTTGATTCACTAGAGGACCTCCTTGCCGTAGAGGCCCCTGACGTTCCCGTCCTAGAGGACGTTGTGCTTACACCTCCCAACTCTCCTGATGTGGTCACAGCATGGCAGTCTTTGGATGAGACTCACAAATTCTCTATGACAGAGATTCTCAACAAAGGTATAGCACCCACCATGATTGACACCCTGCAAACGATCATAGCCCATCCCAAGACCAGCTTTAATCAACACAGAGCTGCTATAATCTTTATTAACCTACTGCGCCTTATAATCAATAGCCTCTCTTCGGCCCTTCAAGCTATTAAGGACGAAGAGGAGAACTCAAAGCTGAAGACCAATAAGAGAGAGAAACTCCGGTTGATAGCCACACAGCTACGAGGGCTCCAGGCAGCCAAGAAAGATCTAGTGGCTAAATTGGCAGAGCTGGAAGCCAGGAGAAAGGACATTTCTAAAAAGCTGGCGATGATCAGGGAGGCGTTTACTAAGGCAGTTGCACTCAGAGCATTTGAGAAAGAAATTTATAGCACGGTCTTGGCCACGAAGGGGAAACTGTCACGACAGGTTGCGGTTGCTCGGATGGAGATTAGTAAGGTCCAGAAAGAACTTGACTTAGTGAGGGATGACCTAAGGGGGGACTCAGATGAACTTTAAAAACATTTGATTCAGCCGTCCTTTGTTGGAACTTGGCCTTCTATAATTTGTGGTCGACGTGTTTCGGCTAGGATGATTTTTTTTTTCCCTTTCTTTTTTGCTTAGCCGTGTAGACAACTATTTGCTTGGCTTAATGAACCACTTTTGATTCAAGTTAAACCATTCTAGATTCCCACACCGTGGGATAATAATGCTTTAAGTACTTCCCATTCAATGTTCTTAGTTGAACCTGACCATTTAAGGTCCGTAGGCAGTATGCCCCCTCCCCCTTTAATACATGATGAACCACAAATGGCCCTTCCCAAGTGTGCGACCATTTCCCATACTTGGGATCCTTATGATCGATTGGCAATTTGGTCTTGCACTAGGTCTGATTCCTTGAATGCTTTTGGCTTTACCTTCTTATTATATGCTTTTGCCACTTTGGCCTTCTGGGCTTGGATGCGGTCAAGAGGTAACAACCTCTCATCATCTAAACCCTCCAACTTGGTCAGCATGGCTTCGGTATACTCCTGAGGGGTCAGCTCGTATTGCCTTAATATTCTCAGGGACTTTACAGTCACCTCCATTGGAAGAACTGCGTCATGACCAAAAGTTAAGGCATAAGGGGTGGTCCCTGTCACTGTCCTCTTAGAGGTCCTAAACGCCCATAAGTTTTGCTTTGATCACTTTTTTGCTAGCCTCTGCCTGGCCATTGCCTTGGGCACAATAGGGAGTTGAAAAAGGTTACGATTATACCGTACTCTTGCGTGAACCGAGCTACATACCCTCCTGAAAACATGGTTCCATTGTCGCAAGTAAGAGTCTCAGGTAGACCAAACCGATGTATTATCTCGTGTTTAAGGAACCTGATAACATCGTTCTCTCCTTATCCAGCTGTTTCGACGGATAAAAACTCACCAAGTCCTCAGATATATCTTGAGTTAGTCTATACTATCGACGCAGCCGATTGGGTATATAGAAAGAAGTGTGATCCAGCCCCATCAGACGCATATAGTTACATCTAGAAGAATTCAACGCCAGTGCACTAACATCCCGTGCTCGAGGTGCACAGCTAGACACCAGCCGGAACTGAACCAACAACTAAACCAGTAGAACCAGAACAAGGTGGCAAAATTACACCGTGTATGTAAATGTAACATGACTAATATGTTAACATGAATTATAATATAATAATTACCATGCTGTTTATTTAACTCATCAATTGTGAATTCTTAAACAAAGATATGTTTAACTTGTAGATTCTGTAAATGGACATTGAATGTTGTATGTGAATTACTAGACTAGATGCCATAGCCGGCTTGGAAATGAGGCCTGTGGTAGCCCATAGAATGGGATGCGGTTGACACCACCCGACTCATACGATGCCATATAGATGCATTGGGCTAGAGTTTCATCACCCGTGCTACGCACCCTTGCCAACAGGGGTTAAGGTGTTTGATGCCTGTGAGAGTGACCATATAAAAGAGAAAAAGAAAAGAAAAGAAATGTTATTACACCAAAAAGGTGATTATGGCTGTAAGCTAGAAAAAGAAATATGATATGAGAAAAAGGATGGATGCCTCACAGGTTAATCCCAAAGGGCTGGTCGGGCTGACCTTGGTGACTGATACGGGAGCTGAGCGGTCCTCTCTGACAACTCAATGGGTGTATCACAGGAAGGGGTTAAAAGTCTACACCAGGGATACATGTATTGGGGATTGTAGTAGCACTAACCCACCTTAGTTGTGATGTTAGGTGGCTAATAAATAAAATAAACTGCACCTCATGTAAGGCTCCTAATGGTTGTGATTGCATGTGCATGCATGGTGATGTATTTCATTCACGGGCTCGGTCAAGCTCACACTCTGTTATATATGTTTTTCTGTTAGATGATCCTATAGGTGGATGTTACTATGGCAGGGAGGCTCATCTCCCAGAGGCGAGCTTTGGTGGTTATGATTGTATTGGTATGGACTCAGATAGAGGTCATACCACTGGTGCGTGTGTTCTCGGTGATAGCTGAGGATGACCTGTGAAGGGTGTTACTGCTGACTCCTTTTTGTCTTTGGGGACTCCTTTTGTTTTTGTTAGAGTTTTTCCCCTTTTTATTCTACAGCTTTGTTTTTGGGGCTTGGGTTATCTTGCCCTGTTTATATTCTTTTGTTTAGAGCCGTATTTGGTCGGGTTACTTACTGTTGTTACTTTGGGAGTGAGAGAGGGAATGAACAAACATAGTGATGTATAAATTTCCTTTTCTTGTTTTTACTTCTCTTTTAAACATTTAATGTAAATATATCTTTCTGTAGCACTCTAAGTTTTACATTATGTACTATGGTGGATGTGTGTGTCTGTGAATGGATTAACTGCTTCTAGATCCGTGGAATTTGGCATATTGCTATAGTGCAATTCGGGTCACCTACCTAATCCTCCCAGGGGGTGGTTTGGGGTGTGACAGCAGGTATGAACATCATTGGGGCCGAGCCTTCTACAGGCCAGCAACAACCCTTCTTGCTGCTCCTCAAATCCTCTTCCTCCTACTACGGTCCTACAACTAGGGTCCCTCTCTCCTCAAATCTTCTTCCTCCTCCTTCTATGCATGAGCCCCCGTATGGTGATAATCGGATGGTAATCTTGATAATTGGTTCCATGGGTGGGAATACATAATGAACGGTTCAGATCTCAGTTGGATGTAAAACAAATTAAAGCGAAGGAATTAGACATAATCAAATAATCCATTTTTACACTCTATAAACCAATTTTAAAACCCTAACAAGTCCTTTAAAAAGATGAAAAAGGGAGAACAAGGGATGAAAAGGATATCGTGCGTGACAGCGCTGGAGTTGCGGAATGAGTAATGGAATGATTACGAAACAAACCTTTTCGATTTTCAGTATCTCGCCGAGATTTAAAGCAGTTTCTAGCCAAAAGGTCTCTTCTGGAACAATGAGGAGGTGATTATTGGAAAGTGTTGGAGATCGAAAATAGCTTCTTCTAACACTTTGTTGGAAAAAGGTCTGTGATCTTTTGGGTTTCTCTGCCTTTTGCCGATGATGGATGATCCAGGATTACAATTTCAATCCTATGTTGTGATCTTCAGATGCAATTCTTAAAGCTTTCTTGCCTTGGATTTGGATTTGTATGTAGTTTTTATGAACATTAGGTTCAGCAATAAAGTGAATGCATGTACCTGCAACTCATCTTCCCCAAACGATTTGGGGTAGATGAGTTGAAGGGTTTTTTTTGTATTTTTCTTGTAAGGGCATTTTTGTCAGTTCACCTCTTGATTTTAACATTGTTAGACCTAGATTACGGAATGGGGGTATCTGTTAACTGTTAAGAACCTCAGGATGGCATGCAGAATTTTTCAAAACTGAGGGATTTTTCCATAATTACGTCAAACCTTAGGGGGGTACATGAAAAAAACCCTTTTTTTTTTTTAATTAGAGAGCTTTAATAGGGGGGATAGGGGATGGGGATATGCCCCAAGGTGGTTTGAACTCATGACCTCTTATTTGAGGAGTTGGTCTTTTGTCAACTGAGCTGACCCCTTGGGATGATCTATAATGAATCTTCAATTTTAATGTGTCGGAGATGCTCCGTTAATACTCTTTGCTCATTGACCCATTTGGCTTTGCGTAGCTTATTCTTAAAGTTTTAGCTTTTTCATCGCTCAATATATACATGTTAAAATCATTAAAATAATGTATAAAATTTGCAATATTCCAATAGAAAATTGGAATAAGAGAATTTGACCAAATATTGACAAAAATATATACAAGGGAGTGATAGTGTGATACAAATTCCCCTCTGCATAATGATTTGAATCCTCCTAATAAATACCTACCCAAAAAAAAGAGAATCCTCCTAATAAATACTAGGGGCAATTACTATCACTACCCTACCTTGAACTTCTTTTCTGAAACTACCCTGCTTTTAAACTTTTACATCTACTTCTACCCTCATGTTTTTAAATATCCAAACTACCCTTCCTTTTCACCTAGTAACCTTTAACCTACCATTCTTCTTCTATTTTTTACTATTTTTGTCATGAAAATAGTAAAAAATGAAAGCACCCATTCGCTTCTTCTCTCTCCTTTTTTACTCTATTCATTTTTTTTTTTTTTTTTTTTTTATTCAATTTTACTATTTAATTAAATTTTAATTCAACATTTCATCCTCATCGTTCTTCTTCAAACAGATCATGCTTCTAAGTATCGGTATCGTATCTCCCGTATCGGGTGATACGTACCAGTTTTACTAGTCACCGATACCGTAGCGATAGCACGGTATGGACAAGAGGTAAAATTGTCAAAAAACTCATTTTTTAAGGAGATTCAGGGGTAATTTTGTCCGATACTGCCAATCCAAGTCAATACCATATCGGTATCGTATTGGCTTTGCAGGTTACGGATACCCATACCGATATCGTGCACTAAAATCATGGAATAGATCCCCTCTCTTCAAAGCACCTAACTTCTTCTCTCTCTTCCTCTTTTTATTCAATTTATCTTTTCCATGTTTTTTATTTTTTTATTAACCTACAGAGCGATTCTTGAGTCGTCACTCTTCTTCTCCCTCTTCATATTCGCAGAAGCATAAGGCAACCCTCCCTGTCCATTACAATTGATCTCTACACGACCATCTTCATCTCTCCTCAACCTCACAGCCATGGGATAGAACGGCACAAGATCAATCATCGGATTGTCTCTGCCTTCTTAGCGATTTCATATGAGAATTCATGAAAGATGGATCGGTTTCAAAGAAGGGAACACACCTATAACGGAGACAAAGGAGAAGAACTGGATCACGGTAAGGACCACTTCGATCAGTTCAAAGAAGAACGATGAGGATGAAATGTTGAATAAAAAACTAATTAAATAGAAAAATTGAAGAAAAAACAAAAAAAAAAAATAGGAGAGAGAAGAAGCAGGTGGGTGCTTTCTGTTACACCCGCGCTCGAAATATATCCTAATACCCCGGGTCCAATTAGACTTTTACCAACGGATAATGCAACGATAGCAATGGTCAACATCTGTGACCTTGAACTTTAAATTTCCATTATACGTATCCACTCGAAGCCTTGAAAGTACGGGTCAAAGCCCTGCAACTTTCCTTGAGGTTTGGGCCCTGACAGCAGCAATAGAGTCACGAACGGACTCACGAGACTGGTTTCGTTCATGGATCCGTCCATACTAATTCTTGCCCTTTTGAAGTATTTTTATGTGGGACCCACATCCTCATGTCCCGGACACCATAACACGACCTTCGGACAAGATGGACTTCCACCCTTACCTTCAATTAGCTAGTTGGACTATGAAAGTGAGCCCACAAGACTGAATTTAAATAAATAATGGGTTCCTTTAATTAGCTTGAGCCAAACAAGCCCTTAAACTAATATGCCCTTGTAGGATTTTAGGCTAATCCAAAGGTGTCCTAACCAATTAGACTTAATAGGTTGTGACCCTAGCCAAATAGGCCTTAAGGCCCATTTAGACCTAAAAGACCATCCTTAGTCTTAGGGTTACTTAGGCAAACAAGCCCTAAGACCTCTTTTGGTCCTTAAAAGATAGGGCATAGCCCCATATTCTCTCAACTGTCCCCCTCCAAGCCAAACTGTGGAGGAGAAGAGGTAAGGAAGAAGAAGAAGAAGAAGTAGGAAGAGGAATGGGAGGGGAAAGGAAGAAGATGGAAGGCATTCCAAAGGGGTTTGGTTGCCCTACCTGTCCTCCTCTTGCTATCCGGTCAAGGTTTGAAGAAAAGAAGAAAAAGGGAAGAAGGAGAAATGAGAAGGTGGATTTTCAAGGCTAGCTAGGGCTGGGATTGGAGCCCTACTCACCAAGTTATGCTCTATCTCTTGGTACCTTCCTCTTCTCCATTTACACTCTTGATTGAAGTAGGTTCCTTGAGTTTAAGCTAACCTAGGGTTCCATTTGGAACTCAAGGTGAGGCTTAGCCCTTGAATGGGGCTTTAATGGTGAGGACCAAACTCTATGGAGGCTTCTATTAGTTACTTTGCAACCTTAGTTGTTAATCCCCTAGTTTTCAAACCCCAAACCTTATGTTGGACCAAAGTAGGATTTAGATCCTTATGTGATCTTGGATCCCAGATGTAAGCCTAGGTTCTAGTGACCCTAGGAAGACCTAGGACACCCCTCCATGACCCTGAGTGCCATGTGAACTCCAAGTTTCAAGATGGAGGAGAAAACCTTAAGAAATCTCAAAAAGAACTCCGACAGACGCACGAATGGAGTCACCGTCGTGATTCCATCCGTAAGTTCGTCCAATGTATCCTAGTAACTAGTTCGAACAGATGCAGAAATGGATTTACTCTGTTGCCTCCGTCCGTGGTTCCGCTCCCTCTCAGGAATGTCTCAGGGACCGAACGGATGCAGGGAAGGATTCATGAAGAGGTTCCGTCTGTGGTTCCGTTCGCTCTCAGGTATGTCTCAGGGTTCGAACGGATGAAGGAATGGAGCCAGGTGGAAGTTTCGTCCGTGGATCCATCCCACGTGTTTTGATCTTTTGGCTTGAACGGAGTCAAGGACGAACTCACCCGGTTGCTTCCGTCTGTGCTGTCTTGGTTGAAACTCAATTTTAACTTTGGGGCATAATATGAGACCCCTCTATACATCTTTTGATGTTTGTTCTTGCATTCTTAGGCTACCCAACTCGACGGTGAGGTTCATGTCAACCACGTTGGATGATACCCGAGTTCGGTGAGTGGGTTTTGGGTGATTTGTTTGGGCTTGAATATCTATTAAGAAATCATTATCATGTTAGTATATGAGTATAAGCATCTTGTGCATTTCATTATTGATCTTGATTGTGAATGGTTACTAATGTGATGTGATAATGTTCTCCTAATGGTATCGGGTCACGATGCTGGGTGTGCCGGTACCAAAACCCTAGAATTAATTATAAAACTATTAACTGTCATCCTGACCTGTATGCGCCGTGCCGTGCTGGTACCCAGGTACTAGATAAAATGGGACATTGATGCACCTGGAATACCTCTCAGGACGATAGGCCTTGGGTTAAGTATATCTGTAGCTAGGATTCTTGCTCCCTTATACTACGACCCTTACCAACAAGGGTTTATGTGTTGCATAGTCTTAGCACCTTTTGCCTGTGGGGGAGAGAGGCCAGGTCAGGGGTAGTGATGGCTATCGAAGTTTGTCACTGGGTGGTCTGATGGCTTCTATCGGCGTAGGCTCCCTTGTGATAACTGAGGTTTCATTGTGGTAATAAGTTAAGTGACCCATAGTGTCTTCTGAGTTATCACAGTAGCATACACTTGACTTAGAATTTGTGTACTAGGTGAAAAATGAATCTAACATTAGCATGCATCATGAACTATTTGAAATTGCGTGTTTGCGTGTATATGCATTCCCCTTTGCTCTCTCACTAGCTTGTGGAGCTAACCCCATTGCGCAACCTCTTTTAGTTGATATGCAGGTAATCTCTTGATGAGCACCTGTGGATGCGAATCAAGTGGAGTCGGTGCTGGGACTTGGATGTCATTGTACACCCAAGAATGGTGCCCTTGTGGCGTGATTTAATTATTTATTTCTGCATTCATCTTCATTCATGTATAAACTTTATGCATAATGTACGGAATGTACCGGATGGATACGGGGTATTGTAATTATATTATGTGTTATCGTTAGAAAACCGATGCTTTATATTTATATGATTTAAATGATTTACGCTTTCGTTAACTCTAAGATTGGAATGATTTATTCCATTTGGATACGTCCTCTGACATTATCTTGCATTGATAATTGGGTAGACTGTGGCTTGGGACACTGTATCTGTGATCCTTGTAGTATTAGGCTGACGCCTGTTGTCCCACTCACCCTCCTTTTTCATGCAAAATATCTTTTATTGGGATGGGGGCGTGACAGAGTGGTATTAGAGCGTGATGCTCTGCACTGACCACAGTCTGACGTAACCTCTTGATTTACTCTCCACAATTAGGTTCTAATTTAAAAGCCTCAAGAGCATAAATAAGTGTATGCAGACATAGGAGAAGATTGATTGTGGTGCAAGTGGGAACCTAGAAGATAATAGGCATATATGAAAGCTAGGATTTGGAGCACATGTTGTTGAGTGATAACTGTGATACTGCTTTGTTAGGCTCTAAGAGAGTAATATATGGGTAATTGTAATAATAACCCACAATAATAAAAAATGATCCAAGTAAAGGAAATAGGTAAATATATAAACATATATATATATATATATATATATATATATATATATATATATATATATATATATATATATATATATATATATATATATATATATATATATATATACCAACGTCATCACCAAGAGCCTCCCTTGCATCTATATATATATATATATAACCAAATCCAACTGTCAAGTTGTTCAAGATTCCTCCCTTGGAGGTAATTTTATCCTTCCTAACTTAGAACATCCACAGCCACCATTACCAAACTTCCCAAACCAGTTGATAAAAAAAAAAAAAAAAAAAAAAAGAAAGCAAGAAAACAAAGGAAAGCTAAAAGAAAAGAGTTCCAACAACATCTGATCTATGAAATGTAAAGAAAAGTTCAAATTAAAGACAACTTTAATTCTGAGAGAGAAGCGGGCTAGTCCTCCATGCCATCACGATCATCAGTCCTCTCGCTACCACCATAGTAAAGAAAAGTATTGATGTCATTCAATTCAATTCTTTCTCCATTCTCCCGAGACGCTGATCCTAAGAAGAGAACTGCTTCTTAACTTCTTCAAAACCTTCTATCATCCTCAGGTTCATCCGCTTGATGCCCAAAAGAATATCACCTCCAAATCCCTCTCTAGCACTAGAAGCCCCTGTAGAATGCGGCATGGATCCCATGAACTCTATATCCTCATCCTCATCATCAATCTCTTGGGGTTCCCCTCCCTCCCCATATCTGACCGGCTCCCCGGAGCTATAATAATCGCAATACAACCCCATCCTCTGTATGACATTAAACCCAAAAGGCCCCTCAGAGCTTGTTTCTTTGGGTTCATGATCAAGGTCTACCCCAAAGTACCAAAAAATCTAGGTGAGCAGTCTACTGTATGGCAAGGTGTTCTTGCGGCGAGGATTGGGCACCGCATGGGCCATATGCTGAATAATCACATAAGGAAGGCATGTCTGCTAATCAGTATAGAGTGAGTACGCCAATGCTGCTGCCATCAAAGGAGGCTGGGTGTTGTGTCCTTTGGAGAGAGCCAAGTTGGTCTTGGCAATGAAAGTGAGAACCCACTGAGAGGGGGGGAACCTTGAAAGATCTTCATTTTCATTGGACTTGTTATTGGTGAGTGCCCTGTAAAACTTCTGACTGTCTGCAGGGGACAGACATCTGTTAGGATCACTGCCTGGGGCATAAAAGACCCTATCCCCTTTTGCAGAAATATCTAAGAGTATCCTTAACTCCACTTCATTGAAGGCAATAGTAACCCCCTTCACAAATGAGGTCAACCTAACACCTTCTCCGTCTTCTTTGACTAGCACCAAATTGGAATAAAACCCCCTAACCAATGTGGGATAGTAGAAGTCTAGATGAGTCAACATGCTGCTCCACTTTAGCTTGCCAAATCTGATGCCCACCTTGAAGGAAATCAATTCCTCCTCTACCATATCTCTCTCCACCAAAATCTTTCTGTTATGAAGATGTTGTCGGTAAATTCCCTCGGTCTCCGCTGATATGAACCTCCCCACATTGAAGGCGAGAGGGGGAGCTGGCACGATGACTAAATCATTTTGCCTACAGGGAGCCATAGATACTTCCTACACAAAAGAGACCACCAAAAAGACAACAATAATTGAGCCAAACTAAATAAATAAAATATGATTAGCGAGTATAATTATTGGTACAAATGCTTATGTACATGTGGGAAATTTTTGGATGAGAAGGCTTACACAATGATAAGATAAGACATGATTAGCATTTGGAAGTATAATTTACTTGGGGAAAGGAGATCAGATATATATATAATGCATATAAAAATCCCTAGGGCATAGGCATGAAGGGATGAAATCGATAGGGACAATTTATACTTTTGACTACCCTATACCCCAAATCAAATATCAAACAAGTAATTTGATTAAATGGAAAACCCCAACAAGAGACAAAGATTGATTATGATAGAGTAAAAGGGAAGGGGATAGATTTCAAACTCATAAACAACCACACGAACGAGTGAACATGCTTGAGGATGTGTCAATGGAATTATTTTTTATGAAATTTTAGGGCACATAATGAATTAGTCATGTCTTTGAGGTTTTTCCCAAAGTAGTGAGGATTTGAGAATCTTATCCCAACCAATATCTAGAAACAATTGAAATAATTCAACTAAATATGGAAAACTTGAGATAAATAATCTCTAAAATTCCCTGAAAAGAATTTTAAAATTCAATCAAAACACATTATGCATACAAAATTTACTAAAATAGAGTCATTGATTGGTTAGGATTTGATTCAACTAGAAACCCTAGCCTCAATCGATTTCGGCATGATTCGGTGTTTACATGGCTATGAGAATGCGATTTAAGGCAACATATATACACAAACTTGAAATAGATATCCCTAATCGATGGGAAGAGGAAGAAAATGAAAGGGCATAACTAAAAGCCCAGAAATGAAAAGGAAGAGAGTAAGGGAGGGAGAAACAGGGAGAGAGCCTTACTTCGAGACAATGGAGATGAGCTTTGGTGCCTTGAGTCTCAAAAATCACCAAGGAGGGGCAAGGAATGCTCGAACGAAGGTCCCTTGGAGAGCTTTTGCCCTACGGTTCTATTCTTCCCGCTTGGAGCCAAAATGAGTTTGAAAAACTCGTGGATCTATTTTTATAAAATTTTACGAACGGACGCACAAACGGATCCACTATCGTGATTCCGTCCGTGAATCCGCCCAGCACAAAATTGTAAATTTTCGTTCCTAGAATTGCATTGAACATCGAACGGATCCACCATTATGAGTCCATCCGTAGTTTCGTTCGCCTCAGTATTTTTACCAAACCTAGCTTTCTAAGAACGGACGAATGAACGGATTCATGATACATAATCCATCCATTAATCCGTCCTTCCTATTTTGCGATGGAGCCACCAACGGACTCACAGCTATGATTTCGTCTGTGAGTCCGTCCGTTTTTCTTTCAGGATTTGATCCTACATTTTTGAGACCTTTGGCCACACCTATATGTGAGGATTATGTGCCTATACCCTAGTTTTACACCCATATTGTTTGGTCCATTCGTGGTTATTGTTTAATCTAATTGGATGATATGAGGTCAAAATGTTAAGGCCTAAGCCAGCCGGGCCACCCAGTAAGAAATGGCAGGCATTAGTATATGCTGTGGCTCCCCTCTTATGTGAGAGAAGGAGAGTTACCCTTGAGGATGAAAATCCGTAAGCCACGTGGGTGAATGAACCTAAAGTAGTTAGCAAGGCCAAACCTATCTGGAGTGGAAACCTAAAGTAGTTAACAGGCTAGTACAACCCTAATTGGAATTTTCTTGGTCCATCCAAAATTTAAATTAGATCCATAGATGTAGTTTCAAACAGCGTTTGGAATTTCCAATGACCTAGTATACCATACCTAAGACTTGCCTACCCTTGTGAATTAACCTTGACGGTGGATGCATTCTTAAAGATGTAAATATAATTATTGAGTTGCTTTGTACTTATGTATATGTGATGGCTTTCATGTGACCTTGCCTTAACTTTACTATGTTAGCTAGTTTGAGCCCTAACCTTGATCAAGTTAATTATGGGTTAGTGGGCAATGAATTTGACATTGACCGGTAGGTTAATTATTAGGACCTGCTTAAAAGAAATGACTTAGACCGAAACTGGTAAAAGATTGTTTGGTTCTCGAAAGAGGACCATTGTAGACTTTCTCTGAGGGGTTAACCGAGTTGTAAGTTATGAGGTGGTGAAGGCTAAAACTAAAGGATTTAACAAGACCTTCTCCAATAACAGATATGAATGGGGTAATGGGTCACCAAATGCGTTCCCTCTATACTGGGAGTGAACAATAGGAGATTCCATCAATATTCCAAATCATTCTAAAATTGGGTTAGGTAATGAGATAACCCAAAGTGAAAGCGTTTAGAATATAAACCCTATGTTAAGGACTGGATGAAATTAGACCTTGTAACTCAAGGATGACCAAAGTGTAATACATACCTGATCTGGAAGATCAATGGTACCTATTGTTCTTTATAACTTAACCTAGTGTTTGAGGCCCTATATTTCCTGGGATATTGTAATCATCGACTCTTAAACCGATTAAACCCAGGGTTACTATGAACCGCACCCCCTGTGGTAATACGACTCTATAAGGAAGAGGAATTATAAGTCCTGACTTGTCGTGCCATGTAGGTACTGCCCCACCTTGACCGGACCCCTGACTTAGTCCATGTAGTGGGTGACTAGAGGTGTTGTTATTTAACAGTCCTCACCAATTGAGACCCTTAGATGCGACAAATTTTAAGGGCAAAATTTTTTATAAGGCTGGGGGAATGTTACACCGGCACCCGAAATATATCCTAATACCCTGGATCAAAATCAGACTTTTACCAATGGGTAATGCCATGATGGCAATGGTCAATATCTATGACCTTGAACTTTAAATTTCCATTATATGTATCCCCTTGAAGCCCTGAAAGTACGGGTCAAACCCCCGAAACTTTCCTTGAGGTTTTGGCCCTGACAGCAGCAACAGAGTCACGAACGGACTCATTAGACTGGTTCCGTTCATGGATCCATCCTTACTATTTCTTGCCCTTTTGAAGTATTTTCATGTGGGACCCACGTCCCCATGTCCTGGATACCATAACTAGACCTTCGGATAAGATGGACTCCTGCCCTTACCTTCAATTGGCTAGTTGGGCCATGAAAGTGGGCCCATAAGGCTGAATTTAAATAAATAATGGGTTTCTTTAATTAGCTTGAGCCAAACAAGCCCTTAAACTAATATGCCCTTGTTAGGATTTTAGGCTGATCCAAAGGTGTCCTAACCAATTAGACTTAATAGATTTTGACCCTAGCCAAACAGGCCTTAAGGCCCATTTTGACCTAAAAGACCATCCTTAGTCTTAAGGATACTTAGGCAAACAAGCCCTAAGGCCTCTTTTGGTCCTTAAAAGATAGGGCTTAGCCCCATATTCTCCCATCTCTCCCCCTCCAAGCCAAACCGTGGAAGAGAAGAGGTAAGGAAGAAGAAGAAGTAGGAAGAGGAATGGGAGGGGAAATGAAGAAGATGGAAGGCATGCCAAAGGGGTTTGGCTGCCCTACCTCTACTCCTCTTGCTGTCCAATCAAGGTTTGAAGAAAAGAAGAAAAAAGGAAGAAGGAGAAAGGAGGAGGTGGGTCTTCAAGGCTGGCTAGGGTTGGGATTGGAGCTCCACTCACCAAGGTATGCTCTATCTCTTGGTACCTCCCTCTTCTCCATTTACACTCTTGATTGAAGTAGGTTCCTTGAGTTTGAGCTAAGAGGCTTAGCTCTTGACCGGAGCTTTACTGGTGAGGACCAAACTCTATTGGAGGCTTCTACTAGTTACTTTGCAGCCTTAGTTGCTAATCCCTTGGTTTTCAAACCCCAAACCTTATGTTGGACCAAAGTAGGATTTAGATCCTCATATGATTTTGGATCCAAGAGGTAAGCCTAGGTTCTAGTGACCCTAGGGAGAACTAGGACACCCCTCCATGACCCTGAGTGTAACGCCCCCAAACTGGCCTAAGGGTAAGGGTCTTCACACAAATCCACATGATCGAAATGGTTTTAGATAGATGAACCAAAATTGAACCATTAGTCATAATCCCCAAATAAATCATCAATAATACCATCATATAACACATCAGAAGACTTAAACAGTTAAATTTAGTATTCGATTAATATGAATTTGAATATTCAAATCTAAGGTGTTGGTGGCACCACAACTAAAAGTAAGAATAAATCCCTATTACATCCATCCATCCAAATATTAAAATAAACCATGTATCTAGGACAAATCTAAATCCAAAATTATTAGAAAGTTAGAAGATAAAGAAAAAGGACAGAAAAATGGCCTGAGTCGAACGAGGCCATTTTGTCCTTAAGACAGTATTTGCACCCTCCTATTCCTGCAAAGGGTTGCAGCAAACCTGCCTCCCAAGATAAATCAGGTTGTATTGATTAGTAGTTGCAGAGACAGTAACCACTTGAACTATCAGAGGTTTTTTTTTTTTTAATATCTGGACTGAGAGAATCCGTGGCCCATATATAGGCCTACAAGGCCTGTTTGGATGGGTCACATCCATTCGCTCATATGGCTTGATCCCTGACAAGTCATGTCTATTAGGCTGGGCTCTCATGGCTGTACGTGTGGACTGCAACCACTGGGTTCAACGTTGAACCATGGGTTGCACCCCTTCTTTGATCTGCCACCGATCCAACGGTCGGATCGAACCTAAGCACCCTTTGATCAGGCACCGTCAATCCTGAAAAGATTAAGGCGACATACTACGATGATGCGCACGTGTGAAGTGCAAAGTGCGCCATCAAAGTGCCACATTGTGCCTCACGCACGCGTACACCCTTACCGTCCTCGCTCGCAAGTGTACCGTATAATCTTTTCCAAACGTAATATGTGATAATAGCTCACACCCATATATAAACCAAAGGAAACACTTCTCCGTAACCGATGTGGGACTAAAATCCCACATCTATCATTTTGAAAATTTCCAACAATTTCTCCCAATTTTAAAATAATTGTGCCTCAGTCAATAACCTCTGTGTATCTTTAAATCATACTTACATAAAGGTGTCTTTCGACTTGAACCTTTATGTGATCAGAATATATTAGTACTTGTCAAAATCGAAGTAGCCGTAGCCTTGAACTTAGCATTTTATAGTGACAAGTCTAATATATTAGACATATGACTTACTTGATCATAGTTTCAATAATATCCGCACATTTATGGCCTTGTGCTTTCAGCTTAGATTTTCATAAGTGCCTTAGAGACAAGCTTTGAATCTTACAGAAGCGGCCCCACTTCTTGCACTTATATAGGTGAATCTAATAAAATGCAATTGTATGACTTGCATTTCCTATAGAGCATAGACTCATTAAAGGATTGATCCTACCCTCTGTCAGTTTCTCCATACAAACATGCACTACCTTGAGATGTCAAGAGATCTTATCTCTACTAGTTAAGTGCATAACCGGTTATTATTACAAGTGTATTTCCATTGAACTAGTTGACTAGATGTCAGTCTAGTGTCTAGTTGGTTTTCACTTGCAGGTTACCTCTCATTTAAAAGCTTTAAACCCATCTCCCTGGAAGTCTTTCATACCACATCCCTACCTAGGCCTTTTGTAAAGGGATCAGCCAAATTTTTCTTTGACTTCACATAACTAATAGTCATAACTCCTTTGATGAGTTGTTCTCGTACATAGCTATGTCTTAAACTGATATGCCTTAACTTTCCATTATAAACTTTATTATAAGCCCTTAATAATGTTGCTTTATTATCACAAGATATTGATATAGCAGGCATGGGCTTAGGCCACAGAGGAATCTTTGTTAATAGGTTCCTAAGCCATTCTGCTTCCTTTACTGCGATTGCTAAAGCAATAAATTCAGACTCCATAGTGGAGTATGAAACCACAGTCTGTTTTTTGGATCCCCAAGAAATTGATCCCCCACCCAAAGTAAATATCCAACCACTTGTAGACTTTGATTCATCGGATCATGTAATCCAATTTGCATCTGTGTATCCTTCTAGTACTACAGGATAATCCTTATAACTTAATGCATAATTCATTGTGCTCTTTAAGTACTTAAGTACTCTAGAAACTGCATTCCAATGAATTTGTCCAGGGTTATGAGTAAACCTACTCAAAGCACCAACTGCAAAAGCTATATCTGGATGAGTGCACTGCATGACATACATTAAACTGCCAATGATACTAGAGTATTCCAATTGAGATATACACTTCCCTTCATTAGAAGTTAATTTAATAGAAAGATCATATGGGGTAGCAACTGGTTTACAATCCTCATGATTGAATTTCTTTAATTTTTTCTCTATGTAATGTGACTGTGTTAAAGAAATACAATCAGAGGATGCAAAATTTTGATTCCCAAAATTACACTTGCTTCACCTATATCTTTCATATCAAAACATGAAGATAGATAAGCCTTTGTCTCTAATATAACACTTGAATTAGTACCAAAGATTAACATATCATCAACATATAAACATATTATAACACCATGTCCATTCTTGAATTTAGAATAAACACATTTATCATATTCATTTATTCTAAATCCATTTGCTACAACCTTTTGGTCAAATTTATCATGTCATTACTTAGGAGCTTGTTTTAGACCATATAAAGATTTGACTAGTTTACAAACTTTATTTTCCTGTCCTTTCAAAACAAACCCTTCAGGCTGTTCTATGTAAACTTCTTCTTCTAAATCTTCATTTAGAAAAATAGTTTTAACATCCATTTGGTGTATAACAAGTTTATTAATCGATGCTAAAGCAATTAATAATCTAATTATATTAATTCTAGCAACTGGAGCATATGTATCAAAATAGTCAATACCTTCCTTTTGCTTAAAGCCCTTGGCTACAAGCCTAGCTTTAAACTTATCAATGGTTCCATCAGCTTTAAGCTTTCGATTAAAATTCCATTTACAATCAATAGGTTTAAATTTAGGAGGTAAATCTATTAATACCCATGTTTTATTACTCATGAGAAAATCTAGCTTCCTACCAAAAAGCAGAATCTCGAGAATTCATGGCTTCTCGAAAAGTTACTAGATCATATTCAATATTATACACACAAGAATATGTAACTTTATTTCTATTTCCTTTTATCAAGAATTGATAAAAATCTAGACCAAAGGATTTTTCTACTCTAACCCTTTTACTTCTTCTTAGTTCAACACTCTCATTATTTTTGGAGTTTGATTGTACTGTATCTTGATCCTCCTGGTTTGTATCTTCATTCTTCTGTTTCCTAGAGAATGAATCCTCAAAGAATTTTGCATCTTTAGACTCCAAAATTATATTTTGGTTAACGGTCTCTGTAGATTTCATAGTTAGAAATCTATAGGCCTTACTATGTTGGGTATAGCCAATGAAAATACACTCAATTGCCTTCTCACCTAATTTAGGTCTTTTAAGATCAGTTAATCTTACTAATGCTCTACATCTCCATACTTTGAAATATCCAAGAGAAGGTTTTCACTTCAACCAATATTCATAGGGAGTGATATTAGTCTTTTTATGGGGTATACGGTTAAGTATATGACAAGCAGTCATTAATGCTTCCCCCCATAAATTCTTTGGTAATCCAGAAGTAAGTAAAAGTGTATTCACCATTTCTGTTAGAGTCCTATTTTTTCATTCTGCTACTCCATTTTGTTGTGGACTGTAGGGTGTCGTTATTTGATGGATAATTCCATAAACTTCACGGAAATCGTCAATAGAGAAGTATTCCCTTCCTCTATCAATTCGTAAGATTTTAATCTTACGATCTAATTGATTTTCAACTTCGGCTTTGTAGATTTTGAATTTCTCCAAAGCCTCATCTTTAGTCCTTAACAGGTATACATATGTATATTTTGAACAATCATCTATAAAAGTGATGAAATATCATTTACCACCTCTAGTTAAAATACCTTATAACTCACACAAATCAGAATGTACCAATTCTAAGAATTGTGTATTGCTTTCTAATTTCTTAAAAGACTTTCTAGCAATTTTAGACTTGATACATACAGAACATTTATCTTGATTAGAAGATGTGCATTCTAGTAATAACCTTAATTTAATCATATTTCTTATGCACTTACAATTAACATGCCTAAGTCAAGAATGCCATGTATCAAAAGTAGAAACGATATAAGCAGAAGATGGAATTCCATTAATCATATTAAACTTATACATTTCGTTCGACGCATATCCTTTCCCAACATAAATTCCCCCCTTGGACACTATGACATTCCCTGACTCAAACAGGATTTTAAATCCATATTTGTCAAGCAAGCATACAGAAATTAGATTCTTCCTAAGATCAGGAACATGAAGTACATCATTCAAGGTAAGCTTCTTTACGGAGGTGAGATTCATTACCACTGTGCCTTTTCCAATGACCTTAGCAGTTGAAGAATTTTTCATATAGAGATCTTGTCCATTTGCTATAGGTTCATAAACTTTAAACAGATTTTTGTTCTTGGCAACATGTTTGGTTGCACCGGAATCAATCCACCATTCCTCATCATCACCCACTGTATATACCTCATATATCATAGCAGTCCAATCATCATTGGCTACCACGTTGGCTTGGTCCTTCTGTTGCTTCTCCTTGAGATAAACTCTACAGTGTTTCTTGAAATGACTGGCTTTTCCGCATTTTCAGTAAGCCGCTTTAGGGTTGGTAAAGTTACCCTTCTTCTTCTCCGAAATAGTTCCTTTCCCATCAAACTTTCTCTTTTTGCCCTTAGAAGATGCATTTCCTACAACAAGAGCCTTTGGAGATGTTTCCTCCAATTCAAGTTTATCCAGTTTACGAGAATTCTCTTCAACTTGAATATACTTAATCAACTCTTGCATCCTTCTTTTATTTCAATTCTTTCCGACAGTCTTTCCAAACAAAAGGTAACTTAGAAATAATAGTAGATACTTGGAAAGACTCGTCAAGAGTATGACCCTCAGAGATTATTTGATTCATGAGATCTTGCAACTCATAAGTTTGTGAAATAATAGACTTATCTCCTACCATTCTATAATCAAATAACTTACTTATAAGAAACTTCTTGTTGCCAGCATCCTCAATTTTGTACTTTTTGTCGAGATCCTCCCATAGTTCTCTCGATGTGCTGTTTGCATATTTGGGCTTGTACACATCATAAAGTGTGTTTGATAACCTATTGAGAATGTAGCCCTTGCACATGAAGTCGTCTTGTTCCCACTTCTCGCACTGCTATTTCTGGACTGGTGTTTCTCCACTTGAAATTTCTTCGGTGGTGTTTGTCGGTGTTGTTGGCTTCTCTTCATTCTAACATGTGCAATCTTCAAAGCAATGAGGAAAAAATACATCTTCCCTTTCCAACGCTTGAAGAACGAACCATCAAACTTGTCCAGTTTGGTGATCTCGTTCCTAGGTATCTTCATCACTGTTGTCTCCTCCATTGGAAAATACTGTCTTAAGATTATTAAAAAGCTAGAAGATAAAGAAAGAGGATAGAAAAATGGCCTGAGTCGAACGAGGTCGTTCGGTCCTTAAGGCAGTATTTGCACCCTCCTATTACTACAAAGGGTTGCAGCAAACCTGCCTCCCAAGATAAATCAGGCTGTATTGATTACTAGTTGCAGAGACAGTAACCACTTGAACTATCAGAGGTTTTTTTTTTTTAATATCTGGACTGAGAGAATCTGTGGCCCATATATAGGCCCACAAGGCCTATTTGGATGGGCCACATCCATTGGCTCATATGGCTTGATCCCTGACAGGTCATGTCTATTGGGCTGGGCTCTCATGGTTGTACGTGTGGACTGCAACCACTGGCCTCAACGTTGAACCATGGGTTGCACCCCTTCTTTGATCTGCCACCGATCCAACGGTCAAATCGAACCTAAGCACCCTTTGATCAGACACCATCGATCCTGAAAAGATTAAGGCGACATACTACGACAATGCGCACGTGCAAAGTGTAAAGTGTGCCATCAAAGTGCCACATTACGCCTCATGCACACGCACGCGTACGCGCTTGGACGGTCACCGTCCTCGCTCGCAAGTGTACCGTACAATCTTTTTCAAACATAACATGTGATAATAGCTCACAATCATATATAAACCAAAGGAAACACTTCTCCGTAACTGATGTGGGACTAAAATCCCACATCTATCATTTTGAAAATTTCCAACAAAAATCATTACAACTGTTCCAAATAAAAGAAGGTAAATGATTCCATAAATTTTCTAATCATCCCCAATCTGAGTATCAGCTCCTCCAACAACTCTGATGCACTCATCACATGAGCATGGCTCCTGATTCTCGTTCTCTGTATGGTTAAATAAAGGGGTAAGTTTGGGGAAAGCTAAATGAGTAAGGGGAAATAAAACATAAATATCAGTAAACAAATGCATATCCAGAAATGTAATAGAATCTAAAAACATATGTTATATAAATCTGAAAATATCACAAATTCCAGTAAAACATGTAATGAGTTCAAATGTTCATAACATCAATTCCAATTAATAGCCTCAATAGGTTCATAAAGTGGCACTGCTAAAAATCAACATATTACCAATATAATCAATGGGATAGGACTCAGGCTCTTGGCTCACAGAACCGATAACGGGCTCCTATGGAGGGAAAATCACGTTCCTTAAACGTCACGCTCTTACCTCACCCTCCGGTCCACATATCTAAACATAATGGAATTGTGAGCTTCGAGTTTTTAGCTCACAGAACCGCACCATGTCCTTAAACGTCATGCTCTTGCCTCACTCCTGTGCTCAACGATCCACCCCAACACATAACCCCCTGTTGGAAGGGTTGCAGTCCAACAATATTACATTCAAATCATATCTTATAAATTAACAAGTCTCATCATGCTTTTAATAAAGTAAAAATCATGCATTCTTTCCATAGAAATCAGACTATATTTCAAAACATACATAATACTTCAAAATAGACTTCAAGGCAATTATGCACAAATAGTTATGTTGTTTCAAATAATGAAATTTCATAAAACGGCAAATCAAAGAAAAGAGATTTGTATATGAAAATAATACATAGGTTCTGCGGGGTCTCACTCGCCTTTGGAAGTTTTAAGTCAATTCTCACTGCACTTCAAATCACAAAAATAACGATCCAATATCCCCTACATAGATCATAAATAACAAAATCAATAGGTTTATGTACCCTTACAAAGCTGTACTCAACTTGTAAACACGGACAACCCTCAAAATGCAATATTTTCCCCACTTGTACATATCTAGAGACTCTCAAAATTTACAGGGGATCAATTTACCCTAATACCAAGATCTCCACAAAAAATCATCTCCAAATTCTCATATTTTATATTTGAATCATTTGTTTCAATCTTAATGCATAGATTGAGCTAGAATCTGTGCAACAGATTTAAAAAATACATAAATACCATATCCCAAACCTAATTTAATCCAATTTTTTTTTTGTATTAACCTAGACTAAATAATAATGATTCACACCAAATTTCAAGTCTAAATACCAAGTATTAGTTGGGCTTTCATTATTCCCAAGTTCAGGTTCAAATTATGCCAAGACAGTAGACTAGTCCCAAGTTCTCATTCAGATGGGATATCAAACGAAATTGGATGGGTCTCAAATTTGAAACAATTTCGTGTCATCCACGCCGGGTGATACCCGAGTTCGCTGAGTGGGTTTTGGGTGATTTGTTTGGGCTTGAATATCTATTAAACAATCATTATCATGTTAGTATATGAGTATAAGCATCTTGTGCATTTCATTATTGATCTTGATTGTGACTGGTTACTAATGTGATGTGATAATGTTCTCCTTATGGTATCGGGTCACGGTGCCGGGTGTGTCGGTATCGGAACCCCAAAATTAATTATAAAACTGTTAACTGTCATTCTGATCTGTATGTGCTGTGCCGTGTTGGTACCTAGGTACTGGATGGAATGAGATGTTGATGCACCCAGAATACCTCTCGGGACGATAGGACTTGCATGTAGTATATCTGTAGCTAGGATTCTTGCTCCCTTATACTACGACCCTTATCAACAGGGGTTTATGTGTTGAATAGTTTGAGCACCTGTTGCCTGTGGGGGAGAGAGGCTCTATTAGGGATAGTGATGGCTATCGGGGTCTGCCACTGGGTGGTCTAATGGCTTCTACCGGCGTAGGCTCCCTCGTGATAACTGAGGTTTCATTGTGGCGATAAGTTAAGTGACCACTGTGTCTCCCAAGTTATCACAGTAGCATACACTTGATTTAGAATTTGTGTGCTAGGTGGAAAATGAATCTAACATTTGCATACATCATGAGCTGTTTGAAATTGCATGTTTGCATGTACGTGCATTCCCCTTTGCTCTCTCACTAGCTTGTGGAGTTAATCCCGTTGTGCAATCTCTTTTAATTGACATGCAGGTAATCTCTTGATGAGTACCTATGGATGCGAATCAAGTGGAGCTGGTGGCTGGGACTTGAATGTTGTTATACACCCAAGAATGGTGCCCTTGTGGCGTGATTTAATTATTTATTTATGTATTCATTTTCATTCATGTATAAACTTTATCTATAATGTACGGAATGTATCAGATGGATACGTGGTATTGTAAATAACTGTATTATGTGTTATCATTAGAGAGCCGATGCTCTATATTTATATGATTTAAATGATTTACGCTTCCGCTAACTCTAAAATTGGAATGATTTATTCTATTTGGATACGTCCTCTGACATTATCATGCATTGATAATTGGGTAGACTGTGGCTCGGGATATTGTATCTTTGATCCTGGTTGCATTGGGATGACATCTGTCGTCTCAATCACCTCATTTTTTCTTGCAAAATATCCTTTATTGGGATGGAGGTGTGGCAGTTTCATTTTTTACTATTTTAATGACAAAAATAATAAAAATAGAAGAATGGTAGGTAAAATAGATTAGCATGTTACTAGGTGAAAAGGAAGGGTAATCTGGGTATTTAAAAATATGGGGGTAGAAGGAGATGTAAAAGTTTAAAAGCATGGTAGTTTCAGAAAAGAAGTTTAAGGTAGGATAGTTTTAATAAATATAAGCTAAGTGTAAGGTAAGTGATAGTAATTACCCCTAAATACTATACTCTGGAGTATGACTTGGAAACCTTCAACCATTTCACTACAATCCGACGAGAGAAAAGGTCCATCATCCTCAATGAACCCACTTCCACAAACGCAGATCGAGACCATCCAATCGGTGGGCCATCTGCATGCCCGAGCTGGGACGAAATCAACGGTCAAGATTTCCGAACCAGTGGACCACGGAGGCCTATCATACTCCCCCGCTATTTTTGGAAAAGCTTTCCTTCACAGTCTGCGAGCAATCTCGAGCTCTGGTTGGTGATGGTGGACGAACATATGGAACAATTGGTACACTTCAACGAACATCACCCCACCGGCGCACGTTAGTATATTCGAGATGCTTTCCTGTGTACCGTCGGACTCTTCAATTGTTCTCTTTCTGTCTTTCATCTTCCATAACCTCTCATATCCATACTTAACCTGTGGACCCTCATCGTTCTGTCAGATTTCTCATCGGAGGAATCATCTTTCACAGGCTTCCTCTTCTATGCTAACTAGTGAACTCAAGGTTTCGGTTTTGGGGGTTCCTTTATCAGAGCCTGCAAAACCAATTATATGGACCACAAGCGACACTCGAACAACGGATATTCATACTCCAATCTCTTCAATCGTGAGGTTAGTGATATGGGTTTCTCTTAACTTCTTCTCAAAAGGGTTCTTTTGGCTTCCTGATCTGAACGGGGAATTTGGGTTGAAAATATTGTGTTTTGGTTTTTTGGACTAGACATTAGGGTTTGAATTTCCTTCTTTGGTGGATTTTGATGCGATGGGTCTCTGCTTATATTGTTCGTTTTTTTTTTTAAAAAAAAAATTATTTCTGTTAGATGTTGTTGATGAATTTGAGGTTTATTTTATGTGTTTTTTGTTTTTGTTCTTGGGTTGTTGTATTTGAGTCTTTGATGAACTTGCAACTTCACCAACAGGATGGTGATTTTGATAATCATGTTAATACTAGTCAGGATGAGAGCAGAGGTAGCCACGGTAGGCACCTTTGTTTCTTAGATTTTGGTTTCTAATTGTTTTCATATTTATTAGGGGTTCATTCTGATTTTGTATGGAAATTAGTATTGCTCAGTTGGAATTTAGGCTTGAGTATGTTGGCACTTCGTCATTCTGTTCTCCTAATCCTTAGAAGTTAGAATGTTGTCTTTTGATATCCCCAGTTGAGCTAGTGGGGAAGATTTGGGGTGGGCAATTGTGAATTATATACATTTTTGGTTCTCTGGTGATTCTTTAACAGGTAAAGGAGCAATGACGGACCGTGGGAATGGAGTACTGTTAAGGAGGTCATCAGAATTGGGCCGCAAGAAGAAGCGACAGCGTTTTGATGCTGAACCTGGTTCAAATTCTTCTGCCAGGAGAGACGCCAATAGCAACGACAAGGACGAAGACGGCGGCTACGGTAACCATATTACAGAGGAGCACTACCATTCAATGCTGGGGGAACACATTCAGAAGTACAGAAGGGTGAGGTTCAAAGATTCCTCATCAAATCCGGCATCCACCAGAATGGGAATGCCACTTCCAAAACGTAGTCTCATCTCCAAAGGCCGAAAGTCAGGGAATGAGGACAGAGTGTTACATGGGATGGAAACTCCATCGGAGTACCTTAGAGAAATTAGTCCTCTCAAGCATGGGAGCTACTATGATGGAGATCTCACACCAGAATATGGAAACGATAGGATCTCTTCCTCATGCGATTCTGGTTATTTGGATATTGGGGAGGGCATCAGTTATAGGATTCCTCCAACTTATGATAAACTGGCAGCATCCCTGAATTTGCCAAGCTTCTCAGATATCCGGGTAGACGAATTTTATTTAAAGGGTACACTGGATTTGGCATCCCTAACTGCAATGATGGCCTCTAATAGAAGACTTGGTCGACGAAGCCGAGGTGGAATGGATGAGCCTCAGCCCCAGTATGAGTCACTTCAGGCGAGATTAAAGGCTTTATCAGCCAATAGTTCGGTCCAAAAGTTCAACCTCCAAGTGAGTGACACTGCTTTGGATTCCTCCATACCTGAGGGGGCAGCTGGTGGGATACAAAGGTCTATTGTATCTGAGGGAGGTACCTTACAGGTTTACTATGTGAAGGTCTTGGAGAAAGGAGACACATATGAGGTTAATATCTTGGTTGAGTTTTAATTAGTTGGATTATAGGTCCAGTTGGTTGTTATCTTATTCAGTTTTGGCTCTCTGGTGCAGATTATTGAACGTAGGCTACCCAAGAAGCAGATCGTGAAGAAAGATCCTGCCTCGATTGAGAAAGAGGAGATGGATAAGATTGGGAAAGTCTGGGTGAACATTGTGAGAAGAGATATACCAAAGTATCACAAATTTTTCACTAATTTCCATAAAAAACAATTAACTGATGCTAAGAGGTGCTCAGAAATATGTCAGAGAGAGGCAAGTGCTGTTATATAAGTCTCTTGGTGTAGATACTAGCAAGCTTGTTCTTTTGTCTATAGTGTTTCTGCATAGATTGTTTTATTTTATAAGCTTTATTACTAATAGTTGATTTTGTTGCCAGGTGAAACTGAAGGTCAGCAGGTCTCTTAAATTGATGAGGGGGGCAGCAATCCGCACTCGGAAATTGGCTAGAGACATGCTGGTATTCTGGAAAAGAGTAGATAAAGAGCAGGTGTGTTTTTTACTTGGTTTATGAATTTGTCTTGGCCATGTATTGACATCCCAGGATTTCAATTATGGGCTTTGGCATATCTAGACACTTTCTAAGAGAATTAAAAGAAGAAGAAGATATCAATAGAAAAAGTAAGAACCACAGGAAAACTGTTATATTTGAGAACTATAGTGGAAGGTCTCTCTCTCTCTCTCTCTTTCTCTTGCTCGCTCGCTCTCTGTGTCTGTGTGCACACACGTGGATGTGCAACTAATGGGACTGAATCCTTTTACGAAAAAATGCTTCCACCACAAACTGTATGAACCACTCTCCCACCTACGTGGGGGCCTTAAAAATTTCACTTTTGATTTTCACATTTTTGAAATCCCACATGCCAGTGGGAAGAGTGGTTTGTACAGTTCATAGCACTACAATTTTTTAGCCCTAACAATTCTCTTCTATTACCACGGACCCTATGTGATGTAAAATTGGTAGGTTTCTGTTTAAGGGAACAGATGAAAGTATATCCCTCAGCTCCACACTGATGCAATTTATATGGACAAGATTTCTAGGATGGAACTGAGTTCCAAGATCCTCATTTTGCACTACATCCCAAGCTGCATGCATGGTGCAGCGGAACCTTTCCATGGTGGGTCATGTTTCTAGTGGGATGTAGCCTAAAAATTGATTGCTCAGCAGGTTCTAATGACAAATCCAGAACTGGAACTTGGATGTTGAAGAGAGATAGGGTTAACAGTTAGTAGAAAATTCATGATGATCTGGGCTTTAGTTGTTATTGGTTGCTACTCAGTCTAATTTTTGGTTATGCCCCTGACAAATAAACAGTCTGGATTTAGGATGACACATGCAATATTAGAATGATGTGTGCGGCTGTGTGCATGAAATCTTTCCCCACAGTAGGGTGCCTCCTGTGTAACTTAGATACCAATACATGCAACAGTGATATTTACTCTTAATGAGGAGTTGGATACTGTGAACCCAATTTATATTGTGGTCATTCAATAAAATATAATGATACGTTTTGTATTAAGAAACTAACTGGAAATGTAGTTATACATTATAACTGTCATTAGTGTGTGAAGAATATCAATAAATAACAGAACCCACTTATCTTTTTGTTTGTGTGCGTTTATGAGTCCCTAACCTGTTCTAGATATAGGCATTGATGAATCCCTAACATGTAATAGATATAGGCAACTACTCTTAAATGGAGTGCCTTTAGAGTTTAAGAAAGCTCTCTCCCCCCCTCCCCCAAGCCAACTCCCCATCTTTTTTCTTTCATTTTTGGGGTGTGGGGGGGGGGGGGGGGGGGGGAGGCGGGTTGACATGAATAGTATTTAAGTAAGATTTTAAAGCTAAAGAATCCTATATCTGCATAATGTTGATCAAGACAAAGTCTCTTCTTTCAGGCAGAGATAAGAAAGAAAGAAGAAAGAGAAACTGCGGAAGCTATGAAACGTGAAGAGGAGCTCCGTGAAGCAAAAAGACAACAGCAAAGACTGAATTTCCTATTATCACAGACAGAGCTCTACAGTCATTTCATGCAGAATAAAACTACCCCACAAAGTTCAGAAGCATTATCTGTGGGTGACGAAGAACAAAATAACCAAGATCTACCTCTGAGTTCTTCAGATGTCAAGCCAGGAGAAGAAGATCCTGAGGAGGCTGAATGGAAAAGGGAGGCTCTGAGAGCTGCTCAACAGGCCGTCTCCCAGCAAAAAAAGATAACTAGTGCTTTTGATAGTGAATGTCAAAAACTACGCGAAGTAGCAGAAACTGAAGGCCAGCCGAATGACACATCAATTGCAGGATCTAGTAATATAGATTTACTTCATCCGTGAGTATATGTTGTTTATTTCATGGATACTATTTACATGATGGTGATGTGTTCTTCAATTTGTCCAGTTCTGATTTTACACATTGCTTTTCATGCTTTAGCTCTACAATGCCTGTAACATCATCAGTGCAGACACCAGACTTGTTTAAAGGCTCCCTTAAGGAATATCAGTTAAAGGGTCTCCAATGGCTGGTCAATTGTTATGAGCAGGTTCTTTGGCAATCTCTAAATGGACTTGCCTATTACCTAAACAAGATGCTGGTTGGTTATTAATATTTTTCCTTCTATTGCAGGGTTTGAATGGTATCCTTGCTGATGAGATGGGCCTGGGAAAGACAATCCAAGCCATGGCGTTCTTGGCTCATTTAGCTGAGGTGATTGATCCTTCTTTAATGGTTAATGCTCATAAAATTACATTTTTATCTACTTCTGTTTTTACATGAATTGTCTGTTCTTTTCAGGAAAAGAATATATGGGGACCCTTCCTGGTTGTTGCACCTGCTTCTGTCTTGAACAACTGGGCTGATGAAATTAGTCGTTTCTGCCCCGACTTAAAAAGACTTCCATACTGGGGTGGACTTCAGGAGAGACAGATTCTTAGGAAGAATATCAATCCAAAGCGTCTCTACAGAAGGTAAGCTTCTCCAGCTAGATTTTCTTTGCTTTTTTCTGGGTAACCACATGAATTTATTCTGACAGCTAATTTTTAAGATACTGGAGAAGGCTTTACGGGGGATGGGTATGCAGATCGTAGATAGAAAGAAGAAGAGGAAATGGTCTTGTTCATCATTGAACCAATTGTTTACTCAAACCAAGCCATGCGATTGGGGTTATATGCTATCCTTAAAAACCATGATTGTAGTAGCTGTTAGGACTCTTAGTTTCCTTTTATGTCCTTATTCTGTTGTTCAGTGAGGCTGGGATACCTCTTATAGGTCTCCAGCCTTGTTTTGTCTCCTTTATTAGAGTCCTAGGTTGTTAAGGATCCTCCCTTTCTAGGCTGCGTATGGGAGTTTTCTATTTTATTTGTGCTAAATTTTTTCTTTAGAAAAGTAATCTTGTATGGATCTTTACTGGAACAATTGGATGAATTGAAGAAATTGAGTTTTGTTGTGGAGTGCTAAGGTGTGGGCCTGCTTGGCCAATCATACTCCTCTTCTCTCATCTCTCTTCTTCTTTTTCTCTCCTCCCTAGCGATACTGTCCTCCTCCCTTTCAGGTTTGAGCCCTCTATCTGTCTTCTTCTTATTCCTTCTTAATTCTTCTCCCTTATCCTTTCCTTCTTGTTCTCCTTCCTCTTGTTCTCGTCATTCGTCATCTCATCTTTATTCTTTCTTCTTATTTCTTCTTCATACTCCCTTCCTGTTTAGACTTTACGGAACCCCTGTTTTTTGACCAATTTCCTGCTAATCTGTTCCTGGTGTAATTCTCTTAATACCTGTTGGTTTTGACTTCAAGCTGTGTATTTGGTTTTCTATCAACATTCTTCATGGAATATAATATTAGTTGATTGTTAATTCATTCATATTATGAGGTCTATATTCCCTGCTCTGTTTTCTGGTTTCACCCGCAACTGTTCCATCACATTATTTTAAATCCTAGTATTTTGATATTGATTGGCTTTGGATTAGTTATTAGGATTATGTGATTCCATACCTGAAGTTTCAGCACCATTTGGATAGTCCTTGAGCTGCTGCTGTTCAATTGACTTGGGTTAGGTGTCGTGAGATCTGTGCTATCATGAGGAGGAAGAAGATAACTTTCTCTGATTTACAAGTGAGAGCAGGAAATGTAGTCCTAGATTTGACTTACTCAAACTAGAAACCAAATCAGAATCTTTACTCAAAGGATGGTTCAACTTACGGTTCAAATCAGGGAGTAAGAAATTAGGTTAAAGGTGGGGTAATTGAGAAATAAGGTATAGGAGGTTAGGGTTAATAAAGGGAGGTTGTCTCACTGATTTCAGGATGTAATAACCTGATTTCAGTAAGCTGAATGGTGGAAATGGAATCGGCAGCAAGCTAATGGGGCTAATAGAGGGGAATTAGGATTAGTGTTAGAAACCAGAATCTAGGTAAACAAATCAAAATAAGAAGAATAGAAATAAAGAAGAGAGAAGAGAGAAGAGAGACAAGAAGCAGGATGCAAGGTGGGAGAGAGCAGCCCACGATAGTTTTGTTATGTTCTATCCTGGGAGACTCTCTCCTCTTATATTAATATAAAAAAGGACCCAATAAAGAGTCAGTTAGGGGTTTAGATATTACCTCTAACATCCTAATTATCTGGAATTACAAGTAAGGACAGAAATAGAAGAAAATTACATATAAACCCAGAAAACCCAAAATGTAAGGCAAAAGTACCCCTAGACTTTCAACACTCCCCCTCAAGCTGGAGCATA